>NC_142596.1:43526509-43837304 GCF_965207765.1 Zootoca vivipara
AGCTCTGTAGAAGTGCTGCTGGTCAAATCAGAGAATACTGGACTAAGCGGCTAAATTTAACCTGCACTGAGAAGGCCAGCTATGATCCATTCTTATACCATTTCTTTTTAGAGCAGGGATGGGGAGCTGCGGCCCTCCAGATGTTACAATTATTTAAATATATGTATATATATAAGCTAAATTCTGTATCTTGTGGACCATTGTTTATCTACATAAACAGTAGCTGATTACAGTATCTTTAGAATCATACAGCGACAGATTTTTTTCTTTTCACTATCCTAGTATAATCGCTTTCCTTTAACATTAAATATCAGATCTGAAACCAATTACCCTGAGTCATGAATTTCCACAGGCCAAACAAAACACACGAACAGATGTAAAATAAGTGCATACCTTCATGCAATCTATTTTGGTAGCCTTCTTGATAAGAATTTTCTTAATTGCGTAGAACTGACCATCTAGCTTGTTTCGGACCTGAAAGCAGATACAGCAGCAGAGTTTAGCAACAACTGGCATACAACATTCTTTTATCTGGTCACTCACAACATTAGCAATTGTGCAGTAAACTCCCTTCCGTCTCAGTCCCAGCAGCCACTATGGAGAAATTACCTTAATGCTTTAGATTAAAGTATACCCTGTGGATGTGAGCTTAAACTGTAATGTAAAAGATTTCCCAAGTCTGTTTTAACGCCATGTGGACAACTGCACACAAGATTTAACATCTGTACATGCATTTGTCCTGGAATACAATGCTTTATGCTTGGTAATGACTTTTAAAATGTTCAATAAAGTTTGTTTTTTAAAAAAGAAAATAGTATTGAGCAGGCAGAGGGAAAGATTAACAGGTGGTTGCAGCTTAAAACTAGGGTCAGCAAGAGTAGAGGTTTATCAGCTACCTGACCTTCACCCTGTGACTGTTTGCTACTCATGGATACTCCTCCTTTGTGATTTCCCCTTTCTTCTATTACTTCGTTTGTAATCATTTTTATTAGTTTTCAATTACAGTCCAATAATGTCCTCATTATAACAATACTGATTTATAATACAGTAATTAATACCAATCATTCAATACCGAATTATATAATTTAGTTAAAGTGGTCCCCCGCATGCTTGATTTGATGGTTTCGTTATTTTCTTTTTTTCTGCGTTCCAAAATCTTATTAGTTTCAATTATATTCCAGTCATAATAATAATCCCTTATACAACAACTGCAATATTAATAACGTCTATTTGTGTTGACACATTAAATGATTTCTAAAACTGCATGTGAGGAACTCAAACTATATCCTTGTTCTTCCTGTGTGGGGCAATTATTCTGTCCGTGGTGTTTCTTCTTATCCTTGTAAGATGTTATGTCTTTCTTTCTTTCTCCCAATTGTTGCTGTTATCCATCATGCCTTGGGCGGAGCTTATATCTCATTGTTGTTCCAGAAATTTCTCCATTGCTCTGTCCCGTGCTTTATTGTTTTGCACCGAGAACTTTAACAGCTGCAAAAGTCACTCTGACCCAGTAAATAAACTTGTCACAATTTTTCCTCTCAGCCTGAGAAGAAGAGTGGTCTGTCAAACTGCAGATGACTCAATAAAGAACCTTATCAGTTCCTTAGCAGCTCACAGACTCCTTTCATTCTTCCTTCCAGCTTAAGATATATGAACAATTATACTTCCAATTAAATTAAATTCCAAGTCCTCTTAGTGTTATTTAGTTCACTTTGTAGATAATAAAGGATGGGGAAAAGTCATTTCTAAGTTTCCTTTTTTTTTACACATACGGTTCCATTTGATGTTATATTCCATATTTATAATCCAATTTTTTCCATCCTCGCTTGTACAAATATAATTGAGCTAACATTCAGAGGAGCGTTGCCAAATCATAATTGTAGAGAAGATGACTTTAAATAAAGAAACTGTAGGCTCCCCCCCACTGTCATTTGCACCAAATGAGTTCAAACCTTAAAGTCCTTACAGTTGGTTTGTGATCTCATCTCTTCTAGCACGCACCAGTATTTTAGTCCAATTAAGCTCTAATACACAGGAGAACCTCTGCTTTAAAAAACTCCCATCCATCTTGGACTCCCATCTCTTTGGGTATTTCTTATTATGGAAGCTCACCCAGTAATGTACGTAAACCATTACTACAAAGTTGTTAAAACAAAGAATAAAGAATACCTTGTACACAGTGCCGTACCCTCCTTTTCCTAGCCTTGTAATCTCATCAAATTCATTGATATAGCGAGAAGTCTGTGCTTCAAAGATAATTTCATTTTCCCTAGTTTTTAAAAAGATGGGCATCACTGGTTGTAGCAACAAAATACATCACAAATAAAAAAGGTATTAGAATCACCAACAATATTACTTTCCTTCATGGGCAGGAAAACAATGGGGGGCATGCATTTTTAGCATTCAAATGGTAGGATTTAAGTAGTTTAAGGACCTTCCTGTCCTCCCATGCTTTCAGTCACACTGTCCAAGGCTACTTTTCATTTATAAAAAATGTTAGTAGATATCAAGCAGCTTCATGTGACATGTAGTTTTGGCTCAAAGGTACTACAAAAATATGGAGTGGTGCTACTATATATTAATTTGGAGGTTCCTTCTCCATCCAGACAAATTTTGTGACACTGAAGGAACACAAATCTTTATCACTTAAATCCATAGTGACATAATTTGCTATTCTCAGACACCTTTTTATACACATTCTTTTTTTAAAAAAGAAAGGATTTGTCATAATTGTCAGACCAGCCTTAACCAAGCTGGTTCCCTCCAAATGTTGTGGACCACACCTCTCATCAGATCCAGCCAGCATGGTTAGGGATGGAGGAAGTTGTAGTTTGAAACATTTGGAGAGCACTGAGCTGGGTGAAGGCTGATTGTAGTAGACACTTGGGCAGAAAATTAGGAAGTCCTGCAGGATTGGTCAGGTTTCCTAACTATGGTATGATCCACCTATTTTTGATGAAAAATACCAGTGTAAGCAAGAACGGGGGAGGATCAAACCATGCTTTCATGGTTTCATGATTCCAGTTGGTTCTCAAAAGCAAAGTTCCAACAATCCTAGAGTTTCATGGGAAACTCTAGATATTCTTTTAAAACTTCCACTTTCAATATCAAATCTCCTCTTGTTTTGTTTTTTTAAAACACTTCTAATAACCAACATTTTATATTTGTAATACTGAGGACTCGGGCAGAGAGAGGAAATGAACACATTTACTGAGAAGTAAGCCCCACTGGGCTCAGTGGGACTTACTTTGGAGTTAATGTGTTAAGCAAAACAAGAATTGCCCAACAAGCAATTTTAAACATTTGTTGAAGCACTTTCAACACATACCTGTTTGTGTAAGAATCACTCTTCCCGAACTCCTACAAAAATAAAAAACACAATTTTTATGAAACCAATCAAATCCAGCATCTGAATATGACAGCTACTACAAAATATTCAAAAAGCAACTATTATTTCCCTCATTTAATAGAACTAAATTGTAAACTAAACTGAAACCCAACTTGATCGCAGAAAGGAGCAATCTTCAACTACATTTCTTTATTTTCATTGTATTTATGTAGTGCTGCTTGATCGCTCAGAGGGTGTCATGTGAACACTGGCTTGGATTCAGCAGCATGAGGAGAAGGCATTCCCACTGAAACATGGCAGGTGCCTCTGGTATCTGCCAATTCTTTTTCTTAACAGCTTCAGGGCCCCACAGCACATCAAACACTATTCCCAAACTTGGAAGCAGAGGGATGAAGGGGGCTGCAGAGAAGAAGGTGGGAAACCCCCGTCTATGTCCATGCATGGTTTATATTGATCCAATTCACCATTTATTCAGCAGCCAAGGCCCTCACAGTCCATTCGAATGGAGAAAGCAAAGACACTCCCAGAGGGGCATATAATGTTGTCCAGCAAATGTAAGATCACTTTACCCAAGCTTGCAAATCCTGATGACCATCTGAGAGATGGATGTGCCACCTGCATTTGGAAGTGCTGAACTTAGAATGCTGCTTACTTATCTCATCCCCAAGTAAGTATTGTCTAACTTATGCTTTTAAGTGGTTTAGGACCTGCGTGTGACCACACTTCCTGATGTTTCTAATTAACTGTGCTGAGGGGCTTGACAGCTGGTCATAGACAATGAGGAGGGGCTCCTGCAGCAGTTTTTATGAAGGATGTATTCATTTACTTTAACTTTCTTATGGATTTCCTGCAGACTTTCTTGGCAGAGATAAAGCAAAATTCTTTACTTTTCTAACTTGAAATTTGGCCGCTAAGACAGCTTTTGGTAATTTGGTGTCTTCCAGCTCCCACCAGCCTGAGCCAACAGTTGTGCAATGGCCACACTAGAAGAAAGACTTTGACCGTTCTGTGAAGTGTAGGGACACATTTGGCTGCCACTACAGTGGTGCCTCGCTTAACGAATGCCCTGCTTAACGAAATTTCCGCTTAACGAAAGTATTTTTCGAGCGGAGGTTGCCTCGCTAGACGAATTCGTTTTATGAAAAATTCGTCTAGCGAATCACGGTTTCCCATAGGAATGCATTGAAATTCAATTAATGTGTTCCTATGGGCAAATAAAAAATAAAAAAATTCAATGCATTCCTATGGGATTCGCTAGACGAATTTTTCGTTATAAGAAAAGACCCGTGGAATGAATTAAATTCGTCTAGCGAGGTACCACTGTATTTATTTGTTTTATACATTTATATGTCAGTGTGTCACTCAGATCTTTAACCAAGTCTGTGAACTCCTGGCAAGTACTTTAACAAATGTCCATACTAGACCAGAAACTATGGTTTGGCATGATTTCTAAATTTTAAAAATGCCGTTTGGAATCAGTCAGCTAACCAGAACCAGAAACCATGATTTGAGGTTGATCTGCAAACTATGGGTTGGCATAACGCTCAAAACTATGGCTATAGCTGCAGCTCCACTTCCAAAGATTTCTGAACCATAAAGATGGAAGCAAACATACAAAGCTATGTGCTAAGAGGGAAAATAAAAGCAGACAAACTGTGCTGAACTGTGGTATGGGGTTTTTTAATGCTCAAACCCTGGTTTAGATTCTAAACCATAGTTAGCACAATCCATGGTCTAGCACAATGACCAAACAAGCTGCAATGTATTTTTCTACTTCCATGAAACACTATCGACCTTTAAAAAAAAAGATTTGTTGGCACATGAACAATAGATCTTGCTACACCAACCTCACCATGCTCCTAATGATGTAATCTCCAGATTATTATTAAACACTATAAAGTACCTATAATTTTCTAAGTCCTGTACATACATTAAAACAGTGTTTCTCAACCTTTTTTGGGCCAAGGCACACTTGTTCCATGAAAAAAATCACGAGGCACACCACCATTAAAAAAGTTAAAAAATTTAACTCTGTGCCGCCCTATATTGACTATATAATTATGACTGTAAGAAACACTTGCCAATTGCTGTGTTGGTTGCAATCTCCTGTAATAAGGCTTCACAAGCCGCTGATTTCTCTGCCAGCACAATCCTTTGCTCAGCAAGTTTCAGGTTGAGCTCATCCAGCCAGCTTCTTTAAGTTTGTCTAAAACCACCCCCCGTGGTGGTGGCTGTTGAGAGTTGCGCTCGCCCCGCATCATGACCCGGCCGGCTTCCTTTCCGGCGGGTCAGTGTTAATCATTGGCGGCCGCCAGGCACGTGACAATGCAAATCGCCCTTCTCGTCGCCGCACGTCGCGGCACACCAGCCAGCGTCTCGCGGCACACTAGTGTGCCGCGGAACAGCGGTTGAGAAACGCTGCATTAAAAGATAATGTAGCCCTTGCCCATGTAAAGGAGTGTGAGCAAAGAGGAGAGCACTGCAGTATAATTCTCTCGTCTGTATAAGCATCACAAAAAGAAATCAAAGAACTGAAGTCCTATACTCTTTCCCATGTATTTTTATGCTAGTCATGGGAACTGAGAAGCAGAAAAATGGAATAAAGTTTGAAGTAAGCTTACCTCATTGAGTATTTGTTTGTTGGCTGCTTTCATCAATTCAGTAATGGCTCGATTGTGCTGCAAGCGCAAACTACTGAATTCTTCACGGACAGCAAAATCAGATAGCAAGTGCATTCCAGTAAATGTCTTGCACAGTACTGTACAAAAGGAGGGGAAATATTTGAAAGGAAACCAAACATTTGAACTTTACACAACATTCAAACTATTAAAAACTACTCATAGCCTAGCTGTGTTTAAATTGCACTGACAGTTCATAACATCTGATGCTACCTACAAGGAAATGATCTTTGCAATCTGAAATATTTTGACACCCAACAAAAAATGTTTCAGCCAAATTATGGAACCAGCATTTTATAATTAAGTATTAGAATACACTTTTAAAATAAAAGCTCCCCAAAAACTGCCCCAACTCAAAAGTTGTGGGGTTTTGTTTTTGTATTTTAATGCCAGGCTTGGACTGTGGTGAGTTTCAGCATTCCTCTCTGAACACTCTTGTTGTTCAAATGTAACCATGGGTGGAGCTTCCAGGAGGTTGATTATCTCAAAGAAAAACCCCTCCTGCCCCACCCAAATCAAACGGGATTTAATAATCAGTCTGAATAGCAGATGGTTTGTGGGTAGGTGGAACTGTTCATTAATTTTCACATTTCTGGATAATGTACATGGAAATATGTGCCTGTCTGTATTTAATATATGCATGTCTGTATTTAATAAATGCTGTGCATTTTGTAGTTATTCTTTGGGATTTTATTGGGATTTTTAAATTGCTATAGTGTTTTACTGATACCTTACACCATGTCAGGTATCCACTTGTGCATGTTAACATCCTGCAGTTATACCTCTAGCATTAAGCTCTGGGTTAGTTTTTACATTCAAAATTACACATAAAATTCAGCCTTCATAGAATCATAGACTTTTAGAGTTGGAAGTGACCACAAGGGTCATCTAGTCTAACCCCCTGCAGTGCAGGAATCGTTTGCCCAACGTGGGGCTCAAACCCTGAGATTAAGAGTCATGCTCTACCAACTGAGCTGTCCCAATGTGAACTAAATGAACTACTATGGCTGATTATTATTTTTTACAATATGTCCATTTCAAGAGTAACATCAGAACTCTGAAGAACTTTGAACTGGTTAAGTGATCTAAGACTTTGAACTGGCAGCTAAAATTGTTTACTTTCCTACTTGATGGAGTCTGCCATATGGTATTGAGAAGCACACATGCATCAAGATTTGCAAGCCACGGGCAAATAGCGCAGAGTAGTGCTTGATTAGGTCAGAGTATCTCGTGTACTAGGATTGCTCCATAAATACAGTTATCAAATATAGTTATTTAAAGATGGCTAATTTTCACAACTGTAGCAGGTTGGTGTTGTGAATATCTGAAGTTACCATGCTTGAGTTTCCAGTAAATAAGAGCAAAGATAATAACAACACAACAGAATAGTTAAAGATTAAGTTGAAATTCAGATAAGTTGAGGTGCACCACCGGTAGAGATGTATGGTGAGCTGAAAGCTTATTGACGTTTATTTGTAAGTAAGACCCAATGTGTTCAACGAGGTTTACGACCCTTGAAGTATAGGGTATGGGTTATAGGACTGCAACCTTAATGTGCTCAAATTATTATTATTTACATTCTTACTTAATGTATTTATAAAAATAATAAATTCAGACAAAATAATGCAATTCTTCAGCTGCTGGAACTGAGAACCACCACTCTACCATGCAAAAGTAAGTCAAGCTCTTACTAACATTGAAACAAACGTCTTGAACGTGCTGGATTTTGTGCATACACATGGCAAAGATGCTCTAGCAGAGAAACGAGCAGGAGCTGGTTTGCAAATGAAGTTGTAATGTTCATTAATTTTTGAGGACCATTTGCACCTCGAAGCTCTGCAGGCCAATCAGAATCTGAAATAGACAAGGCAAAAATTAAAGCTGAAAGGCAGGCTTGCTGACCAGCATATTTTCTCATGAGCAGTTGAAAATACCGTGGAATTAAACGACAATTTATGTAATATTTCTATTCTAAGAAATATCAGCGCTGGAATGTTTTACAGTTTTATTGAGAGGGCCACATATTTCCCAGATAAAGGGCAGGACTGACCCAACGAACTCCATCTACAGAATCCCTACGCAAGGGTTTCCACTGTGCAACAGGGTTTTCACCCCCTGCTGCCCTCCCTGAATTTGGCTCTGGAGGAGTTGGATAAACTTCCTGAACAGCACATGGGATAGGGATAGTTCCATCTGGCAGGCTGATATGCAAATGTCTTTGAGGGTGTTTTTTTTTTTTTAAAAAAAAGCAATCAAGCGATGTAACATTTAATGAAATAATATCATTAAAAATAAACTATTCTTATGAGTTGGTGGAAGATTAGTCTGGATGATATCCACATGTCCCTTCCAGGCCTGAGATTCTGCATCAAGTGAGGTTTAGAATCTAGAAGAAGCTGTTGAACCAGTCAGACCAATTTCTTTGAAAGGCAATGACCTTAGCTGGTCTGTTAAACACTAACATTTACATGCCCAAAGAGATTGTTGCCATAGAGACAAATGGGTGGGCCTTTCCCCACCTCCCCTGGCCTGATGCAACCCCACCCCAGGATGCTGAACATATAAGGAGGCTGCTTTTAAGTTAAGTTTTAAGTTTGGAATGATAAAGAACATGGTTTGCATCAGTATAATAAAAAGGGCAGCTGATGCAATTATAGAGTACCCAGAGGCCCTAAAGAGAAAGTCACAAGACAGATCAGTAGGAATGATGAAACTGCCCCCTAACTCTCCCTCAAGGTGAAGAAGAATGATGTAGCTACATAACTGTTCAGTCATGCACATTATTCCATTCCTAACACAAAAACCGTTAAATAATCCAGCTTTGGTGAGATGCTATTGAGATCCCAATTCTCATCAGCCCAAGCCAGCAAGGCCAATGGTCAGGGATTATAGAAATTGTGGTCCGACAAAATCTGGTAGGCCACAGCTACCCCATTCCTGGTTTTTAAGCTTAAAATTTCTCGGGGCTGGGGGGAGGAACTCAACCCAAGGGCAGGCAGGAGAGTAGACTATGTCAAAATATGTTGTTTAACCAGAAACAGTGAGAGCAGCAAAACTAAAATGATTCAAAAGCCCTATGATCTGGATGTCCCCTACGTGTTATAACATGTACAGTACCTGTTAGCTTGTTTTAGTTGCATAACTTTTGGTATATTATTGTCTTCCATGCCGTTAAAATAATTCCAACAGCTAGTCTCCTGTGAGGGCACAAATAATCCCTCTTCCTTACCTACTGTTTTCCTGCAGTGCAAAGCAGCAGAATCTATTCTATTCTATCAATTAATTATTCTAAAGCCTCATTTACCAAGCCTTATCCCAAAGCAAACACAAATATTGACAGAATTCATCCCTACGTCAAATTTATGTGTTGTTTTTAATCCTGAACTCCTTCAGGTAGGATGGGTGGATATTGGCACAATATTCCAGCAGAACAGTTTTTAAATAGGTAAACCCCTTGTCCAAAGTGACGTGGCTCAGGAAACGCTTTACCACTTGTGGTCTGAGTTTATTGTGACATAAACCTTCCCTTTCACCCTTGCTTGATGGCAAGTCCTGTGAATTTCAGCGTGGAGTTACTTCCAAGCACACATGCACTTGGACAGGCCATTAACAGCAGGATCCTAAGCATGTCAACTCTGAAGTCCTATGGAATTCGATGGCGCTTACTCCCAGCTAAGTTGGAGTAGCATTGCAGCCCAAGGTTATGTACACACCATACAATTTACAACACACGGCCCTGCTAAGAAACCCGGGAACTATGGTTTGTTAGCAGTGCTGGGAATTGTAGCTCTGTGGGGGGGGACTACGGTTCCCATTATGCCCCCCAACGGGGAAATGTGTATACACAGTCTAAGCTTCTATTGCCAACAGGACTTGACGAAAAAGGAATTCACACCACCAATTAGATTTTATTATTACGGGTCTTGAAAGGCAAATTGCCCTTTATGGGGTATAATTATTAGCCTCTGTCTCTCCCTCCTTCCCCATAGGTTGGCTCCCTTGTGTCAAATTTTATACTGTCCCTTGAGGCAAAGATCTGCCTCTCTCTTTTTTGGTTCTCTCCAGCACACAGCCAGGCACAACTTATTTAGTCGTTAAGTCCCCACCTCATCTCCCAAGGTGACCTAAAGAACATTAGAAACATCCAGGAGCACGCAATGTAATGTTTTATTATGTTCTTATAGAGGCCTATGTTGGAAGCTGTCCAGAGTGGCTGGGGTACAAATAAATTAATAATAATAATAATAATAATGGCTCCACAATCTGCAGCACTTACCTGGGAGCAAGTCCCACTAGTCCTTCTGAGGAGACACCATACATAATAAAAAAAATAACGATGATGATGGCTTCACAATCTGCAGCACTTACTTGGGAGCAAGTCCCACTAGTCCTTACTTCTGAGGAGACACCATAGCGAGCTATAGGAGGTCCTGCCGCCCTCAGCCGGGAACATAACCTCTCCTAAGCGCTGCACCCAACTGACAGCAGCCCCAGCGAAGTCCATGGCCCCCGAGGCAAGCCGTGCCCCGTCATTTCAACGGGTCTACTCTTGAGTAGGGCTAGCATGACCGGGCTCAGCTTGCTGCACACGTTTTCCCCCTACCGTGCAAGAGAGGAGGCCTTCCCCCCACCCCGCGCTTCCTCCCCTCTCAAAAACATGATTTCCCCCCCCCCCCTTCGGTAACGCACCGTCGAAGGGCAGCTCCGTCCCTTCGTCGCCGTCCTGGGAAAACGCAATGGCTGCGGGAGGCGTCGGCGGAGCCTCCTCAACCCGCCACGGCCGTGGCCGCTGCCCGGAGGAGCCGGCGCCGTCCTCTCGCCACATGGCTGCTTTGCTCCCAGCCGAGGAGGCCCTTCTTCCCACCCGCAGCTTGGAGGGCCTGTACGTGCAGCGCGCTGAGGGAAAGAAGGCGGGGACGGAGCCCGGCTTCCCTCGCTAGGCCGGAGCCTCCTGACAGGGAAGCTCGGCCGCCCCACCGGCGCCCCCTTGCTCTGCCCGGGGACAGGGGGAAAAAGCGCGGCCGCTCTCGAGCGAAAGAGGGCGAGCCCGGGCGGGTCTCCTCAGTGTGCAAGTCGCGCACTCAGTCCCCATAATAATGCCCAGTTAAGGGTGGGGGTGGGTGGGTATTAGGATGGCAGCCACAGATCCTCACTGTGCGGATGGGAGCACAGCCCGATGCTGCCAGGCGTGTTTACTCGGAAGGAAGCCGCCATCGGTTTTAATGGGGCTAACACCCAGCACTTTCCTCCAAGACCCACGGGGCTTTTCTGCTGCAGCGAGGAAGGGTCAACGCAAGATAGGGTTATTTAGCATTGCTGCCCAGGCGTTGCTATTGCTTGTTACTACTATTCCATCTTCCCTCAGAGGAGCTCAAGGTGGTGCACGGAGTTCTCCCTGTTTTACACTCACACAACAACCCTGTGAGGTAGGCGAGGCTGAGTGAGAGTGACTCACCCGAGGTCACCCAATGAACTTCATGGCTGAGTGGGGATCTTAACCTTTGGTCCACCAAACTGCGGCCCTCCAGATGTTTTGGGACTACAATTCCCATCATTCATGACCACTGGTCCTGCTAGCTAGGGATGATGGGAGTTGTAGTCCCAAAACAGCTGGAGGGCCAAGTCTGGGGTTGCCTGCTCTAACCACTACAGTACTTCACACTGGTTGTTACTATCATTATAATAACCTCTATTATGGCCTTTATGGTTGTTGTTGGTCTTATTATGACCTTGATGATGATGATGATTTAGTTTTTTTTAGTTGTTGTTATTGTTAATATTGTTATTGTTATTATAAAGGTAAAGGACCCCTGACAGTTAGGTCCAGTTGTGAACAACTCTAGGGTTGCAGCACTCATCTCACTTTCCTGGCCGAGGGAGACAGTTTTGTCTGCAGACAGTTTTTCCGGGTCACATGGCCAGCATGAGTAAGCTGCTTCTGGCAAAACCAGAGCAGCGCACGGAAACGCCGTTTACCTTCCCGCCAGAGTGGTACCTATTTATCTACTTGCACTTTGATGTGTTTTCGAACTGCTAGGTTGGCAGGAGCTGGGACTGAGTAATGGGAGCTCATCCCGTCGCGAGGATTTGAACCACTGACCTTCCAATCAGCAAGCCCTAAGCTCAGTGGTTTAGACCACAGCACCACCCACATTATTCTTACTGTGCATATGGGGCCAGGGAGTAATGGATCAAGGTCCCTTGGGTGGGAACCAAAGGATAGCTGTGGAGGGAAGCGAGCCCCGTGGAAGAGTTTATTTTAGTATTGTCTACGCACAAGGTAGACAGGAATGGGAGTTGATGTGTATAAAAAACGGCAACTAGAACAGAATGCTGCAGCCAGAGTGCTGACAGGCACATTAAACTCACATACAGCTGGGGTTAAAAGCCGTGCTGGTTGCCAATTCACTTCTGAGCCCAATTCAAGGTGCTTATGGGATCAGGGCTGGCCTAAGACATTTTGGCACCTGAGGTGAACCACAAAATGGTGCCCCCTCCCTCCCAGGGAAGAAGGGGTGAGTGAAGATCTACATCAGAAACAATGGGATAATTAAGATCTCAGTCAGGATCTGCTGCCCCTGTGGAACTTGCCACCTGAGGCAGTCACCTCACCCTGCCTCATGGGCGGGCCAGCCTTGTACCCAAGTATCTGAAGGGATGCCTCTTTCCATACTGACCTGCCCTTTAATTAATGTCTGATGATGATCCCACCACTTGAGGAAAACTTGGGGGACAATGGTACATGGACAGGCTTTCCCTATCTTTAGAACGACCACTTTGAAGTAAGCTGAGCCCTGACATTGTTGACCTTTTGGCAGCAGCTGAAGACTTTACCCAGGCTTTTAGGAGACCTGGCTGAGCACTTCTAAGCACTACACCAGACTGGTTATTGATGTTGTGTGTTTAACTATGGTATTTTATAATACGGTGGTACCTCGGTTTATGAACACAATTGGTTCCGGAAGTCTGTTCATAAACTGAAGCGTTCATAAACTGAAGCGAACTTTCCCATTGAAAGTAATGGAAAGTGGATTAATCTGTTCCAGACGGTCCGCGGAGTACTTAAACTGAAGCATTCATAAACTGAAGCGAACTTTCCCATTGAAAGTAATGGAAAGTGGATTAATCCGTTCCAGACGGGTCCGCGGAGTACTCAACCTGAAGCGTATTTAACCTGAAGCATGGGTATAATTGGTTCCGGAAGTCTGTTCATAAACTGAAGCGTTCATAAACTGAAACAAACTTTCCCATTGAAAGTAATGGAAAGTGAACTAATCCGTTCCAGATGGGTCCGCGGCGTTCGTAAACCGAAAATTCGTAAACCAAGGTGTTCATAAACTGAGGTTCCACTGTATGGTATTTATATTTTATGAGGTTTTATGTGATGCATCTCCACCCTGGGTGGGAACAGATCGTAAAGGGTGGATTGTAAATGAGATGGATAAATAAACAAATGTCCTCATTGTTAAATATGTATTTTTGGATTTGCATTCTTTTAACCAACAAAGAAAAGATGGCCACTGATTTTTGTTTGCCTGTGGTTTTCCCACCACCACCACTAGCAAATCTAAAGACAAGCAGTGATTTACTCAGCATAGACATCTGTGTCAAGCTAATAGGGCCATCAGTTTCACTAGGGGATATTTGGTTCAAGAAATCATCTGATAGCAAACTGAGAAGTGACTAATTAGAACATATCTTTTTCAGGCCCTGGTAATTGAACATTACAGCTAATGGCTTGTGCCTTCTCATGATCCATTATAAAGATTTCATATGGATACTCTTGTTCACCTTGATGTTTCACTCGCCATGGTTTTCCTCGAGATTTTTGTACCCTGTCAAAACCTTTCTGCTTTCAAAGAGTGTGCCTGCTGGGTGCTATTTTTAGACACTTTAGAAGTGCTACGATTTGAAAATGTGAATTTCTCTGTATCCACAAGATACCATTCTACAGCTCAAAATCTTTACCATTTTCCTGCCTGAAAACGAGGTACTTGTGGAGTAGTTGTAGAATATTGAGCCATCTGTAGAGCTGGTTCAGCAGGGTGTCATTTATCTGTGCTAGTCATCAAACATGGTACACCTCCACCTTCTTTATGACCTTATAGTTTTGCATGACCTGCTGAAATAATTGTACAGATTTCTGCTACAAAAATGTGGAAACATTTGCAGCTAAAAAGATTTGCCCTGCTTGTCCCGCACCCTCCTGGGAGTGCTGAGATGGCCTGGACCAGTTACAAGGTAGCTTCCTATGTTTCTTGACGAAGACTAGTGTTTACAACCCCATTGGGTATTTAGAAAATTCCCAGATGCTTAAGAAAACGTACCTGTGCAAATCTCTCCTTGAGCATAATCACAGGCATTGACAGAGCAGCAGGTGTCACCAACATTTTGAAGTAAGGCTGCAATCCTATATTACCATGAGTGGGGAACCTTTGGCTCTCCAGATGTTGCTGAACTACAACTCCCATCAATGGTTTATGGTCCCAAGTTTTTTTTTATAGCTGTAGTTCAGTAGTTGTAGTTCAGAAGTATCTGGAGGTCCAAAGATTCTCGACAGCTGCTGTTGTATTTTCTTTCACATAATAGCAGCTTCAGTGGCGGTGGTGGTGAAGAAATGAGAGAGAGCCTTCTGGGCTACAATCCTAACCCCACTACCCCAATAGACTCAGGTTGCATCCTCACCACCCAAAGCACTCTCGTGCCACTTTTAATAGACATACCTTCCCCCAATGAACCCTGAGAAATGTAGTTTAAGGGCCCTGGGAATTCCAAACTGAGGGGGGTAGGTCAACTACAGTTCCAAGGGATTCTTTGGAGGGAAGCCACGTGTTGCTTTAAATGTGCGGGTGAGACCATGGTTAGGGCTGCACCGTTAAGACTGCAAGGCACACGGAGGAAGCCCCAGTGAGCTCAGCGGGGCTTGCCTCCGAGCAAGGCGTGCGCAGAACCGCCGATCTGCGCGAAAACAAACGACCCAAACACCCCGTTAAACAGCAGCCGCAACCGAACTCCGAATCTGCGTTCCACTCGCGGCTCGCACTTTCGAGACCGCCCCTCACCGCAGCGGCGCCGCCTCCTCCTGCCTCTTTGCCGACCGCCCCTAAACCCGCAGTTCCGCCGAGCCCCTGCCCCGCCCCCATCTCTTTTTTTAAAACAGACGCCGGCGAACGCAGCGCCCCCTGCCGGCCCCCCGTCGAAGCCGCAGGGGCGGCGCTGGTCCCTGTGTGACCCAGAGCCGCGCCGGCCTTCGCCGGGGCCCCGGATGCAAGAGGCCGGGCGGAGCAGGGCACGTCATTGTTCCCCGACGCGGGCAAAGCAGGAGCAGGAGGGGAGGGAGGCGGAGCGGCCGGGCTGAGGCGAAAGGGGAGCCGGCAGCGCCGTCCCAGGTAACTGAAGCGGGAAAGGCTGAGGGGGGACGGCGAGAGCGTGAGGGGGGAAAGCGGGAGAGAGCGAGCGAGGGGGCCGGGTGGGCTGCGCCGGGGAACCGCGCTGGGCTAGGCCGCCCCCTCCGTCCCTCCCCAGGCCGGGGCTGCTTGGCGCGGCCCGTTCCCGCCCCCCTGCTAAGGCGGGAGCGCCCCCTCCATGTCTCCTCAGCCACCGCCTCCTCCGCCCATCTCTTTTTCTCCCGGCGCTTCCCTTCCCGCCTCCCCACTAGGCCCATGCGTGTCCTGGCCCCGCCCCGCCCACTGCCATTTGCCTCCCCTCTCTTTCTCTCTCTCTCTCTCACGACCCCCCCTCCTCAGCCATCTCTGCCCCGGGGTGACCTCCGACCCCCCCGACCCCGTTCTTCTTGCAAACGCCGCCCCGCGTTCACACAGCGCAAGTGGGGGCTGGGTGTGGAGGCATTATGGGGCCCGAGGTTTGGGGCCTTGGAGATATGCGGGGGATGGGCTCTGTGATATGTGCGTGGGCTTGTTTTCTGTGGCTGGGGGAGAAATGGGGGGAGCTTGTGAAATGCTCCCCCCCTTTCAACCCCGCTTTGCTGCTAAAATGGTGGGGGGGGGGAGTGAGAGGGGACTGAAGGGAAGGCATGCCAGTTGGATGGTTTGGAGGGACAGAGGTGTGTATATGTACCTGTGTTTTATGTTTGTGTACTACTGTTACCCGTATGCGTGCATATTTATCCCTGTGTGCATGCACAAGTATTTCTGGTGCACACACACGTCTGCATAAAGTCGGTTTTCTTTCAGTGTGTGTCTGTATACTGGCAAGTGTGTGTATGCATATATACATTCCTATGCACATTTTATATATAGTTGAGGTTTGCAAAGTGTGCGTTTCACACCACTGGTGTACAGAGAGATGTATGCACATTTGGCTTTTAGGGTATTAGTGTGTGCATGTGTGTGTGTGTATTGCATATACATATATAGTCATTTTGCTTTGCCAGAGGAGTATGGGTATACATCCAATTCTTGGTGTGTGCATGCTTCTCTCTGTGTGTATGGTTGTCAGAGGGCTTTTGAATAGTTTGCCCCAATCTTCCATTCTCTGTTTCAGCATGGTTTTCATGTGTGCATCCTATTTGTCTAACTCAGGGGTCAGCAAACTTTTTCAGCAGGGGGCCGGTCCACTGTCCCTCAGACCTGGTGGGGGGGCGGACTATATTTTGGAAAAAAATATGAACGAATTCCTATGCCCCACAAATAACCCAGAGATGCATTTTAAATAAAAGGACACATTCTACTCATGTAAAAACATGCTGATTCCCAGACCAACCTGGGGCCGGATTGAGAAGGCGATTGGGCCGCATCCGGTCCCCGGGCCTTAGTTTGGGGACCCCTGGTCTAACTCCACCTCTAGGAAGGGCTTGAGCTTTAGTGTGGAGCAAGGGCCTTGCTTCCTCTGACCTCCCATTTTTTTGGGGGGGGGGAGGCAGTTACAGAATTCCCTCTTTTCTTGGTCCCATATATACTGCTTTTTCTCCCATTTCCTTCCCAGTTTGTGAGTACCCTACATTGTCTTTCCCCCCACCTTGGCTGTCCACATGGGGTAACGGGGGGCAGTCCCCACACAACAGGCCATGAGCCCCAGATTGCCAGCTTTCATACAGAAAAAAAGAAGGGCAGCCCTTCCAGCAGTTTGAGAGCTTCATCAGC
The DNA here is from genome assembly GCF_965207765.1 of Zootoca vivipara. Taxonomy (NCBI): domain Eukaryota; kingdom Metazoa; phylum Chordata; class Lepidosauria; order Squamata; family Lacertidae; genus Zootoca; species Zootoca vivipara. Next base: position 43,543,639 of record NC_142596.1, read on the forward strand.
TTCTGTGACAGATCAGCTCCATCAGGCCTCCCTCTCCCCTCAGCTGTCATCTGGGGACAGAAGGCACCTCCTGGCCCAGACTTGAGCCAGCTGGTCATTATAGAAACAACTGTTTAGAAATTGATGTCTTGAGTTTTTATTTTATTTTCCTCTGCCTGCCTGTTCTTTTCTCCTTGTGTGTCATGTGGGTTGTTGTGGGGTTTTTTTGTTTAAGAGAGAGGTAGGTAGGGACTGTCTTGTTTTAATTGTATGTAAATCACTCTGAGGGCCTTTTTGGTTGAAGAGCAAGGATGCAAATGTTTCCAAATAATAAAATATTTGTAGAACCAGAGATATTATCATCTGTTTTGTGAGAAACTTGCCTGCTTCCACCTTTCAATTATGTATATATGTTTATTCCTCTCCCTTGGAAACATTCCTGTGGGTGCCCATATCTTATTTCCCTCTGATTTGTAAGATTGTCTTCACTTTGACATTTCCTTCTGGTGCCCCTGCTCATGCCCCTCCCCCTTGCTGCTGAAGGGGTGGGTGGGTTTGAAAGTCTCCTGTCATTCTCTATATAGTATTACTTCCTTTGCTTGGTTGCCATGGACACTACTTCTCAAATGAGTGATTCCTGTACTTTCCCTTCTTCTCATTCTTCCCCCTGTGTCTGGAAATCGGGCTTTGATGTGGTGGGGATGGGAATTAACAGAGACCCGGGTCCTTTTGCATCTTTTAGATCCATAGCTTACGTGTCCACCTTTTCAGTCCAGTTCATCCCTTTGCCACATCTGATTAGACATGTTGCAGCAGCTGTTGCTTGGTTTGAACAAGGGCGGCGAATCTTGTTTCCCGCATGGACATTTTCTGTATGCACGCTGGCTGTGTGACATGTTGACATCACGGCCGTGTTGCTCTGTATTTGGCATGAATGATATTATAGCGGCAGCACAATAGAATCCCGTGTAGTAGAGCTGGGAGGGAAAGTATCAATACATGCCTCTTCTGTTCCTTGCAAAATCCACCTTCCCCAGGGAGGAATGTATCAAATGCTTCTACCTTCAGTATTAATTTCCAGGGATAGGGGAGATAGACATTTTACAGATATTCTACCTTCTGTGTGTACTGGCTACCACACCCCCTACTCAAAGCCCATTTTATAGCCTCTGTAGCTGGAAACATACAGTACTACTTTAGACTCTCCTGGCATAAATGGTGCTTTGTAAGTATAAAATTGCAGACACAAATGTATCTTGAAGGCACCTTTAAAACACACAGAGCTGCTTCTTTGCAAGTAAATTGCTTCTTTCAGAATGGAATATGTTAGAAGAACCAGTTAACTTTGTTGTAAAAGAACATAGTGAAATTAAATTGAAAGATTTAGGCACAAGGTCGACAATTGTGGGGAGAAAGGAAACAAGAAGCTGGGTAGAATAAATAATTGAGAACAGAAATGGCGGCCAGTGGGGGGAGACAGGGCTTGTGCAGAGAGGTTCTGAATCCAAAAAAAGTAAAACAAAATGGAACTACTGGGGGTAATTGCTGGGACTTTACATTCTTAATGGTTGGTGTTCCTAAAATAATTATAAGTTTTTAATGAGAGACCTGATGTTTCCAATTAAGGTATTTGATTTTATTGTAAGGTGTGCCCTTGTAAGTGTGGTGTACAACATTTCTTCAAACAGACTGAAAATTGGGTAGTTACCTGTTGCTAAATGTTACTGAAGTTTATAGCTGAGCCATCTATCCATCTACCTGCTATGCTATTATAAAATACAATTTCCCATTATTATTATTAAATATGTACCGCCATTCCTCTATAAATATCAGGGCGGTTCACAACATAAAAATACAAGATAAAGAACATAAAATACACAATAAAAACAAAAACAAATAAACCCCTCCTCCAGTCTGCATCTGCCTTAAATTATCGGGAAATAAATTCTAAACACTCGATGCATTGCAATTTATTGAACTTGTAAAAAGCATAAATGATGGCCTCTGTATTTTTCTCAGATTGGTCAGTTTTGTTACAGGAATGGGGACACTGTGCCCTCCAGAAGTGCTGGACTACACTTCCCATAATCCCTGACCATTACCCATTGACTGAAGCTGATGGGAATTGGCATCCAACAACATCAAAAGGGATCCAGGTTTCCGACCCCTGTAGTATTAATTATTTTGTTCAATGTTTATAGCAGCGGTCAGCAAACATTTTCAGCAGGGGGCCGGTCTACTGTCCCTCAGACCTTGTGGGGGGGCAGACTATATTTTTTGGAGGGGGGGGATGAATCAATTCCTATGCCCCACAAATAACCCGGAGATGCATTTTAAATAAAAGCACACATTCTACTCATGTAAAAACACGCTGATTCCCGGACCGTCCACGGGCTGGATTTAGAAGGCAATTGGGCCGGATCTGGCCCCTGGGCCTTAGTTTGCCTACCCATGATTTATAGTAACTGTGGAAGGTCAGTTCACATTTTCATGTGGTGCTTTTAATTCAGGCAGTCTTTAACTTGCGGATTGCTTCAGAATACCAGTGATTAGATTCTTGCACTTTCACAAACCTCTCTGTCTCCCATCTGAAACCATTGACACACACTGACAATTTTCCTAAACGTATATAACCGCAATATGGAACTGGGGTGCAGTTTGGAGATATGGAAGGCAGACTCCTTCACATAGGTCAGGCTGACCAGTGCCCCTGGGTTTGTGTATTTGTTTGTTGTGTACTTTGTGTTATATGTATTTTCTCTGCTGCTATAGTGCATGCAATTTGTCTTACTTGCTTTGAGTCATCAGGAGCTAACTGCTATGCAGCCATCTTCCTGTTCTTTGTATTGTATTCTACATTGGGTTGTTGTTTAGTCATGCCCGACTCTTCGTGACCCCATGGATCAGAGCACGCCAGGCACCCCTAACTTCCACTGCCTCCCACAGTTTGGTCAAACTCATGTTGGTAGCTTCGAGAACACTGTCCAACCATCTCGTCCTCTGTCGTCCCCTTCTCCTTCTGCTCTCCATCTTTCCCAACATCAGGGTCTTTTCCAGGAGTCTTCTCTTCTCATGAGGTGGCCAAAGTATTGGGTTAGATTGACCTAAAGAAGCCGAGAGTCCTGCTATGAAGCAGGTGATTAGACTAGTCCCAGGGCATGGTCTGAGGGCACATGATGCAGCAACTTTGCTGAAGTTAAGCAGGTCTGGTCAGTGCCTCGACTGGTGACTACCTGGGTCAGTGCTGTATAGGCTGAAATTGGGGGGACACAGCATGTGTCATAAGCTGCCTGCCCCCTTCTTGGTTTGTTTGCTGCTCCCAGGGAGCAGTGAACTGGAAGCAGTGCAGTATGGCTTGTTAAGTCAGATCAGAGACCTCTCCCATGAAAGCTGATCTTAGGCCTGTTGTCTTGGAAGCAAGTCTCACTGAATTTATTAAGGCCTCCTTCCCAGTAAGTATGCCCACGTGGAGTAACTCACCATCTAGTCACGTAGGATTGTGTAAGACTTGCAGGTCCCACCCGATTGAAATCAGTGGAAGTTACACAATACTAGTCGTTGATTGGGTGCCATTCAGGCACACGCCATGTTCTGTGGCTTATTGGGAGTCATAAATATTTTCTCTTAATGTGTTGTTGGCAACAGTATTGAGAGCCATGCCATTTTAACAAGAAAGTGCTTGTGTAAAATAGTGAATCACAGCTACTGCGCTGTAGAATTACTTTTCAGTCTTTACTTTTGTGACAATTTCCTCTTTGCCTTTTTTCATTATTGTTCCATTTCCCAAGTGGTGGTGAAGCATCCTTGTTTCCTAGAGGAGAAAAGATGATAAACCTCTTTTTCCCTCCTCCCACCCCCCCTCTGCCCCACCCTGCTGCTTAATGGAATGTACTCTTTGTCTGGATTCGCATCTGTGTTTGTAGGCGGATAATCTTATCTGAGCAGTTGACAGTTTTGGAGTTGTCTCTTATTACTAGGTTTGCTCCAGGCACCTCCGGAATGATGCACTTGGAGTGTGGTTTACTATCTTCCAAATGAATTTTGGCTGCTGTGTTCATTCTCTTCTATAAACAGTTCTCTGAGATGACTTGCAAGTGAACTCCTGCTCAGCAATTGTGTTATTGGCTTATTTGCACATTGAGGGCTCCTTGACCCTCTGCCCCTTCCTCCCTGCGCCCTTTCACATTGTACCGTACCTTTTCCTAGTTAATAGGGGGAAGAGAATTGCGCTTCCGATGTGCTCTTCTTTCATTGCTATTCCAACTAAGAATGAACAGGAACTAGGCACATGCAGGAAATGAGTAAATACTTAAGCATGTTTAGTGTTGGCGCAGAGATGTGCTTCTCAGTATGTTTCTGCTATGTTATTGGGCAATTTTGGTAACCTGAGCCCCGTAATTCCAAAAGGAAGCCAGATTTAATAGGGAGCTCTGAGAATGTGCTGTTTAACATAGCAATGAAAGCTGTTAGATTTACTTTATGTAACCTCATATGTGTGAAACACTTCCTTCCAGTAACCTTCAGTTCTCAGTTACTGTCAAGCCAATCTCTGGGCTTTGTGTTCATCTAGACACCCAGAGAGGTTAGATTTCCTTAAGATCTCTCTGGTTTCAAAATAGGGAGTTAGTATAGTACAGTACATGCTACAGTTAGCCCTCTCCAGCAGTTCCTTTCACTAACATGGGCTCTTCCTGCCTGCTGGATCCTCCCTCTCTCTGCTTCCCTCCCAAACGTAGAATGATATGTACTGGTGGGACATTACTGGCTGCATTACTATAATATTTCCTTTGGTCCAGCCTTGCGTGTGCCATTCTCTTAGCACACGAAGAAATTGTGCATGCCAGCAGTTGAATTGCAAGCTTAAACTAGCACATGCTGCAATTGGTTTCCTCTGCCTGGAGTAGTGTAGCACTACTACTGTACTTTATATTTTAGCCTTTTACAACCGAAAGACAGTGTCACAATCAGAGCTGCTATAGCGCTATTGCAGATGTGTGTACACTCCCCACTTTTCAGCCTTCAAGACAGAAAATATCGTATGGATGGCAGCAGCTCTGGTGCAGCATTTATGTATTTATTTAAATGAGGATATGCAATGCTAGGGTAGCTGTGTGACCATACCCTCTTTTGACATTAATGCCAGAAGGAATTGGGAGAGCCATAAATTTGGCATCTCCTGCAATGCAGCACCGTCTTTCCAAGTTGGGAACTGGGATAATGCAGGCTGCAGTATGTTGCCATGGTCAGGCTCAATTGGTAGGCTGATATGAGACAGATACGTAATTCTGCGACTAATATTAACACAGAGAGCCTTGTGAACATCAGCATCATTAAGTAGATGGATGGTGCTGTTTGGCCCACCATCCACCATGAGCCAGGGTTGGCCAAGGCCCAAGGATGTTGCAACTAAGCTAGTTCCTCCTCTTCCCTTCACCCCCTATATCTAGAGATTGAAGCGGCCATTTAGGGAACTGGAATACAGCCCGGGGGTGGGGGTGGGGAGCATTAATCCAAAGAAACTACCATGCCACACAATCTCATGTGCAATGGCTTCTTACTTATTTGTATGCAACTTGTTTATAAAAAATAACATCAGTATTTAACGTGTTATGAAAACAAGCATGGCCAAAAGAGGTGCTTGTGGTTCTTAAATGCTTGATTAGGGTCAATCCAGTCTTGCAAGGTGGGATTTTTTTTCTTTTCCAATTTGCTGCTGATATTGACACATGCCTTAGGCCGTACTGAATCTTGCAATCTGTCACCGTTTGGGCTTGCAGCGGGCAAAGTCTGCCCTACATGCAAGCCTTGGTGTTGTCTGAAACAATGCACAGGTGCTGAAGCACCTTGTCACTTTATGCAGAACACCTGCTGAGTTGCAAGCAGCTTCCTTGAGAAACCAAGTGAGCCATCATTTCTGACCTTGCAGCAGTGTTAGAAACTCGAATATATAAGCTAGGCACCAAATAGCACCTTAAACCTAGGTTGTGGTCATCACAATGGATTTGTCTATTTGCCAGAGAGGTTGGGGGAACTGGAGAAGCACCAGCAACTGTCTCAAGAGAGATTATGTGGGTGGGTGCTACTTGGGACCATTGTGCTATAGCCAAAGACTAGTGTGTTTCTTTTGTTTGAGGGGTTCACGTTTCTTTGAGTTTCCATCATGCATAAAAAGAACGGTGTGTTGTCTTACTTAGAAAGTGAATCAAGATTTCTACTCCTTTTGCCGTGCATCCACGATGTCTCTCTTTCTCTCTCTCTCTCTCTCTCTCTCTCTCTCTCTCTCTCTCTCTCTCTCGGTTTTACAGAGATGAACAATGACCATAGTTGACAAGACATCTGAGTCCTCAAAGCCTTCGGCTTCTGAGAAACAGCCTTTCAGCTCCGTGGCACCAGCTTCTGGAGAAATGGACTCGGGCTCTGCAGGATGGGGTGCTGTGTCTTCTTCTTTAGAAGCTCCAAAACACAAAATATCTTTGGGGCCAGTGCCAGGAGCTGCAGTGTACTCTAATTCATCAGTACCTGATAAATCCAAGCCCTCGGCTCAGAAGGATCTGTGTAAGCAAAGCTGCTCTATTAACAAAGAGAGAGAAAAGAAAACACACCGAAGCTTCTTACGATTTTATTTTGTTTTGTTTATGAAATTCATATGCTCACCCATCAAATAAACATTCCTTGGTCTGATTACAAACGAGAAAAATACAATGCACAATAATTAAAATCAACACTAAGCAATAAAACACAGCAACCAGAACACTTGGATTTGCAAGCTACTTCCACTGTCAGAAGCAGTATACACCTGAATACCAGTTGCTGGAAACTGCAGGAGGGGGAGATGGCTATTGCACTCAGGCTTCCCAGAAGAGGCATCTGGTTGGCCATTGTGAGAACAGGGTGTTGGACTAGATGGGCCGCTGGCATTTTTTAGCAGTCTCTTCTTACATTCTTAAGCCTATTGTGCAACTCATGCAACCTTAATTTTTGAAAATTTGTTCCACCTGTGGCAAGAGCCAAAGGAGAAAGCCATATTCTACTATTGCAGTAGTTATGCCACAGTTATCTTGGTAACTATAAACAAGGCACAGGTAGCAGCTGGGATGAACCATTAAACACATTAAAAAATAGTATTGATTAAGAAGATTTTTATGTGTCGTAATAGTGTTTTTCGAATATTCATTTTTAAAAAACCTGCAACTGGCAAGCATAATATTGAGAGGCATTCTTTCCTGTGGAGGAAAGAAGAGGGTGCCTCTTCTAAGAAGCTGCCTGCTAAGATACACATGCACATTCTATATAAACAGAGAAAATGCTACTTTTCTTTTGTGATGCTGGTGTGAAGTAGTGGTCAGAGTGTTGGACTAGGAGACCAGAGTTCAAATCCCCACTCAGCTGTAAAGCTTTCTGGGTAACCTTGGATCAGTCAGTCACTCTCGGCCTAGCCTACCTTACAGAGTTGTCAGGGTAAAATGGGAAGGAAGAGAACCATGTACACCACCTTGAGCTCCTTGGAGGAAAGGTGGAATAGAAATGTTAAAAAAAAGAGGAAAAACCTGTGATACGCATACCCAGTATATCAGTAGAACAAAATACACTATTGATCACCTAAGATTTCTTCAATGGAAATCCTATTTAACACTAAAAAGATACAGCGTTCAGATCAGGAAGGTAATTAAAATGGGGTTTTATTTATCTTTACTATTGTAAATTACTTATTTAAAGGTGGTTCCACACATACCCTGGGCCACCTTTTAGCTGGAGCTTCCCAAACATCATTATCCTTTGTTCTGAATTTTTAAATTCTATCTTTCAAAATCTTAAATCGCTTCAGTATATTTAAAATGTGTCTTTGGTCTTCAGCCGCTGTTGGTGACGGCATTACTGCCCCGCAGAAGGTCCTCTTTCCAGCAGAGAAGATATGCTTGAAATGGCAAAAAACACACAGAGTTGGAGCCGGTCTCCAAAACCTTGGCAACACATGCTTCCTCAACTCTGCACTGCAGTGTCTGACCTACACCCCACCTCTTGCCAACTACATGCTTTCCCATGAACACTCCAAAACCTGTGAGTATATTTTAACATTTGTCACAATTTCTCTAAAAATGTGGACAATATTCTATGATTCTAAATATGGCAGGCTTCTTAAGAACATGGTTTGTTAACTTAAAAGCAGTTCTACGCTGTTTTTAATTGTTTTTAATATTGTTTTTTAATACTGTAACCTGACCTGGGACCTTAGGATTAAGGGTGGATAATAAATTAGTAGCAGCAGCAGCAACAACAACAACAATAATAGAGCCATAGCTCTGTGGCAGATCATTTGCTTTTTAGGCAGAAGGTTCCCACGTTCAATCCCCAGCATCTCCAAGTCGGGCTGGAAATGTTCCCTGTCTGATATCGAGGAGAAGTCTCTGTCAGGGATTGTAAACAATGCTGAGCGAGATAGAGCAATGGTCTGCCTCGGTATAAGGCAGTTCCTACAGAATATAAGTTAGTCATGCCTTTTAACTGCAATAGAGCTACTCTGAGTATACACCCCTGTGTTTTTACTATCCTGAGCTGTAAGTGCTGCTCAAATTATAGGTATGAATGAAGGCAGGTGGGTGAGAACAAGCCCATTTTTTTAGGCCTTCTCACACATAGCATATAGAATTGCTTTGCTTACTAAAGCTGCTCAGAATTTGTTAGATGTTGAGAGTGGTGTCTGTTGCTTGTTTTGGAGATAATTGCTTATAATATGTGTCCTTTTAAAAATTCATCCCTTTCCCTCTTGGATGTAAATAATTTTGCCCCTTGAAGCAATTGCAATGACTTATCCTTGAAGCAATGTTTTGTTTAACTGAGTGCTTTTTGTGAGCTGCAAAAAGGTTTGTCCAGTTGTTTGTTTTATAATACAGGATGGGTATTTCTCCCCTGCCCCCCCTTTCTTTTCAGGTCACGAACAAGGATTTTGCATGATGTGCACCATGCAAGGTCACATCACCCAGGCGCTTTCAAACTCCGGCAATGTCATCAAGCCTATGCCTGTCATAAATGATCTTAGACGTAAGCATTTATCTTCTTTGACATCTAGTATGCTTTAAACTACGTAGCTTCTGCATGGCATGTAAACCACAAAGCCCAACACAGCGTGAAGCCATATATTGTAGCCTACCAACTTTCCTAGTTTTGCTGTCTTAGGCAGGCAGCAAAAACAGGAGGGATGTTGTGCCCCTGTTGGGTTTGAGTTCAGTTTGGTAAGTTGCAGGCTGTGTAAGCCTGACTTTTATATTGGGGGGGGGCCGGGGACTATCAGCCCACAGACCAAATTTTGGCCCACAAGGCCGTTTTCCAAAACCATGCCCACACCTGATGTCAGGTGTGACGTCAGGTGTGAGCAGGTAGAGACATGGCTGGATTGACAGCCCCACACAGCCATTGCCTGGGGAAAGCAGGATTGAACTCTGTGCATCAGCTGACATCAGATGGGTTGTTCCACCCACCTGTTAAAGTTGGCCTGCTGGGTGAGGGGAGGTAAAGATCTGGTCTGCTGGGCCAAAATGTTTTGCCACCTCTGGTTTATTTGATATATTCAATGTAACTTCTTTCTTTGCATATTAGGAATAGCAAAGCATTTCCGTTTTGGCAATCAGGAAGATGCACACGAATTTCTACGGTACACCGTTGATGCTATGCAGAAAGCATGTCTGAATGGTAGCAACAAGTAAGTTGTAGCTAGAGTAATACACCTCCACCCCCGAAACTATTATTGTGTTTGTGTCTCTTTTGACATTAAATTATCTACTTCTGTGATTTGTTTTTAGATTGGACAGACATACCCAAGCTACCACATTCATTCATCAAATATTTGGAGGATACCTAAGATCTAGAGGTAGGTTCTTAGCATATTGTTGACATTCTGTCTTGTTTGAATGTTGTTGAACTCTGGCTTCGATCACTGCATATTATTCTAAACTTCTTTTTTCCTGTTTCAGTAAAATGTATGAACTGCAAAGGAGTTTCAGATACTTTTGATCCATACCTAGATATTACATTGGAGATAAAGGTATGCTAATTTGCAAAAAGAAAAAGCTTTGTTTAAGTCTCCAGCAGCAATGCAGTTTGGTTAGATTAGGAATGTGCTTCTCTACTCCAAAATATAAGGAAGCTGCCAATGGGGTTAGTTCCATTCCATTTCAGTAAAGCGGGGGGGGGGGGCAGACGTTTTACAGCCCAGTGGCCACATTCTTTCATGTACAGCTTTCTGGGAGCCACATACAAGTGACGGGTTGGGACCAGAGGCAAAAATTGGATCAGGCAGCTATGTGACACCTTTGCATAACAGATTATGTTGTAGCGATAGTCAGCAGTTTCTGCCCACACAGCTCTTCATATTCCATCCAGGCAAGCAAGAAGCATTGGGTTGTATGGGTTGTAGCCAGTGCTAGTCCTACTCAGAGCAGACCCATTGAAACTAATGGGCGTAGGCAGGCTTTTGTTTGGGGGGGCAGAACCTCAGATTTGTTATGATTTAGAAGGAAGTTGCCCCCTTGGCTATGCCCATGGACACAGCTAACAGATGGCTTAATTTCCATGGGTCTACTCTAAGTAGAGCTTAATTTGATACAACCCATTATCACAGCTCAAGAGCACATTCCAGCCAGACAAAAGCACTTGAGGTGAGCACGCGAGAGTCCCGTGGGTCAGACTTAAATACTTGGAGGGCCGCATTTGGCCCCAAGCCTGAGAGTCCCCATCAATCCTCAGAATGAAGGCTTGAGCTATTATACAGCAAGCCTGTACTGCAAAAACTGTCTTCGTCATTGCGTGCATGAAAAGTAAATGTTTTCCTGTACCACGAGACCTACTTGATTAGACCAAAAGGGCCAAGAAGTTTAGCATCCTACTTCCCACAATGACCAACCAGATTGTTCCAGGAAATCCACAAGCATGGCATGAATGCAAGAAAGCAGTCTCTTGTTGCCTCCCCTGCCAGCAACTGGCAATCAGGGGCATCGCCTCCCTCAACATGGAGGGTTCCATATAGCAGTTGTAATTAATAGCCATTGACAGGTCTTTCCTCTGCGTATGTTAGTGGCCATCAACATACCTTGTGGCCGTGAGTTCCAGCATTCTCTCCATTTCCAGTGTTCTAGGGTGAGCTTTGCTTACAAAGCAAAAATGAAACCATGCACGCACAAGATAGAGCTGTTTTGGGGGAACCCCAAGGTTTGGAGGAGTCCAAAAGTCTTGAAGGGGGAAGGAACTCAGAAATAGCTCAGTGAGGATTGAGCATGCTCATTGGCTGAGGAATGCTGGCTGACTGTTGTGGGAGGGGAAACTGAAAACTGGGAGAATGGACAGGAGCACTCTGCAGTATTTTTGCAGGACCCCTTGGATAATTTAATTTTTTATTGTTTGAAGAAGTATTTTCTTCAAGAAGTACTTCAAGAAGTATTTAGGTGGCAAGCCCCCTGCAAAAATGGTTTTATGCCGTCATTTAAAACCATGGAAATGATTTTACAATGTTTGTGGTCTGGGGGAATGATAGATAGAGTTGACTTTGGAATGCCTTATTCACTGATTTAATGCATTTGGTAGCTGGAAGAGCGTCTCCCTTTAAAATGCATTGTGAAGATAGATAGATGATAATCTTTATTGTCATTGTTCCATGCAAAACAACGAAATTGAAAACATTTAGAAGAGTTTGGATTTGATATCCTTCTTTATCACTACCTGAAGGAGTCTCAAAGTGGCTAACATTCTCCTTTCCCTTCCTCCCCCCACAACAAACACTCTGAGGTGAATGGGGCTGAGAGACTTCAGAGAAGTGTGACTAGCCCAAGGTCACCCAGCAGCTGCATGTGGAGACACGAACCCGGTTCCCCAGTTTACGAGACTACTGCTCTTAACCACTACACCACACGGGCTCTCTATTTGGATAGAGACTGTTTCTCAGGGGGCTAGTCCTAGTCTTCATAACGCTGCCAAGAACTAGAGTTAGCTTGGAATAGTTTTATTTTTATTTGCGAAGCTCACTTCAGTTCTCCTCTTCCTCTTTTTCTAGTCAGCTCAAAGTGTTAACAAAGCTCTGGAGCAGTTTGTCAAGCCGGAACAGCTGGATGGTGAAAATGCCTATAAATGTAGCAAGTAAGAAGAAATAAATTTAACGTATCTTTGTAATAAAATACCAATTTGTCATATGGATCTTAACATGGTTTTTAAAAAGAGTTTGGCTTTCATTTAATGTGCAACTGCAAGGCAAAATGGCATATTTAGTGATATGTAGTGTAGCAAGCTTTATTTTGACACTTGTTTGCGTATTAAAAGCAATCCAAATTCATTGAGGACAACTTGAAGTTGTATTTTCTCCTCCCCACTCTCAGAAACAAATGAATGGGGCATTAGAAGGGCAGTTAAAAGATACTGTTCCTGGCAACCCTGAAACCATTGGAGGAGAAAATATCTTAAACTGTTTTTCATAACACTTTTAAAAATGTTTCCAGAATTTATATCGTTGCTGCCCTGGGCTCCTTTGGGGGTAAGGGTGGGATATAAGCTGAATGAATGAAAAATAAGAGCAGCGCTGGCTCCAGGTTTTCAGAAGCCCATGGGTCTTCCTGCTGTTGTTGGGAGGCATTGCTGCTCCTCTGCATCACGGTTGGTTGCAAGACAGGGCTAATGAATAAGCAAACAGTGGCACCTTTCCTTCTTGCCACTGTTGTTTCCTTGCTTGTCTCCTCTGGCCCGCAGCAGGTGACAAGCAGCTGGCAGTGAAGAGGAGGACAGGAGCCAGGGGGCTTTCGTCAGTGGGCCCCTGCTGTGGTATGGGCCTCCTGTCAAGTGTCCAGTCACGCTGACCTTTAACATTGGCCTGGATCAAAGGGCATGTGGGAGGCGGGAAATGGCAGGGGCATTTTATTTTCTCTTTGCCCCAAAGAGCAACCTTCTTGAATTTGCTGTTGTGAATGGACATTATTTATTTATGAAAATCTAAGCCTGCATATGCTAGTTCAAATAGGGCAGGCAGTTGTTTGAACTTCAGGAAATGGGATAACACAAAGTGAAAATAGCCTCGAAAGCTGAACTTGATGTCCTCTGCTTATGTTTTAGGTGTAAAAAAATGGTTCCTGCATCAAAGAGGTTTACAATACATCGGGCTTCAAACGTACTCACCTTGTCCTTGAAACGGTTCGCAAATTTCAGTGGTGGCAAAATTACAAAGGTAACACAGCGCTACAACTGGATTGGATTTTATAGCCCCAGATATAAATATTGACACGTTAAAATGCATTCTGCAGCCTGGAAGCAAATATTGTGAAGGACGATATAAAAATGGTTTTATATCCTACTAATAATGATACAGCACAGGAACAGCAGAGTATAGGTTTAAAAGCAACACAGAATGTACATATAGGTACCCTGTTTCTCATATTTTAAGACATACCCATAAAATAAGCCATAGCAGGATTTTTAAGCATTCAAGATATATAAGCCATACCCCGAAAATAAGACATAGTGATAGGCGCAGCAGCAATGCCGGCCGTGGCAGGAGGAGGAGGAAAAAAATAAGACATCCCTTGAAAATAAGCCATAGTGGGGGTTTTTGAGGAAAAAATAAATATAAGACATGTCTTATAATATGAGAAACACGGTATACATCTTTTTGTCCAAGTTTCTAGAAACAAAAGTTGCCTTCAGCACAGATAGTGGACACCTTGCCCCACAGAACAGAGGGGGCCACATTAGAAGCCCAGCTCCAACCTGCTACAGATGATACTTTGAAAGGTTGAAAGAGAAAATGTCTTGCAGAACACAGTGAACTACTAGGTATAAAAGGGATAAGGCAGTTTCCCAAGTAACTTGGTCCTGAGCTGTATAGGGCTTTTTATGTTCATACCAAAACCTTGTTCTGCTGAATTGAGAAAAATGTAAGTGTTTTTCCCCCTTTCATTTCTGTTTAGGAGGTGAAATACCCTGAGTATTTGGATATTCGGCCATATATGTCCCAGCCAAATGGAGAGCCAATTATTTATGCATTGTATGCTGTTTTGGTACATACTGGTTTCAGCTGTCATGCAGGACATTACTACTGCTATATAAAGGTAAATATTATTTATAAGAGTAGCGATACAAGAGGAAAAAGGAATGGGGAGGGAAGAGGAATCAACTGTCTGCTACTGGTTACATAAAACTATGTAATGTGGAATTGTCACTGCAGGAGAGAATTCTGGGAGGGGAGGTGCCAACTAGCAGTGGAGGGAACCTTGCAATCACCTCCTCCCTCAGATTCAGCCTAGTGGATTGGCTGCTGGTGGAAACAGTTCTGGGAATGGAAGAACTAATCAGCAGCTGATCCCAGTCCGGCTGATGGAGGGGGCTCCGCTCTGTTGCCTCTCCCTTTAATGCAGCCAGTTTTTTAAAAATAAATTTTTTCCATCTAAGGATTTCTTTTCCTTTTCTTTGCACTGAAGTCTTTGTTCAGTGTGTTTGCAGGCAGGCACTTTTTGTGATATATTCCTCCTTTGGCCCCTTACCGTAAAAAGGTTGTTCTTTATCCCTCTTTTTTTGTCCTTTTGAAAGAGGCCCATTGTTGTTGCTTTCTAGATGGGGCTTCTCTTCTGCACTACTGAGTCTTAGCACTACCCAAAAACCTCCCATTAATTTCACAGCACCATAGAGTTGTAAAGGAGCAAAAGTCCAGCTAGTCCAACCCCCTGACCAAAAGACAAAGACAAGCCTACCTATGCAATCTGGATCACAGTTTGCTGCAAAGGAAAGAAAGTGCTTGTGGAGCCGAGAGCTCCAGAGGACTCCCAGCAAGTAAGTGTGGAGGGACAATGTGTTGGCAATGGACTGTGAAGCCTTGGGTTCAAATCTCCACTCAGCTGTGAGACACTTGCTGATTGGCCCTGGGCAATTTCCTCTTTCTTTCTTTCTTTCTTTCTTTCTTTCTTTCTTTCTTTCTTTCTTTCTTTCTTCTCTCTCTCTCTCTCTCTCTCTCTCTCTCTCTCTCTCTCTCTCTCTGCCTCCCCATCTGAAATCCTGGAGAGCTGCTGCCCGTCAGTGTAGACAATACCAAGGTAGATAGATCATGGCTTGGTATACAGCAGCTTCCTATTTTCCTGTGTACCTGCCTCATAGATTTGTTGAAAGGATAAAATGTGATACCCCCATGTATACCTTTCCCAATTCATTTTCAGAATAAAATCAGGGGCAGACTTACCATTAGGTAGACCCATGCCAGACCACTTAAGCCAGAATTAAGGAGGTGGCAGTGAGGTGTTAGAGGGCAGAGCTGTATCCCCCAAGCTAGTCTGCTGTCCTCAGGTTACTATCCCATTGCCAGTTAGATTCAATTGCCAATGTGGTCAGCTTCGGTATTGGGGGGGCGTGTTTCATCTTTCGCCTCAGCAGCAAAATATCTTAGGCCAGCTCTGGGTGTAACACAAAGGTAACACATGCTAAGCTAGGTAGGGGAGGCAGATTAAAGGATGGACATGTTCTCTTCCTACAGAGACATCTCAACAGTCCTTTTGCAGCCCTCAGCTGCTGCAGAATACTTGCATGTTGTAATTTTAGTTGTTTGCATCTGTACTAGATGCTTTTCCATCCCCCTGGGCTGTTAGGAGGCCATTGCACCAGGACAGAGTGTCAGGGATGGTTTCAGCAACTAAGAAAAATGTTGTCTTCCATGTCATGAGCAAGGCCCCTAGCAAAAGCAAAGGGCTGTTTTTCAGGGTAGTGCTTTTCACGTTATGTTCCGGGGAACTCTAGGGTTCCTTGGAAGTTTATTAGGAGTTCTTGAATGAGAAGTTTATTAGGAGTTCTTGAATGAGGAGCTCAGCAAACAGCGGACAACTAGGACATACTTCCCTGAAAGACAGTTTGTCCACCACTATTTATCTTCTCTTGCAATGTCCAACCACAAGTGTGTGCGGGGCTATACTTTCTGTTGATGCAAGACAACTATGAAGCTCAGTAGGCCTGTGACTTAGAATTTCACATGATCTCTGAAGCAGCACCCAGAAACATTTGTGATGCATGAGGGGTTCCTTGGAGGATGCAGATCTGAGAATCTGCCACCCTGAAAGAAGAGATGGGTGGAAATAAGTGGTGTGGGTTTTCTGGATATATATTTGTATTTACTAAATGTCTTCATGCAAACATAACACAACATTACAGAGAGAAGACAACACAATTTCAGTAGAGTCGAGATACAAGAGTGTTGATTAAGCTATAATGTTGAGGTCATCATACAAGCCAGGGACAAGGTGTTCAACAAACAGTTAAGCATGTGTTTGAGGTGGTATCAAGTTGTTTTCTTTAGTAGGTATGCAGGTTTTCTGGAAAATTTTTGAGTTGGGAAATTTTCCTCTGCAAATTACTGGCCAATTTGAATCAGAAAATGTTCTGATGCCCTAGAATGTGACTTAATTTATCATGCTTATTTTACTTTTACTTAATAAAAGTAAATTTAAATCGCTTTGACTGCGATGCTTGCCTAGTATTTATTTGCATTTTATTTTCCTATTATTTATTTACAATTGGCATCTGTTCATTATTAACATTGAACTTATGAAACAGATTTTATTTTTGGTGGAAAAATGAAGCACGGGGGGGGGATTTCACCCTGCATCTTCATGATGCCAGGAGGTTGTGATTTGTGTTGTTCCCTAGTGTCACTACCATCTTGTGTGTGTTTTTCAGTGGGTTGTATCCACCTAATAAATTGTGTGTGTTTGTGTGTGGAGGGGATGGGACTTCCCCAGCCTCCCTTCCTTCAATCCCTCTGGAAAATATTTAGGGGTGGTGTGCAGGGGGTAGATGGAGAGGAGAAGTTTTGCAGAAGTTGTTTTGTGTGCAGTGATTTAGTTGTATACAGCTCAGTGTAGGCAAGGATCAAGCGGGCTAGAAGATGCTGCAGGCAGGCTGGAGCCCAGTACTGGACCTCTCCAAGAAAGGTTGAGGGCAGGCTGTCCCTTAGAGATCCAACAGCACTGGGAAGGTCAGTGATTCGGATCCCTGCATTACCGGGCTGGGCTGGTAACAAACTGAGCCACAGGGGTGAAAGGTGCCTGAGTGAAAACAAGAGGGCATTCTAAGTAGACTGGTAATGACTTTAAACAAATGTTGTCTGTCCTGATAACAAACACAGCTTATATGTATTCAGATCACTTTGACCACCATGCTTTAGAATACATTTCTGTCTGCGCTGTTGGGGGGTCAGTGTTATCCTAGAACTTCAGAAGCATCCTGCTGTGGCGGTACATGGAGAACAAGGAGCGTAGGTGTTTTGTACTCAACACCTGGCTGGCATGCCAGCAAATCAGACGCTGCTCACGTGGCCTTCTTGTCTCATCGCTTGCCTGCCTGTTGCTGCCATCCCTGTCGCCAACTGGGAAACCCCGCTGCCAAACACTTGAGACATGAAGGGAAAGCTGCACAACCTCTTCTGTCTCGGGCAGTCACCTGCTGGAGGTGGTGGGGCAGCAGCAGCAGTTGCAAGACTCTGCATTCAGTTTGTCAGTGTGCCATGTGCAGTTGGTGTGCAGACATGGAGTGAACATTCTTCTATATCGGGTGGCAGAAGTGGGGTTTGGAGGTACTGGTAGATCTCTGTGTGTTTGATAGTAGGTCAACAAGAGTCTCTTGACTATCAGCAGCAGGCTTCCCCAGCCTAGTGCCGTCCAGTTTGTTTTAAACTACCATGCCCATCAGCCCCAACAAGCATGGCCACTGGTCAGGCGTGATTTAAGTTGTAGTCCAACAACATCTAGAGGACATCAGGTTGGAAAAGCCTGCCCAGTTAACAAAAGCAGGTAGAAATGCACATTTTTAAAAGTTTATTTTAAAGATTTTCTATAAAATATAAATTGTTTGCCGCTCTGGTTTTGTGCTGGGTTTTGTAGTAACTCAAGTGCAGATCCTGGCTTCTTTAATTCATTGTGCGGCTCATGGAGTACACAATGATTCAGATAGTTGGCTGTACTCGCCACCGTTTTACATCTGGTTCTACCACTACAACCCCCAGCCTCTATTTCACACCTGGCTCCAATTTGTGGACCTTGAGATTCTAGTGAAACAAGAATACTAAACAAGGTCGCTAAAGCTTGAAGTCTGGCCACCACTGCTCTATAATTCATTTTCAGCCTGAGCTGTAGCATAAGGAAATTTGACTGTTGTTGAAGTAATACAAGGTTAAGGAATAATTGTAATTGGAAGGTGACTGGGTGAAAAGGGCCCTGTTCATTGTAACTGTGTGTATAATCTTATTGCTTTCTCTCTGAGCAGGAAAAAGAAGCAGCTGTCTGTTGCTTGGATACACAGGAAAATCCTTGTGTTGTGTTCCCCTTAGCCGCTTCCTTGCCTTGAAGCTGGTTGTCATCTCTTATTGATTTTCTGCAGTAGTCTTGCCTCTGCCCAGATTCCACAGCCGCCTCCACAAATTTCAGCTTCACTTGGTTTTCATGTTCCTGGTTCAGTTGAAGGTCGGATTCTACAGAGTGAGGGACCACCTTTCCCAACATGTGCTTCTGTGGGCCAGACCCTACTCCCTTGTATTTTCATTGCATATCAGCCACGTGGAGTTGGGCCTTAATTGTCATAGCCACAGGGCTGTGGAATCTGTCCTTGATGTGGGTTTAGAACTGTTCTTCTGGAAAGGGTATAAAATTCACTTATTCTGGAGTTCATTTGGTTGACTTGGTGGTAGCCGTTTCTAATTTGACAGTTGTTGACTGCTAGATTGCTGTTTTTCTGTGAGCCTCCTCACGGTGTGAAAAACTGGTTCCTTAAGCCAGGAATGGGGAACCTGTGGCCTTTTAGATGGTGCTGGACTCCTATTGATCCCAGCCAGCATGGCCGGTGGTCAGGGAAGATGGAATTGAACAGCTTCTGAAGGACAACCAGTGATGAACGAACTGTTCATACGCAAGGGCTTGCTTTCACACACCAGAGATTAAATGGAAGATTCTACATTTAATATTAAACCACAGTTGCCTGTTATGACCAGACATGGAGAACTCCCATGGTTTGATCCTGGCTTGTTTGAACTAAGTAGACTTCAAACCAGAATACCCTGAATTTGAGCTTGACAAGTAGCTGTGGTTAGTCAATCAGAAATGAATGCCTCTAATCTCTTTCTCCTGATATGTGGTCTTCAGCTTGTACACAGAATCCAAACCAGCTGCATTGTCTTTTTCCTTGACTAATACCAGTCAGTAAAAGCAATAATTCATAAACGTCATTATACAGTTAGCAGGGTATAAAATTAACCTACAACAATCTGTGGTACCAGTCTAAACAGAGTTTAGGAATTCTTGGACTAGCAAGTTGAGAAACTAGGACTAGTTTCTGTGGCAAGAAAAATCAGTAGGTTTTTTTGGACTGGTGGCACTAGGCCATCTGTCTGGCAATAATACCAAGCGAAGTAACCCCCCCCCCCGTTAGCAAAATGGACTCCAATTTAAAATGCTGACATGCTTTAAAATGTACATTTCTTTTTTGGGGGGTGGGGAGGATGATTTATGCCAGACGCCTAGGAACTTCTAAAACAGTCTGAGATGCTGTTTTGTTAGTAAAATTAGTTGTCAACTGCAAGTCCCAGGATGCATTTATTTCAGCTATTGAAATATAGCATCCAGCAGTATCTTGGATGAAAAATATTTTTTGTTTCTTGTGGTGATAAGCCTGAACAGTTTCATCCTGTGTAACTGCCCATGTCTTGCCTTTATACTTGATCATGTTTTTAGCTTAACTGATTGTAGCCTTTAGTTATTTTCCTTTTTTCTGATTACTACTTCGATCATTTCCTACATAGTGACATGCCTTGAGTATCTCATCAATGTGCAATGTGGTGGACTCCATTCTTAGCAATAAAGATCTCTCCTGAGTGGTGTAGTCACTGTAGGCATAGCCACTTGCAGGCACACACACACACACACACACACACACACACACAAACTTGTTCACAACCAGCCTTTCCCCCCTTGTGGTTATAGAATAGAATTATAGAGATGGGAGGGACCCTAAAGGGTCATCTAATCCAACTCCCTGCAGGGTGGCCATCTTTGTTTAGGGAAGTGGCTCAACCTGGGCATGTGAACAGAGGCTGTGAGCAGGGGCTTCCTTGTAGTTACTGCTGTTGCTGGAAAATGTACTGAGGTTTTAAAACTGTGTAAGCTGATAAATACACAATGGGTTTTTATCAAAACAGGAAGGGCAAGGCCTCTGCTATTCCCTCGAATTTTTGGACTCGTTTAAAGGGGCAAAAAACAAGAACTCTGAAGGTATGTTATACCTGGCAGAAATGAATGAAAGAAGCCAGATTTGTCTCAAATGGTGAATTCTTTAAGCTGCTACATCTTAAACATTTTGCACCAAACCTGTCTGAAATGTGGGCAGTGTGTGGCACTTAACACACAAATAACCCTCTCCGCCAAATTTCAGACAGTTGGGACAAATCTTAGTGGTTTTATTAACATAATAATGTCCAGGCTTTATAATGGTAGGATGTGATACTGTCTTGTGCCTGTAGTAATGTGATCCTGCCCTTGTGGCGTGGAATAATTTGGGAGGACTAAATGGCCCCTATGGACTGTGATAACTTCAGAAACGTCCTGTTTTATTTGTTGCACTTAAATTCTTCCTTTTCTCCAGTGAGCTTAAAGCAACGTATGTGATTTTATCCTCCTAAGAATTCTGCAGGTAGGCTGGGCTAAGAGAGAGTGACAGTCACAGCTGACTGAGGATTTGAACCTGGGTCTCCCTAGTCCAAGACATATGTGCACTGCTGCACCCAACTTCCTATGCCTTTCAGTAGGAACATACCATGGACCCTCCAGATGTTGCTGCAGTGCAGTTTCCATCATCCCGTACTGATGGGAGCTGAACCCAGCAACATCTGGACAGCCACAGGTTCTCCATCCCTGCTACGGACTTCTAGCATAGATCTTGCTCAAAAGGAAGCCTTCTCTAAAACATGAATCCTATGGGAAATTGTCTCTCTTCCCACTTCCTCCCATTCCCATTGCTAACCTGCCAAACTTTACATTATCTCCACATTTAACTACTAGTAGTACAGCAATATGGCGTGCTTATTTCACATTTCCTCCACCAGAGGGCAGGCTTTCTCTTGTTGCCTGGTCCCGAGAGTGCCATTTTTCAATTAAGATTGGGACATTTTGTTTCTAAATACCATAAATCCACTTGATGTTTGTGCTTTTCAGTTCCCTGTCCCTATGTTAGAATCTGGAGCATATGAAATCAACCACTTACCTTGCTCAGAAGCGTGAGAATTTATGAATATAAATTATTCAGTGTATACTGCTGGTGGAATTTTGATGCATGAAATTAAGTACATCACACTGGGAGACCTCAGTGGATATGATGTATGGTAATACTAGGTGCACTTAGCAGCTTTGTTTATGTTGATAATAGGGTACAGTTAACAATTATGTCTATTACAAGGTCTTACAAATTATGTGGATGCATGGAGCAAAGAAGTTGGGGCGGAAGTCATGCCAAAACTTGAATGCATTATTTGGGGGCAGAAGAGAGATTATGGTTTCCTGGCATATTATAAACAGTCTACTTATGCTCTTTACTGTCCATTAAAAATATTTAGGAGATTGATGAACTCTTAGCCAGCTTTTAACTTTTCCACTTTCTCTTTCAACTTGGCATTCTGAAAATTGTGGTCTCAAAGTGCCATCAAACACGCAAATTTCTCTTCCTGCTTCTGGGCTTCGTAGAATGTCTGCTGGACATGATACCTACTATGCTTGCGAGATGGAATAATTTGGGGAAACTAGCTGGCCAACATAGGCTGGACTGCTTCAGAATTTGGTCTACCTTCCTCTTGATATCTCCGGAATTAAATCCCTTGCTCCTCAGCTGTGTGAACTTTCCCCAGGACCTCCGTTCCATTTTTCAGGCACTTCTTTTGGTCCTGCCACCATCTGATATGGTGGGCAGGTACCCTGGCAGAAGAAGGCCTTTTCAGTTGTGGCACCAAGTCTTTCATGACCCGCTGGGTTTTTAATGGAAAGGAGATGTAGAACTGTGTTCCATTTGCGATACGGTGACAGGAAATTCCAAAAGTCTGGACGATGCCCCCCCAGCGATTTCACATAGATGTTAAAGACCACAAATGGGTGTGAGCAACACCCGGTGGGAAGGATGGAACCAGAGTCAGAACTGGCACAGGAGCTGAGCCAGGGAGCGCAGGAGATGAATGATCTTGGAAGGGAGCTGTTAACCCAGCAAATGTCCAGAAAAGACATAGAGACTGCCAGCTCCATCTCTACTGTGTCACTGCTTGCAGTGGCGTCTTTTTCCTCCTCCCACATAGACCCTTCTAAATAGACCCCTGGTGATAGAGCTTTCTTGGCAACCAGATGAGTGTTCCTCTGGTGACTTTGGGACTTCCCATTAGCTCTATTGCCACCTTCGCTCCTGAGGTCTAAGTTTGGTGTTGGAGAAATTGGTGATTAAGGCCGGACGTAAAATGGGGAGACAGATGAGGTGTCTCTTAGGCTGCCCTTGAACTACTGTGGGTTCCTGCTGGTCTTCAGCTGGAGTAAGGTTATCTGCCTCTTCCTCTGCAGAGGTCTCTAGGATGTGTGTTAGATGGGATCCTGCCACTAGGGAATAGAATAAAACTTTGTGGGGCAGGCCTAGGAGGCCTGCAGCACCACTTCCAAGAAGTGCCCACCATTCAGTTCCTTTCAGCCACTTCCTAGAAAGGCACTTCTAGAGATATTATTGCCAATGATATTGAAAGTTGCAGAGGTCCATCAAAATAATACTATTTATATGCCGCTCATCTGACTGGGTTGCCCCAGCCACTCTGGGCGGCTTCCAACAATTATAAAACCGTGGTGAGACATCAAACATTAAAAAGTTCCCAATACAAGGCTTATTTCATATGTCTTGTAAAAGTCAGATCTTTGTTTATTTCCTTGACATCTGATGGGAGGGCACTGAGCTCCTAGTCCACCAAATGTTTTCTTATGCTTCTATATTTGTTGGAAGCTGCCCAGAGTGGCTGGGGCAACCCAGTCTGATGGGTGGGGTACAAATAATAAAATTATTATTAGTATTATTAAATGTTCCTGGACTCTAACTTCCATCAGCCTCAGGCAGGGGGTAATGGGAGAGGTAGCCTTTTTTCCTATAAACCGTTTTGAGGTGTGTGTTTGTTTGTTTTACGATCAAGGGGCATATAAATTTCATGAAATAAATAAATATCCAGCAACATCTGGAAGGCTGCCAGTCCCTCATTCCTGATCTAGATAATCACATCGTCCAAAAAATTCCTTGAGATGTCACTGTGTGCTGGACTGCTTCAGAAGCACTGCGTAAAAACTCTGCCATGTTGTAACCAGTTGCAAAGACGACAATAACGTTTTCTTCTTCTTCTTTGCAGGCCAGTAATGGGCAGTGGTACCAGATGAATGACTCCACCGTCTCAAACAGTGACATCAGGACTGTATTGAATCAACAAGCCTACGTGCTTTTTTATATCAGGTAATGCCAAATGCAAGTTGATTTCCCTTGCGCTGTGCTTCCATCATTGTTAGTTAATGCCTAAAGCCTTTTGGTTTTTGAGAAATTATTCCTAATTCAAGGGCTGAAATCTGGGCAGGCAGAAATCTACCGGTAGAAATCTGGGTGGTTTGCCATAGATCGGCAAGTGTCTCCGACTACCAAAGATTGTAGCAACAGCAGGAGCAAGCAAAAATGTGCTGATTTTTAAAAATGTGCTGATTTCTCCTTCCTTACTTGTCTCTAAAACACATGTGCTAACTGCTGTCTTTCTCACCAAGCCTTCCTGTAACTCTGTTGGTATCTGAAGAAGTGTGCATGCACACAAAAGCTCATACCAATGACAAACTTACCGGTAGTTGGTCTCTAAGGTGCTGCTGGAAGGAATTTTTTTATTTTGTTTCTGTTGGCCAGTGTTAGTACGGTATATCCGGTTCAACCACCTTAAAGACCACAATTGTGTACTTGGCTCCAGTTGGTAGACATTGGGTTTCTAGTTTAAAAATAAAGATTTCCACAAAGTTGAAGTTTGCCCACTCTTGGCTTAACTTAAAGCAGGGGTCAGCAACCTTTTCCAGCCATGGGCCAGTCCACTGTTCCTCAGACCATGTGGTGGGCCAGACTATATTTTGAAGGGGGAAAAATGAACGAATTTCTATGACCCACAAATAACCCAGAGATGTATTTTAAATATAAGCACACATTCTACTCATGTAAAAACACCAGGCAGGCCCCACAAATAACCCAAAGATGCATTTTAAATAAAAGGACACATTCTACCCATGTAAAAGCACGCTGATTCCCGGACGTCCACGGGCCGGATTGAGGTGATTCGGCCGCATCCAGCCCACGGGCCTTAGGTTGCCTACCCCTGACTTAAAGCCTTTTAGCCAGACAGTTCTAGTCACTGGATACAAATACCCTTCTGCATCTGGCACACGGATTTGGGGGGAGCTGGTTCAGGCAGAGACACAAACCGACCAGCATTTGCTGTTTAGCCAGTTGGGTAACCTAAATTGGTTGACATCCCTCCTCAGTCATTATGGGGTGTTGCCTTGCAAGGAGTGAAAGCAATCCTGCAAATAAGTCAAAAGCATGTTATCTGTCTTCCCTTTTCTATTCTTTGGGCAACTTCTGTAGCAAGTCTGCTATGGTGTTTTGGCAGCTGCTGCTAGCCATAGCAGTGTGGTGCAGTGGTTAGAACGTTTGACTAGGACTGAAAGCATGAAAGACAAATAAGTCATAGGAGCCCTAGGGAGCATTTCATAGTAGAAATAGGTTTGTGAAAGAAAGAAAAGAAAAGAAAAGAAATTTAGACAACAAATGTGGATCAATATGTCTTTTATTTGTTAGGTCCCATGACATGAAAAATGGCGGCGAACACATTCATTCCGTTCACACTCCTGGGCAGTCTTCTCCTCGACCTGTTATCAATCAGCGGGTGGTCAATAAGCAGACTGCGCCAGGGTTTATTGGACCACAACTACCCCCTCACATGATTAAGGTACTTCTCTCTTCTGAAGCCAACAGCATAAAGGTAGCAGGTTAGGCAACAAGGGTTTACTGAAATCTTGTAGCTCTGAAAGTTATTGTAACTGCTCTGTGCCTCTTTTTGCAATCCAGGTGAAACACCTGGGAAACGTTGCAACATTTACAGAAAGTTTGCTCTCAAACAAGTACAATTGTACCTCGGCTCCCAAACTCCTTAGGAGTCGAACATTCCGGCTCTTGAATGATCAAAAACTGGAAGTGAGTGTTCCGGTTTTTGAACATTCTTTTGGAAGCCGAACTTCCTGCAGACACTCAGAAGTCGAATACTATATTTTGGAAGTCGAACGAACTTCCAGAACGGATTCTGTTCGACTTCCGAGGTACAGCTGTAGTGGAAATCTGGGTTTTTGATACAACAAATTATGTACGTTTGTTGCTCTAATGCAGGGATAGAGGATCTATTTCAGTCTGAGGGCCGCACTCCTTTCTGGGCAGCCTTCCAAGGGCCGCATTACCAGTGGGGTGAAGCCAGATATGAAAGTGGGCGGAGAAACAAA
Organism: Zootoca vivipara; assembly: GCF_965207765.1. Classification (NCBI taxonomy): domain Eukaryota; kingdom Metazoa; phylum Chordata; class Lepidosauria; order Squamata; family Lacertidae; genus Zootoca; species Zootoca vivipara. The sequence continues at coordinate 43,569,189 of NC_142596.1, forward strand.
TGTAAATTTTGCTGTAAGCTAGTTTCTACACAGGCTTCGCTTTCTCAGAGGATTTCTTTTTCATCATTGTAGAATTCGAATCATTTGAATGGAACGGCATCCCTGAAAGAAACTCCCAGCAGTTCTGTGGCAATTGCTAATAACGTCACCCTCACCAGGCCATCCTCTGCTCCTCCGGCCATGTCTATCCCAAACTGGACGATGAACAGGCCTACAACCGCAGCCACTCCCGACCCTTCCAAGAAGCAAAAAATAACCATCAGTATTCACAACAAGCTGTCCGCTCGCCAAAGTGTCTCTCACGCCAGCTGTACCTTGGACAACCCCAGCAAGCCTGCCCCGTCCTCGACCATTTCCAGCCCTTCTGCTGTGCAATCTACCTCAAGCGCACCTGCCGTGTCGGCTCCTAACCAAGTCCCCAAGCAAATGCCTCCAAGCGAACCTTGCTCCACGTTGGTAGTGAATGGCAAGTCCAAGCTTAACCCGAGCACGTTGGTCCCTTACGGGGCAGAATCTTCTGAAGACTCCGACGAGGAGTCCAAAGGACTGGTGAAAGAGAACGGCCACGCTGCACCTCTCAACGGCATTCTAGCTGAAAATGCAGCCAGCGCATTGGAGGGCACTTGTTTGTCGTGTCACAACGCCGAGAAGGAGGCTCCGCAGCACGAAGCGCCGAAAAACATTACTGTTGTTGTTTCCATTAGTATAAACGATGCCCCTAAACAAAACGGACAGATATGCAACGATTCCACTAGCCAAGCAAAGCCTGCTAAATCAGCCGAAAACCCGTTCTCCAAAGCAAATGGGTTGCCTGGGAAAGTGAGTATTTTTCCACTCCAGCTTCTGTGGCTCAGTGCAGGTGTGGTACCAGCTCCCTTGAAACCATGGCTTGCAAAGTCTAAGGTGTCACCTTGAAGTCCCATGATGCAACAGTGTTGTTGGAGCTAGGAGGGTCTGAGTGTAGTTGGGGCCTGGATGAGAGACGAGACTGCCTGGGAATCCTGTGCACACAGCTTTGTGTTCTATGGAAGGAAGGCTGGATACAAATAAACTTGGAGCTGTTGATAGCAAGACCCATACACTTTTCCTTCTGCACTGTGGCATGAATTCTTTCTCCCCTCTCCTTTTGTAGATATTACCTGTGTTTCGGCATTCCATGATGCTAACAGTGGCGGCTAGCACTAATCAGTTTCCCTCTTAACCGGGGTTTGTAAATCCACTTCATATTCCAGCTGGGATGGGAGTCCTGGTGTAACCTTAACCATGGTTGGCACTGGTGCAGACAACCAAGGCTAATCTAGGACAGACAGAGGTTATTCATGCTTGCTGGGGAATGAGCATTTCTGGGGCCGCTTCCCAGATTCCAAACCACCATTTCATCTGCATCAGACTTGTGGCTTATAAGCATGGCTGTGGGGATACCCCACTCTGTATAAGGCAGCTACTTAAACTCTTTTTGCTTTTTCTAGTAGGTGTTTATTGAGCATGGTTCCTTGGTGGGAGCCAGTCTTAGCTAGTACGCCTCTTACCTGTGTGAGAAAGGAAGGCTCTTTGTTTCTCACAAGCACTTAAAGTAGTTGTTAGCCCTATTGGTTGATACTGCATGCTAACCTTATTTGTTTTCAATAATAGGGTGTGCCTACAACTTTGCCCCCAGTCCCTGAAGACAGGATCTTAGACTCTTTCAGATACAATCAACTGAAAACCTCATCTGGGGAAATAAGGTAAAACACATGTGCTTTTCCCAATACACTTTCTTTCAGACACGTGTGTTTTCACACAGTATATTGCCGATGCCTAGTTCTGTAGGATCTGCAGCCGTTTGGAAATAAGTGCAGGGTTTGTGGAAATCAGAGCTTAATCTTTGGGCTGTGCCTTCTCTTCAGCAACATCTGGTGTTGTGCACCTTATGCTAATATACTCCAGAAAGTGGATCTATATAATGGTCCTGAAATCAGTCTAAATAGGATCTCTCTTGAGATTTCTAAAGCTTGGGCAACATCAAGCATTTAAAACAGGGATGGGGACCTTTGTCTTTCCAGATGTTGATGCACTCCAACTCTCATCAGGCGCAACCGATAATGGGCATTGCAGTCCAGCAACATCTGGAAGGCCACATTCCTGATGTATACTAGTGACCCAAAGACTTCATTTAAAGACAGACTGTATTCCGTGACTAAATAGAATTGTATGAGCTATGGTAGAACAAATTCCTTCTTGATTGTGGCAAGCTACCATCTTCTTTCATTCCCTTAAGAACACAAGTCTTTGGAGCATTATACCTTGTGGGATTTAATGTTCTATCAACAGTCGTGCTCCAAGGCAGATTTCTGAAAATTCTGATTCAGTGTAAGATTGGCCCAGCCAGTTAGCACATCACAGTAAACTTATAAATGGGAACCGGGGGGGGGGGGAGTTAAATGCAGTGTTTATTGGTTTTTCAAAAACAGCATTGTAACAATACGTAGAGCAAACATGAATAATAAAGGAAAATGAAAACATAGAAGCAAAGCATGCAAGTTCATAATATAATCAGAAAATTAGACCTGAACCATAGTTAATAGTTTACCATGATTGCCCCTTTCTGGTTTGTTTTGAGGCTCCCATTTGTTCTGTAAGGAAACAACCCAACCCTCTGGGTTAACATTATGTCCAAAGCAGGGATTGTGTTTGTTCCACTCAATAAACGATGATCAGTAAGCCGGGGGGGGGAATAATCTTTGCTACGTGTTGTGGTTTGTTGAGGCAAAATAAAGCATGATCCCTGGTTTAGACATAACACTAAGGTAGGGATCACAGTTAGACATTACCTGTGGTTTACTGTACATGTGAATGAAGTTACTGTGTCCACGCAATAAAAGAGTTCCTAAAACCATCTTGGTACATGTACTTTATATTGTGACTCTTATTCTGCTTTGAGAGAAGTGTTTTCCAGACGTTGAAAAAAGTGTGAAGGTATATGCAATGTTTGCTATATATTTGTTTTTCTGGTCAGTGGCATCTCTCTCTTTCTCATATGCAGTGGTAGTGGAACAGAAAAAACAGAAGGCCCTTCTGAAGAGGGAGCAGCCAGTACTCTTCCCAACAACATCCAGATTCATTTGGCCCCTTCAGACCCCGAGATCACTTCTACGACAGAAGACCCCTGTGAAAGGACTGTTGCCGAAACAGAGAGCACGCCTCTTGAGAGTGATGGGCAGCATGACCTTAAATCCAGTTTGTTGGGAGCAGAAGAAGACTTCCCTAGGGAAGGTGACGTGGAGGACCATCCTGAAAAGATGAGGGGACCAAAAGAAGGGAAAGCAGCTTGGGAAAAGAGCCCTGACCCTGTCAGGGGAGCAGCAGAAAAAGGGGCGCAAAGCCCCCTCCTTACAAGGTCCGACGGTGAATGTAATTCTCCAAAGCTTGCCACTGTAAACGTGGCAGAAAAATGCCAAGAAACACAAGACAGTGTGGAACGCTACGAGGATGTCCCGCCTCCTGATGAACCTTCCGTTACAAGGCTGGACCCCGTTGGAGGAAGCCAGTGTCTGAGGGACAACGGCAGATTGGGAGAGAGCAGCAGCAGCAAACAGTTCAAAGGAAATACAGAAAGGCAAGAATTGAAATCCCATTCGCCCCTTAAGGAAAAAATATGCACCTCAAAAAAAATAGACAAAGAGCACTACCGTTCCAAAAGGAAGCGCTCTGAAAGTGAGGAGGAGGAAGAGGAGGAGGCAGCAGTGGCCCCCCGGGGCCAGCTGGAAGGGCACCACCCCAAGAAGTGGTGCTCCTACAGCAGGGAGAGAGCCAAGCAGGAGCACTACCGGCGAGAATACTACAATGCAAACTCTTACAGATTCCCATGCAGCCCTGATCCTGAGAGGGGCATGGGGAAATATCCCTCTTACGGGTCTCGCAGCAGAGGCAAAACGGACCCTGAACGGAGCAGGCATTGCTACGGGAAAGGGGAGCAGTCATGGAGCAAGGAGCGGTATTACCAAGATGGCCCAAGGAGATGGGAGAGCTGCAGGCCTTACGGCTACTACTATTCTTCCCACGGCCCCAGGTACAATCAGGATAGGAAATTCACTCACTGCGAGAGAGACTATAGCAAATCAAGTCATGTTTACAGTAGCCCGTATAAATACGATCATCATAAAAGCAGGTGGACTCACGACCAGGAAAGGAAGAAGAGGTGCCAGAGCCCCGAGGGGAGCGCGACCCCCCCGGAAAAGAGGCACTGGAAGCTCTCGCAGAGTGAGTCTCTCGAGGAACAAAGAGGGCGGAAGCACAAGAAGTCAAAGAAGAAGAAGAAGTTGAAAAGCAAACACAGAGAGAGAGATTCCAGGTTAGTGCAAAGTTGGTGGGGGTGGGGGGAAGCCAATGGCAGGAGCCCAGGGCTATACCCAAGTACGTTCTACTTAGAGTTGACCAGCTGAAATTAATGACCCGCCATTAGCCATGTCTACTAATTTCAGCGGGTCTACTCCTTTACTTATTTTAGAGCATTTGTAGTCCTCGTCAGCCAAGAAGGCTCCTAGTGTGGCTTACCTAGCAAGACAGTCCCTCCCCACAGGTTTGCAATCTGGAAAGCACACAAGAGAGGGGGTGGAATCAAACTCAGGAACCAATTCTCAAGGCAGTTCTTACAATGACCGGCTGGCACATTCCAGTGGTAGGAGGTGCTGAGCTTTCCTCTCTCTCCCACAGAGGCAGTCTAATGGAATGGCTGCTTCCCCATGGCTGTTGTCGGGGAGGAGGCTTGAGTATGACTAGCGTTGGGTACACACCCAGCTCTAGTAAAGCTTTATGGTCTCCCCCTCCCCTCACCATTGCTTATGACCTTGGAATGGGATAGTTGGGAACTGATTTGCCACTTCTTGAATTAGCTGGTACCTGTGTAATGTGGTGGTTTCTGAGGTGCCCCGGCATTTTATTATTATTATTTTTAATTCTACTGTTTTTCACTTGGAAGGGGCCATAGCTTCCTTTGCACATGGAAGGGGCTGCGGATTCAATCCCCAAGATCTCTAGTTGAAATGGGTCAAGTAGTGCTAGCTATGGGAAATAGCGCTCTCTCTCTCTCTCTCTCTCTCTCTCTCTCTCTCTCTCTCTCTCTAATCCCAAAGAAGCAATTCTGGCCAGTGCATACAATACTGAGCTAGATGGAGCCAGCGGTACAATTTCGTTGGTGTACAGAAGCATCCTATGTTTCATTCATAAACACTTTAAAATCCACTAATAAAATAAACGAAGCTAATCTCAGGTCCAGAGTGTATTAACAGATCAGCTGCCCAAGGCGGGCTTGAAGAGGAAAAGCTTAAGCTGGCTGTGGCATGAAAGCAAAAAGGGGGCCTTTTCTGCTTCCTCTTGGGTGGGGGGGGCACACTAAGCTCTAGGGCAGGCACCCCCAAACTGCGGCCCTCCAGATGTTTTGGCCTACAACTCCCATTATCCTTAGCTAACAGGACCAGTGGTTGGGGAAGATGGGAATTGTAGTCCAAAACATCTGGAGGGCCGAAGTTTGGGGATGCCTGCTCTAGGGCCACAGCAGGAAAGGTCCTGTTTCTTGAAATGGAATCCTCCACTGGATCTTTAGCAGAGCTTAAATTGCGGTGGGGGAAGAGGATTGATTTAGTACACTATGCTCCAACGTGCAGCCCAAGGGCCACAAGCAGCCCTCAGCAACATTTGACAGTGCTCCCAGCCCTTGTGCTGCCTTCCCAAAGGTGGGTAAGCTTTGGGAAGGAGGCATGAGGGCTCTGGCAGGGTCCTAGAGTCCTCCCGCCTCCTTCCTAAAGCCTAGTTAGCGCTTTCCCAGTTTCAGGAAGGTGGTGTGAGGGCTCTACAACCCTGCCAGAGCCTCGCGCCTCTTTCCGAAAGCCCGCACCTCACTTAGCCGACTTAGGGAAGGCAGTGCGAAAGCTGGTGGGCCTCAGATTTTGGCCTCAGATTCCCTGCCCCGCATGAGAAGGCAGTGTGTGACCCATGGGTTCCATGTTGAAGTACTTGCAACCCACTTGGTAGGAAAAGTTGGGCCACCCTGATTTAGTGCCTTTACTAGGAAAGTGACTAGAACTTTGTGGTGCTAGAAAATTACACTGAGGATCGAGTTGGAAGTTTCACATAAGCCATTATTTATTTGCTTAATAAACAACTCTTCATCTGAAGATTACAGGGCGGTTTACAACATAAGAACACAAAGCGCACAACAACAACAACAACCACCCCCAGTGGAATAACTTTGGATACAGTTATTTCTCAACCCCGGTCCCCCAACTGGAAAATAGGAATAATCATACTCTTCTTCCCCGGGGTGGGAGAACAAAAGCAATAAAGATCATATAGTGTGTCTTTGATCCCAAGGCAGCAAACAACAAGCAGGTCATGTTACAGCAGATTGAGCTGCGTGTGAGCGGTTGCCATGAGCCTCTCCATGGAGGGAATGCCCTCCTCTAGGTGAACAGCAGCAAAGGAAGCTGCCTTATCCTGAGTCAGACCATTGGTTCATCTAGCTCAGTATCGTCACAACTGAGTGACAATGGCTCCTCAGAGTTTCAGACAAGGATCTCTCTGTGCCCAGCCTTGAGATGCCAGGGATGGATGCTGGGACCTTCTGTATTCAAAGCAGTATCCTACCACTGAGTCATGGCCCTTCCCTAAGTTTCCTTGCCCATCCACTAACTTGGATGTCTTTAAAGGAGGATTAGACTACTTGGTGGATCACTGGTCATCTTGCATTCTTAAGGTTGGTTCCCTTTCCACATTACCTAGTGAAAGGTAAAGGTACCCCTGACCATTAGGTCCAGTGGTGACCGACTCTGGGGTTGCGCCGCTCATCTCACGTTATTGGCCGAGGGAACCAGTGTACAGCTTCCGAGTCATGTGGCAAGCATGACAAAGCCGCTTCTGGCGAACCAGAGCAGCACACACAAATGCCGTTTACTGTTTACCTACTGTTTACCTATTTATCTACTAGCACTTTGACATGCTTTCGAACTGCTAGGTTGTAGGGAGGCTCAAAAACCAGTCAGAGCAGAAACTCTGAAATCACTCTGTCATGATGAACTGGGTAGGATTGATGTCTGTGCTCATTTACGTGTGTGTGTGTGTGTGTGTGCGCACACACACACACACACACACACACACACACACACACCAGGATAAGTGGGAGGAGTGACCCACTCAGGACACTTTCCTCTTGGTTGAAGAATCTGTTGCCTTCCAGGAGCCTGCATTGTGGATTTTCCCGTTAACTTGCTTCTGCTTCCTTCAGGTACCACCAGGATTCGGACCCATCTGTATCCAGCTCCGAGGCCGAGACTCACAAGCATAAACATAAGAAGAAAAAGAAGAAGAAGAAGAAACGCGCAAAGAAATCGGAAGAGCGTGCCGAAACGTCAGCTTCTCGTCTTCCCAAGCCGACCGGCTTGGAAACCAAGAATCTCAAAGCATGGGAAATGACTGAGTCTTCTTTGGAGGCATGTAGGAAACAGGGCAAGGGCCCCCAGGATGGAGAGACTGTTTGCCAGAAAACCAAGAGCTTAGAAGGTAGCAACAGAGAGAGCTGCTGCCCACCTACAGATCATAACGTAGGTAAGACGCTTGGAGGGGGATTTCCATGTGGTGTCTGTAGAGCAGCCTTCGCTTCCATGGTTTTGGACAAGCACCCCCAGTGGGGTGGAGCTGATGACAGTAGCCACCCAAAATCCCTGAAGGATCCCCACACTGGCAGAAGTTGCTGTAAAGCAGCTGTCCCTCCCACTCCCTGGTAACCTCTGGTATCCTCTTGTTTTGTTTTATTACATTTCTATCTCATATCCTCTCAGAGGAGTTCAAGACATAGCATGGCACTGTTCCCCTTCCATTTTATCCTTACAAGGATCTGTGTGAAGGTAGGTCAGGCAGAGCTTTCCACTTGGAAATGGCCCTCCCTGGTCCAGCCTTGTAGCCACTATACCACGCTGTCTGTGAGGTAACCTCTAGCAGGCATTCCCACCCATAAGGCTTAGTGGTCCTCCCTTTCGCTTTCATAAACCTAGACAATTCATGACAGCAGTTTGGGAACCCAGAATCATGCCAAGGCTGCTTTGTCTGCGCTGCCTCAGAGCTCCCAGGCCAACCACAGGTCTGTCCCAACATGTCACCAGCTCCCCAACTTCTATATCCAAATAGAAAATGGCTGCCTTCCTGACAAATGATTGCATCAAGGTCCTATTTAACCCGAGAATCAACAATGCATGTTTCATTATGCTGCTAATAACCTGATGTAATCCTGAACTTCCTCAGGTGGCTTCTAGGAACATAGAAAGTTGCTTTATACTGAGTCATACTCTTGGTCCATCTAGCTCAATATTGTCCACACTGACTGGCAGCGCCTGTCCCTGGCTTCAGACAGGAGTCTTTTGCCAGCCAGGAACTGACCCTGGGACCTTCTGCATCCAAAGCAGATGCTGAACCACTGAGTCTGGTGAGCATGGTTTATTAGGGATCGTTTATAAAACCTGCAATGTTTCCTAGGTGCTGTACAAAGAGTTTAAAAAATGAAACAGTCCCTGTCCACAAGCTTGCAGGCCAATGAATATGTCACAAAAAGAGGGAAGGAATGGGAAAACCAGCAAACTCTGGTACTAATATAATTATGATGACAAGCTTGAAAGGAGACATTTCAGGGAGGGGGTGGAGCCAAATGGCAGCTGGTCTCTTAGCCAGATTGATGGAGAGTGGTCCCATTTCACTCTCTGCTGCTGATGGCTCAAGGAAAACAGGAAACAATTCGAGGGTTATTCAGTGCTGGAATTGTCAGTGATGCAGTTGTTACAGCTTGCTTGTGTGACACAGCACCACAATTGTGCTGTGCCAATAAGGAACTAGATAAGAGCTCATCTCGGATCTAGGCATCCAAGAATAACCTGGTTCTTGTCTCTTCTTTCAGATCCAGAGTGTCTGCTGGAAACCATCCCTCCACAGCTCGCAGTATATTTATAAACCGAAAAGCGATTAACTCTTTAATTCATAATTGGTGCTTCAGAAATACTGTACAGAATTTTACCATTGAAAGAAACCCTTTTTTTTAGTTTTTACCTTGAGACTTTTTTTTAAATTACCTGCAATCCAAAAAAACAAAAAAAAACAAAAAAAAAACGGATGGAAACTTTCTACAACTGCTGAACATCATAAAATATACCCTGGAATAGAACATCTCAAATGCTGCTTAGTTACAGACTCAGGTTGATTGTGTTATTCATGTGATGTTGCTCCAAGTCTACACACCTGGTGCAAAGGGGGCGAGGAAACCACAGAATTATCAAGCTGCAACTGATAGTCTCTTATTTAATTTAAAGACTTATTTAAAAATTTCACATACAACTAGAATTTTTGCAAGAGCTTCATCTGTTTTTTCTGTGATGTCTGCTACTAGAAACTCGATCCATTCCCTCCCACCCCGTCGGATTCCAGTCTTGGACTATGTGAAACATGCCGTTCGGACTCTTTACCAGTTTTTGAATGTATCTTAGAACACGTTTGAAGACCCCTCACCTGCTGCGGCCACTCCCATGGATAGGGCTGTCTCTCGGCCCTGCAATGTCGCCAACCACCTGCCAGCTGGCCATTTTCAGGGCGTTTGAATGGGCAGGCTTGTCGTCTCCCCCATGAACTTTTTAAGGCTGGTGCAGGGATGTCTCTGGCAGATGTCTGCCCCCTCTCCTTCTGTCCCTCCCACTACACTCTCTCTTGCTTGGTTTCAGTTTTCCTCCACTGAAGGCTTCTGCCTTTGGCTCTTTTTCACTCTGTGGGGCTTCCTCTTTCCTGTTCTATGCACTTTCTCTCACTCTCCTTCCCCTACTCTCCCTCTCCCCCCCCCCCATGTTTAGCTTCTATTTCCCTTGTCTCCTGTCTCTTTGCCTCTCCTTCATTCCACCTTTGGCTCTTGCAGCTGCCTGCCCCAGCATCTGTTCCACAGCTCTTTCAGGCGCCCACAGATGATGGCAGTGGCGGCACCGGGTCCCCCTGCATCGTTCCAACAACAGCCAGCAGGAGCCATCCTCATACATCCACTATGTTTTTGTGTTTTACTATAGCGTTGCTTGTCTTGACGGGGTCTCAGTTGTCTGGTCCTTGTCCCTTCAAAAGTTTCTAGTTACAGACACATTCATACTGTGATTTAATTTTTTATGATGAATTGCTATCAAACTGTGATACACTTAATTCACTGGTCCTGCATCAGGAGACGGAGTGGGGAAAACTGTATTAAATACAGTTCATCTGAATAATCTGTCTGGTTTATACAAGCTGTGTTGTTCAGAGATGTCTAAAGTTTGATCTTTTGTTTTTTTAAAGATAAAGCACTTGCCCCACTTGTAAATATATGGCATGTAAAATTTATATAGTATATAAATACAACAAGTCAAAACAATGTTGCTCAATGTACACGTTTCCATCTAGTGTGTAGCGTTGTTTTCATTTTGTTCTACACCAATGACTTTTAACGAAGTTTATATTCTTGATGCTCTCTACTCAGGCTGCCTGCTCATGGTGGTATTTGTATATCCCCAGCTAAGGGTAAATCATTTAATGTAATAACTACTCACTTATTGTATAGTGTGTGTGTCCTTTGGTTAAGTGATACAGCAGCTGTATATTTTATTCAAGAAATTACACTCTGGTTGATGTGCCATTGCTGCAGTCGCAGAGAGCTAGCATCTTGGCTGCTACAGGATCAAGTTTTTGAAGCTTGTGTTCTTGAACTACCACTTCATCATCCTTGCCCGCTGGCTGTCTGGGGCTAATGGAAGTTATGGCCCTTCCAGTTGTTGGAGGACTACAGGTTTCCCACCCCCGTTTTAAAATAACCCTTCAAGTGCAGAGCTGAAAATGTGGATGTCGTCAAGATATGCCAAAGGAGTTGGGAGTAAAAAAGATTGTTGAAGAGTTTCAACCCTCAGATGAGACATCACTGCTGAAAAAGAGGGTTGGGGTATATTGTCTGACAGGATGTACATCTGATTTAAGTACAATTACCAGTGCCATGCCTATGTCTGCGTGCTCAGATGTAAGATTGCCAACAGTACACAAGTGACAACCTGCATTTATCAAGGGACACACTTGACGACAAAATGCCTCTGGGTCCAGGCGCTTGGAGTGTGTATATTATAGAAAACACTTGGAACTCAAACTTTTATTTTGGAGAATGAAGTTCCCTCTGCAATGCATTTTGTTAACCAAATACTTGCAGTGGATTTAAAACAGGCATACAAGATTACCATAGATATTTGTATAACAGTTTATAGATACAGAATAATCCATGCAAATTCATTGGCATACGAGAGTAACAAACCTTCAAAATCAATAATACACAGATGTACAGTATATACATTTAACTGTCAATAAGAAACATTCTTCAAGAAAATATAGAAAGAAAGGTGGTGAGCTACAGGTCAGTTTGCAGCATGTGGTCTATAATGGCCTGTGCAGATGTAACACTGGTTCCTTGCTTGCCAACAGCCAGCACACTTTCTCCCCCTCAACCAGAGCAGCATCAGTGTTAATGGAATGCTAACATTTCCACTCTCGAAGAGGAAATTGTGGGCAGAGGAGAGAAAGAGTGCTTATTGCTTCTGAGGATGCATCTTGACTTTGCAAGCAATAGTCAGTAGAGAGTATTACATCTGCACGGGATCCAAGAGACCTTTCTTCCAGCAAGCATATCTAGAAAGATATGTACTACATTTTTAAAAAAATAGGCATTTTTAATACGAAGCACTGTAAATGCTGCTCACTTTATAAAGTACTGCACACTTCAACACATCCAAAACCTTAAGTGAAAGAGCAAAGCAAAATTCTCTCTTCCACCCCCCACCCATCCACCGACAGCCTCCCCCAGGTTAGGTTCAGCACCTGTTAGGCCAGCTGAACTTAAAGTGCTTTTTAAAACTTACCCCTTCAAAAACCAGAGTCCTCAAGGCTTGAAAAGTAGCACTGGGCAAAAGGGAACGGCATTAAGCTTAACTCTCTGTTCTCGTGGGTCTGGTTTGCATGACTATGGCTTAGGGGGGGACCACGCAAACATGCTGACTCCTGAGGGAAAGGAAGCCTGCATTCACTTTGTGCCACCCTGGTCCCTGTGGCTTAGCATGTCTTCTGAACCTGCCTCATGGTTAAGCTCCTTAACTACAAACAATAAGTTGGGAGGGGGGGGGGAGAGAAATGCTACAGCTCATGATTAAGGAGAAGAGTGCATAACCATGAGTCCCAGTTCAGATAACACAATAAGAGAATGGTGGGGGAAATCTTCCTATTCATGGAACAAGGTCAGGGAATGTGAATAGGACGGAAGTGGAGACAACTTCCTGAATAACACCCACAGAAGTACCCAATGCCACTTGCCTCCACTGCTTTCAGCATCTGCGGTTCTCACTGCTTTCAAAAGCTACAATTCCCTAAGACCAAGAGCTAGGTTGAAGAAGAGGTTTATTTTGTATTTTCAAAAAGGTAGTACCTCAACACAGCCAAAAGCTTTCACAAGCCACTCCTGCAAATTAGCTAGTTTCTTTACTGGCCTCTGGAGGTTTTGGCTCAAATTCAATCCCTACTAATACTGTTCTGTACACACATCTGCAACCATTCTATAGCTTTAGCAGGATGCTTATAGAGCATCATGGTTACTCGGTTTACATGTTCTTTGCTGACAGAGGACTCTTAATCAGACAAAAATAAACTAGGGAAGAATCGCTGGCATTGCCAACCCATTTAAATTCAATCCCCTAAATGCACGTGTTAGAAAAAGCAGGGCTGTGCAAAGCCAACAGGGATCGTAGCACATGCTTTTTAAAAGGTCAAAAATTTTACAGTGATTTCTGCAGAACTTCTGGGGTGATCTAGTGAAATTTGACCTAAATGAAATACTGGGCAAATTGATCAGGCCCTTCTAGCATCAGTCTGCACTAGATCTGCCCAGTATAAACCAGGCTCTGGAGGCAAGAGTATTTCCTCAAAAAAGGAAGGAGCACCTGATAGGACCGGTCAGAGGAACCCTACGTCCAGTCTGCTGAGAACAGAATTCCCTCGAGGTGATATAGAGAAAAGACAAAGAGAAGGAAAAGAAGGTTCACCCAAGCAATAGGATGGCACATCACGCTGGCCCTCCTACAAATATTTTTCAGGATTATAAAGAGATGGCAAACAACTGAAAGATATTAATTATCTGGGAAGGGAAAACCCTAGAATTAACTTACACCTAGGTTTAGCGAAAAGAAGAAGAAAAGGGATTTTCACAAGCAGATCTTTGTGAATATTACTAGGTTGTTTGTTAAAGTTGGTAAAGAGCAATCAAAATTCTCTTAGTTTGCTAGAACAAAACTTGCTAGGAGGCCATTAAACCCTACTCTAGATAATGAATTACATAATGGGAGTAGCTGCACCATTACAGTACTGCAAAAAAACAGCAGGATGCTTGGGATAAAAAATCTCCACCCTCAAATATGGACACGGGTGGCACTGTGGGTTAAACCACAGTGCCTAGGGCTTGCCGATCAGAAGGTCGGTGGTTTGAATCCCCGTGACGGGGTGAGCTGTTGTTCGGTTCCTGCTCCTGTCAACCTAGCAGTTTGAAAGCACGTCAAAATGCAAGTAGATAAATAGGTACCGCTACAGCGGGAAGGTAAACGGCGTTTCCGTGTGCTGCTCTGGTTGCCAGAAGCAGCTTTGTCATGCTGGCCACATGACCTGGAAGCTATACGCCGGCTCCCTCGGCCAATAATGCGAGATGAGCGCCACAACCCCAGAGTCAGTCACGACTGGACCTAATGGTCAGGGGTGCCTTTACCTTTACACTCAAATATCTCTCTATATATGGAGTATATAAACTTAAAGATATGATAGAGGTGAACAAAGAAAAATGAACTGAGCAGCTACAAGCAAGATGAGGAAGTGGCAGACCCCACTCTTTGAATACTTTCAAATAAGGCAGTAGTTTTCAACCAGTGTGCCGGGGCATCCTGGGGTACCTTGAATGATGGTCAAGGGTGCCGTGGGCAGCACTGGCCTGTCCTTCTTTCCTTCCCTCCATCCTCTGATGCCCTCTCACATCTCTGCCTCCCAAAGGCTTGCACAGTTATTTGTTGCAGCATCCCTGGCTATAAGCTCCCCAGGTGAACAGTGCCTCTGAGAGGCACCTCTCTTTGGGCCGGGGCTGGGGGAGCTCAGAGACCAGCGGTGGTAGCAGCGGCTGCCCAGAGGACTCCCAAGTAAAGGAGACAGGAGAGGAGGCTGAGGGAACACCCCACAAGGGAGGGTGTTCAAAAAAGGGTGAGAGGCTGCCAGCTCTGCAGGTGAGGGGTGACATAACTGGGTTCCTGAGCCCCACAGGGATGTCACACAAAGAATGTAGTTGGTCAAGGGAGCAGTTGACTAAAAAGGTTGAAAACCTCTGAAACAAGGCATCCTTTAAATATCTGGTAAAGAAACTCAAGCAGTTTGAGGAACAGAATTGAGGCAAGTTACACAATCTGAGAGATTAGCCTTGGAAGAACTCAAAAGACTTATCCAAAGTATGCTGGATAACAGCAGAAGTAAAGACTCAGATGTGTTCAGGAATGGGAAAAGGTCTTTGGAATAAATCTGCCTAAGGAGATTTGGAACAAAATTAGTAGTTACAATCTTTTCGTAAAGGATAAAAAAATATTTGTGCAATCTCCTCGAAGTATTTCCAAAAGATACAAAAGCCTTCCAGTAATCCATCCGAAGTACAGGCAGAAAAGAAATTTTCTCCATTGTTGGTTAAATCGCCATTCAGCAAATGATTTTTGGCAAGGTAGGGGACCAATAACTAAAACTATATTAAAAGTAGACATTTTTTATAACTTCCCCTGCCCCAGGCATTCTACTAACAAATCTGAGGGAATTAATAGATAAAAATAAATTTTAATTTTGAAAGTAATTACAGTATTTGAAAAATACTGGAAAATTACACCTATATAGAAAGCTGTACCTGCAAATTAGGTAATTTCTTTCACTGGCCTCATGGACAAGCAAAAAGGTTTGGCCCAATTTCAATCCCTAATCATTCAGTTACAAGAGAACATCTGCAGCCATGCAAACATTCTCTACCCTTAAGAAGTGTGTTATTTTCCACTTGGAGAAGAAGCTCAAGGAACACTGCAATTACTCCATTTACACAGTATTTGCAAACAGGGTTGCTAATTAGATGGGTTAGAAATGTCAGTAATTTCAACACATTCACTGAGGGATTACATGTGACAAACTGAAACCAGGGAAGCGTAAAGCCAGACCAGACTATGGATCAGATTTCTGTAAAATATTTTTAAAAATAACAATTGCCCACAATCTTGGGGTGAAATGCTGCAAAGCTATGAGTCTTCCAGGTGGTGTTGAACTCCAACCTCCCATTAGTCCCAGCTAGCATGGCCACTGGTCATGATTCTGCAAAGCCACATCTAATTTCAGAGTTCAGCAAACAGAAAAATCTAAATAAAAATGTCTTAATTCGCCCTTTACAAGGCTGCCTCCATTATCTTCTAGAGCCACTGTGCTATTTATATTCAGATTCTCATGAGGCTACAGTGCTGATCCTGTAACACCTTCCCCATCAAGTTTTTACACCTCCCATAATATCTACAGCTCTAACCATAAGAGATGCTGCCACCTGAGAAGACAGCAGTGACTGCTTGCACAGGCCAATGCTTTCCTCCTATCAATATTGCAGGTATTAATTACATACATACAATAAACCAACAGTAGCATACAATATACAAACAGTATCTTAAGGCTTTTGCTTTATGCTTACTAAAACACAAAAATGCAATCCCTGACTGACAGGTGATTACAAAGCTCCAAAGTATCACTGCAGACAAATTTCCTATTCCTGTTATTTATTGGTTGTACTTGGAAGTACAATGGAATCAAATCTGGGTCTTCTTATCCTCAAACCATACAGAGTGGTCATTCTGGCATTTTAGCACAAATCTTGAACATGCCCCAGGCTAGCAGGACCCACCATCCCCTGATCTCCTGCACACCCAGCAGAGGAGTTGATCCTGGCTTATTGTCCTGGTTTGTTAACCAATGTTAAGCTAGAGCAGGGGTCCCCAGACTTACCGCGCGGCGGGCCGGTGCCCGCCGCGCCGACCGCGCAGTAGGCCGGAGGGCAGGGGAGTGCGCGCGCAGCGGGCCGGAGGGCGGGGGAGTGTGCGCCCGTGCGCATGCGCACACGCGCAGGGAAAAAAATCGCCGAAAATCGCTTGTGCGCATGCGTATGGGCCTCCCCCGACCCGGAAGTGCACCAGAAATGACCTCTTCCGGGTCGGGAGAGGCCCATACGCATGCGCACAAAGGATTTTCGGCGATTTTTTGCCGGTTTTTTAGATCGTCGCTGCGCCGCGCGCCGTGAGAGCGGGCGGCGGCAGCGGGCGGCGGGGGTCGTCGCGGGCCGGATTGGAAGGCCGATTGGGCCGCATCCGGCCCGGGGGCCGTAGTTTGGGGACCCCTGAGCTAGAGTTTGCCTATTCAGATGCAACAGGGGACTCTGGTTTAACAGAAACCAGAATCTTCACAAGAAGCTGGCACACAGCAGGAGAATGTGGAAAGTAGGGAAGCAGGAGAATGTGGAAAGTAGGGAGGGCTTGGAGCCAGCTTCATAAACTATGGCTTATGAAAACTTGAATGATCATCCAAACTATATCATCCTCAGTTGGCTATCCCAACCAGCTATATGCACACATCTTCATTAAGAAAGATGCAAAGCCCAGCAAGGATTCAGGCAATTCTGCACACTCTACTAACAATGGATAACTAATATTACACATACACACATATACGCTCTCTTTTTTGGCTTGCTCCCATTTAAAAAGCAAAACAAAAATCTTGCTCGATTTTCCTGTGTGGCAATAAATAAAGAGAACAATTAAAGCTGGTATTTTTGAGTAACTTTGGAGCCCTGCAAACCATTATTAGTACATCCTTACACAAATATAAGATGATGCTGAATGTTACCAGACAGAACTGAGACCTGGGAAAGGCTTTTCAGGCTAACACTTGGAGAGGCAATGCCACGCATCTCCAAAGCATCCAAAAACCAAAGATAAGCTTCACAGATACTGCCAAAACTCATGTTTGTAACCTTTTCATCTTCGAGAACTTCATGTTTTCAGTGCATGACCATCTGTTTATGAGAGGGAGGCCTCTTAATCATACAGCTGCCAGGCTTGTGGCAGTTCTTTCTTTTTCAGTGTAACCTTCCTATCTATCCATAAGCTGGAAGATGGGGATTCTAAATGAAAGCACCAGTGACAGGATGTGAGCTGAATCACGGCTCAAACTCCTCTGCATTGCGAAGGGAAGGGAAGGCTTGAACAAGGGAGAGAGAAATACTTCTGCATACCCAGAAACAAGAGTAATCTGCTAGCTGTGAATGCTAGATTCAGCAGCGGGTCACAATCCAGAACACAGGCTCCTCAAAACAGGAGAGGGACAGGATTACATACCATCACCTCCTGGTTCAATGACACACATTGCCACACACAAAACGGCACATAAGGTTTCCAAATTTTCAGTTCACATAGATCCATGTGCTTGAAACGTCTTCCAGCATCTCCTGGAATATTATAAATGGGCAAAGAGAAGGTAGATGCTGCAGGAAAGTGACTACATTTCCAATACAAGTCTTGTTTTCTTGGAACTTTACCTTGGCTTTATAATGTACTAGCAATTTGGCTAAGGCAGATCCACAAGTGTCCCCTCTTAGTGCTATTTTTTATTAGCAATTCTTCTTTTTCTTGTTGCCAGCATATCATAAAAGGGATCCTTGCTGATACTTGCCCTAAGAGAACAGGAGATGTGAATTAGTTTTTACATTTGCTAGCCACACTGACAAATTTCCAAAGAGATTCGTTTTAGACATCATGGTTTGTGCTAACTATAGACACGTTCTATCTGCTCGCCATATCTATGGTGCAGCAGCCGCCAGAAACAGCTGTAACTAGGTTCTATCAAATTAGGCCTTTCACCAAATCAAAGTGAGCACAAACCATCATCCACAAAACTATGTAAAGCAATGGTCTCTTATTCTGGTTTTCCAGTCAAACACAAGCCATTGCTGTTTCAGAGGCTAAGCTAAATCATATTTTATTTTATTTTTATTCTGCTTAATATAAAAAGACATCTCTAAGCTGAGGAATCCCATTTTGAGAACATTACAGTTCCTTGCAAAAGAGAAAAGAGGCTGAGAAAATTAGTACGGGCTTTCAAGACTTGACTCACTGATTAACAAAAAGAAGTCCCACCTGACAAACACCCCACCTGTTCCTTGTTAAAATGTGAGTTGCTGTTTTTAAAAGACGGAGATATATTTTATGCTCTTAACCTTTTTTTACTTTACTACCACCCCATCCTTCCCTACATTTTCCTGTTTATTTATTCCACCTGTGTTTGTTCTGTTTGTAGCAGGGTTGGCTAATTCAATAACTCAGTAAAACTCAGTAAAACAACCAACAGTTTAAAAGACATAAGTAATTTTGAAATTAGTCTGAATCTGAGCAAAGGGAGCTGCTTTAGACTGAGTCAGATCATTAGTCCATCTTGCTCAGTATTGTCTACACCAGGCACCCCCAACCTGCGGCCCTGCAGATGTTTTGGCCTACAACTCCCATGATCCCTAGCTAACAGGACCAGTGGTAAGGGATGGTGGGAATTGTAGTCCAAAACATCTGGGGGGCCAAAGGTTGGGGGTGCCTGGTCTACACTGACTGGCAGCAGCAGTACAGGGTTTCAGGCAGGGCTCTCTCCCAACCCCATCTGAAGATACCAGGGGCTGATCCTGGGGCCTTCTGTATGCAAGGCAAATGTTCTACTGCTGTACCATGGCCCTCCCCCAATTTGCCATCTTTTAATTTCGCTGCCCCCTTTTTCTTTATTATGGAGGAGGAAAAAAGCTCCTGTTCAATGGCTACAGACTTCCTACACATGTACAAGACCAAGAAGACACACACACACACAGAGAGAGAGAGAGAGAGAGACAGAGAGACAGAGAGACAGACAGAGAGACAGAGAGACCATTGGGGCAGATTAATGAAACACAAGGAAAACTGGAATTTGGGAGCTGGCAGTGTGCCATCCAGCCACTACAGGGAAACTTTAAGCCAGACAAATCAATTATTTAGATCAGTGGTTCCCAACTGGTGGTCTGCGGGACTAATCCAACCAGGGGGTCCATGGCACATACCAATCAACTGTCCCAAGACATCCCGTTTTGGAGGGCCGTGCTCTTGTGCAAGATTGTGGCGCCCCAAAAACGCACAAGATTGAAGCCGGACACACATCTCACACAGGATCACGGTACCAAAAAACATGCCTTCTGGGGGCATCATGCTTTCACACAGATGCTCTGGGACATCTTGGAGGGTACAGTGGCACTATTCATGTGACTACCCCAAAGATATCAACGTTTGCAATAGTAGGGGCTCCACGGCTTGGCTTTTGAAAAAGAGGCAGTCCACAGTACTTAGCTAATTGGGGACCACTGCTTTAGGTGAAAGTTGCACTTCTGTATTAGAGAGAGAACTCACTTGATTGACTTGATCCATTCTTCTTTTTCTTCAGGGGTGGGGGCAGATATCCTGTAAACCACATGGTTGCCTTCTACCACCCTGCCATCTGCTTCCGTCTTACAAGCTTTAATGACTTGTCCTTTATGGCTGGGATTATACAACTCAAAGCAATTCTAGGGAAACAGAAACACATATGGGGTAGTCTTGCAGTAAGGTTAAAAGCTTCCTGGGAAATGATATATAATGAATATATAATGAACTGAAAAAGATGTAAGATCAGCCCCTGTCTTTGAAACTGAGCTTGAAAACAAACTGCAAAATGGGTGTTAAAAGCAGTGTCTGGAAGTTTGGCACACCCCAAACATGGGAAAAGTAACACTAATTAAGAGTAAGCAAGAATCAGACTAGCCTAGGGATTTTTTGTTGCTGTTACTAATCTGGGGATATGGTTTCTTCACTTTACTGAGACACCAAATAAGGCTTTCCCCCCAGCAAATAGTCTATGCTTTATTTATATTAGACCAACCCTGGTTTTTTTGTTATCTTTATGTCATTTCTCTTGTCCTATCCATCCTGTTCTGGTCAAGGGCTTCTTACAGCATACGTGCAATTCTCTCTCTCTAATTTAGTGTTCTTCCAAATCTTTAAACAGAAAAGGAGAGTTGCACAGAATTATAAATTTGCTATAAGGTTGGATTATAGTGCAAAATAATGAGCTTCATTTAAGAGGACATCATATTAGAGAAGCATTCCACCAAGGATGCCTCCAGTACTATCACTATTTAAATGAACAGGAGCTGATTAAGATCAAAGCTGTGCTCTTATGCAGCTCATCTGGATTTTTCCTGTGTTTACAAAGCAGAGGTTCCTGACAGAATGGTATCTCAGGAAGAAGGAGAAGGCCTTACCGGTTTTCTCGGATCCTCAACTTCTCTTATGCTGAGATTTTCCAAAGGGATAATTCCTCTGGGTTCTTTGTCCTACAAGTCCAGGAAAGACAGTGCTCAGTAAACAGCCCCGAGCTTGCGCTTGGAAGAAGTAACATTATGATTGCAACCCAGCATACTCACTGTTGTGTATTCAAAATAATATAGGCAATTATCTGTCAGTATAAACCATCTCCTTTTCCATGTTTTCACTCTTCCACCTGTCAAGACATAAAGCACCTTCAAGTTACACCAAATCATGCCAAGTTTCTGTGCGGCAGACAAACAGGAATTGGGTTAACTTGTTACTTCATTAAATGGTTAGGCTTGTCAAAAGTCAGACTTCGATGAAAGCAAACATATGAGTCAAGGTTGAATGAATGTAAGGGGTTATTGGGAATATCCTTTTGATATTACAAGGTGATGGTGTTGGAATGCCAGCTTCCCCACTGCATCTGAAATGGAAACTCTTGTCCCTTTTCCCCTCCTCCCCCAATCAAAATGGGGCAAGTACACATTCTCTACATTTCTAATTCATTCTCAACGTAGCTCTACGTGGGGCTACCTTTGAAGGTGACCCGGAAACTACAACTAATCCAGAATGCGGCAGCTAGACTGGTGACTGGGAGCGGCCGCCGAGATCACATAACACCGGTCCTAAAAGACCTACATTGGCTCCCAGTACGTTTCCGAGCACAATTCAAAGTGTTGGTGTTGACCTTTAAAGCCCTAAACGGCCTCGGTCCAGTATACCTGAAGGAGCGTCTCCACCCCCATCGTTCTGCCCGGACACTGAGGTCCAGCTCCGAGGGCCTTCTGGCGGTTCCCTCATTACGAGAAGCCAAGTTACAGGGAACCAGGCAGAGGGCCTTCTCGGTAGTGGCACCCACCCTGTGGAATGCCCTCCCACTAGAGGTCAAAGAGAACAATTACCAGACCTTTAGAAGGCATCTCAAGGCAGCCCTGTTTAGGGAAGCTTTTAATGTTTGATGGATTTCTGTATTTTAGAATTTCTGTTTTTTTTGAAGCCGCCCAGAGTGGCTGGGGGAACCCGGCCAGATGGGCGGGGTATAAATAATAAATTATTATTATTATTATTATTATAGAATCAGCAGAACAGAACAGATAATAGAATCATAGAACTGAAGAGCTGGAAGGGACCCCAAGGGCCATCTAGTTCAATCCCTTACAGTGCAGGAATCACAGCTCAAGAATCCCTAACAGATAAGTCATCCAACCTCTGTTTAAAAACCTCCAATGAAAGGAGAGTCCACCCACTTCCAAGGTAGTCCATTCCATGATCAAACAGCTCTTATGTCAAAAAGTTCTTCCTAATACTTAGTCACAATCCCCTTTCTTGTAATTTGAATCCATAGGTCCAGATCCTACTCTCTAGAGTAGCAGAAAAAAAGCTTGCTCCATCTTCCATGTGAATATACTTGAAGATGGCTATCCTATCACCTCTCAGGGATATGATCTTCAAACAGAACAGTTTCTGCTTCAGCAAATGGTGCCAGCTCAGACATTCAGCCTGGCAGAGACATATGTTGTTCTGTGAGTATACCTGATGGCCATGTGAATGATAATATCTGTGATCCAGGCACCTGTGCAAGGATGGAGGGACAGGGAAGAGGAATAAGAGACAATTTTTCATATTCCTCTTTAAGAAACAGAGGAACTCTTCCCATTCAGATCAGCTTAT
The DNA here is from genome assembly GCF_965207765.1 of Zootoca vivipara. NCBI lineage: Eukaryota > Metazoa > Chordata > Lepidosauria > Squamata > Lacertidae > Zootoca > Zootoca vivipara. The sequence goes on from NC_142596.1 coordinate 43,591,361, forward strand.
GAAGATATATGAAAGAGTAATTACTTTAAACTCCATATGATGAATCACTGTATGCCCAAACATTTGAAGTGGCTCAAAAATTTTATTTATGTGTTCCTGTTCAGAATGTATAATCTGCTTCACAAAATGCTCAAAGCGATACACTCAATAGACAACTTTAAAAAACACCCCTTAAAATTTATTTATTTATCAAATTTATTTATTTTTATTCAAAAGGAGCTCAGTATTTTTACTACAATATATTACAGCCTGATGCTACAACAAAGCTACAACCCTACACATGCTTGTCTCTGAAGATGCCTCACCGAACACAGTAGGACTTTTTTTGCAGGTACGCCAACTCCTAGGGGCCATAGCTGCCAAGTTATCCCTTTTTTAAAGGGATTTTCTTTTATGCTGAATAGGCTTCCTCGCAAGAAAAGGGAAAACTTGGCAGCTATGCTAGGGGCAGAGGGGTTTCCGGCCACCTCAATATTTGCAGGTAGGAAGCCGAGCCTCCTTGATGTTGAGGGGGCAGAGGAGGCCAAAGCGTGGCACGGTTCAATGGTTGGCTCCTCCTGAGCATGAGAGAGGAGGCCGCACTGTGTTGTGTTCCCTGATCAGCCGCCTCCTGACGACGCATGTTGCGCTTGTGTGACATCATACATGCAACACATGAATGACATTGCAGGAGGAGGCTGAGTGGCGAGTCGAGTGCAGCACAGCTTCCTCTCTTGCACTCAGGAGAAGCCAGCCATTGAACTACACTGCCCTGTGCTCGGCCTCCTTCTGATGTTGTGACGTTGTGCATAATGACATCGCAAGCACCGCCCCCCCAATCTTGGAAACATGCCTACGATTCTACTGTTAGTCTCTTACAGCAAACAGGCTATACAACATTACTTGGTGGTAAGACCTAGTGACCAAAGTACTTTCATGTAGGATCAGGCTGCGCGCACACACACACCCCAATAAGCAAGGGCAGTTCTTGCTTAATATGCAAAAGTCACCTTGAATGGGCGTTGATCAGAGATCACCACCTTTTCCATTTGTCTTCATACACACACATGTAACGTGCAATAATTTAGCCATGTCTTTGAAAAGGAACACAAGACATCCTCAAACTGCAAAATATATCTTACTCAGCATGAAGTGGTGAACCACCAAGACCCCAACTTCCCTTTCTAGCATATGTTAAAAGTAGTGGAGCTCTTCTCCGGAAGCTCATCGTCAGTCAGAAGCTGACACAAAATCACAACATTGTCACAGCCTCAAAACAAGTTTGCTCAGATAATCAAAGGAGCAGTTGAACTTGCTTTATCAGGCTAGTCCAGTTCACATACGCAGCCACCAATTTTCTTCTTGTGCTTGACTATTTTAAAACAGGATACACTACAAAACTGCAAACTATATATCTGTTTGATGGATACAGTCTCTAGGCTCTCACTGAAGGCAGGGGAAACCTGCTTGTACAAAACCTGAATCAAAGCATGCCAACAATTGTCTATATCACAGTATTGCTGGTTTTATTTCGAATCACTACCTTACAACTTAGCCAGTGTGTCTGTGATATTTAAACTGTGAACATTTTTATATTTTTGAGGGTTATATGTGGGTAATACAAATGTATAAAATTTGGGTTGTCTAAAATGTGAAAAGTGGGCTTTATAGTCAGTAAGTCAATATGCACTTTTATTCTTAATGGCAAGCGATCAGACCCTATGAAAGTACCTTGCTTGGACTAACAACAGTTTTGCACTCAAATACCAAAGAACAAAATGAATCTTTGCAGAGTGTCTTTTCCTCACCACTAATTAAACCCCAAACCAACTGGATTTTGGTGGGCTGACAGTCAGCTTGAGGGTGGAGGTGGGATATGCATTTCCCCCCTACCACAAGTAGCCACTGTTCCTTGCTCATAATGTCACTGTACTTTGTGCACTTAAGAACACACACATCAAAGAGAGAAAGAGCGAGAGAAGGTGGCATTGTCTGATAGATTTATTATTCATCTTGTGCCCCCCTTTCCAAAAGCACAAGTTGCTCACTGGATGGTGCCATGAAAGGAAGAGAGACTGATCCATTCTTGGATTCACAAGATATTTACACAAGTTACTTAATCTGAAGGAAGTAAATTATTTTTCCTTTTAAAAGGGGGACATGTAATGGGCAGGGAAATTTAGCATTTTATATTTCTGTTGTAGTTTGTTTGACTCAAAGTTAACTTCTATTGATGTTGTTTTCATTACTTTCATACTGTTAAACTTTTGTTTCATGAGGGTCGGGAGACTAGGCACAAATAAACTAACCTAATCAGTTACAGTAAATCTATAGAATTAGGAGTAAATTCATAAGATTATACTGTATGCTTCTAATTAGAGATTAGTTCACTGATAATAAGACTGCAAACTCAAATCTGTTTTATCACTAACCAATTATCACAGAAACACCACTCAGCACACAAATACGGAGAGGGAGGCTGGGGAGACTGACACACACACCCCATTCACATTTTGGCACCCCTATTTTGTGGTCAACAGGTGATACAAATATAAAGAGAGAGAAAATCAGAAATGTGTTATAACAAGGTCCAGAATATTGGTACTTTTGTGTTCTAAATATCAACAAACCTCAGACAAGAAATCATATGCAGATATGGATTTGGATGTTCTCACTCTGAAGGTTTCATATCTCTGCAGTTAAGAGATTTTAGGAGTTGCATCACCACCTGTGCCTCATCCATTTACCCGTTATTTAATCCCATTAGCCTTCACTCTCAGCACAGCTGATCTTATTACTGAACACAGTGAACATCAGGCTCTCATTAAACAGTATACCGGTAGTTCACCCAAGGATTAATCATTTTAAGTGACTCATGCTGCTCAATCCTGGGCACAGCTATAAAAGCCTCTGCAGCTCTTCCTTGGTCAACAAGGCTTTGTCTCTCTGAGCTTGTTGTTGGCACAATACATTGTAAAAATAAACAAACAATATCTTTAAATGCAGAACAATTACAGGAACATGCTGGATATCCTGGATAGTTTTCTCAAACTGCTCTGCAATGTAAACTCTTAAAGTTAGAGGTTATATTATGTCTAATACGACTTTAAAAGAAAAAGCAATAATAATAATAATTTTATTATTTATACCCCACCCATCTGGCTGGGTTTCCCCAGCCACTCAGGGCTCACAGACATAGCCCAGTGCTGCTTTTACATTCCATTCATGTGTATTTCTAGTTTCCTACCACATGCAAGCCTATGTTTCATAGTTCTAACAAGTCAAAACAACAACATTTTTTCTGTTGGGTGTGGTCAAGGAGCAGAAACAGAGGAAGGCTAAGATGCAGAACTTGATGAAGTCAAGTTGGTGGTGCGCTGCATGTTGACTCAAGAGCCTCTACAAGTTAAACCACATCTTGATCCTTGCATCTTAACTCGGTAAGTTTGTTCAAACTCCTCTTCAAAATTAATGGCAAAGGCTACTAACTTGAACTAGGGCCAAGAGGTGGTGGCATGCAGCTAACAAACAGGAAAAAGCCAACATTCACAAATGTTTATCTCTGTTTGGAATCAGAGAACAGTCAAGTCAATGGAATCCAAGAACAGTCAAGTCAATGGATGGCAGGGCTGAATCAGCCAATACACAAAAACCAAAACACTGGAGAAGAACTTTGCATTCACTCAAGTTGTAAGCCCAGTCTACTCCAATTGATCCATGCCCGACACCTTAGCCAGTCTGTTTCAATATTCATAATACTCTACTTAGATAAATCTCTCTGTTTCTCTCTCTAATGTCTCTCTACATAGAGAGTCCAGACTTCTTTTTCAGAAGAAGGAAACCTGAGCATTACTCACTCTACAGCCATTAATAAAAAATAATAGGGGAGGAGATGAAACAGGTAAAAGACAAAATGAAGCCAAATTTTGTGTGTTCATGTACAGAACAGAGCAGACCTAAGAAGTTAAACTGGAGCCCAAGAGAAGTCCTGCTTTTCAGGGACTATTCTGGCGTAAGGTGTTGCTCTCCCTTCCTATCATCCTCACTCTGACAGCTGAAAAGAAGGAGCATCTCCCAAAGCAATCTGTCTTCCCTCCACAAACAGAGCAAGCATGCTATAAAATTAGTGGATAATTCTAGAGGCAAACATTTAAAGCAAACCAAGTGACAGGTCATCTGGAAATCATATGTAGTAGTTGTACCCCATTCATAGCATTAGGTCAGTTAATAATGGAAAGGGAAAGAAGAGTCAACAAGAAGCATAAAACATCACACACACAAACACACACACCTTGCAGATTGGAGAAGTCACATTATAAGGAAATCAACAAAAGCAGCTAAGTGAAACTTTAGAGCACAGGAAAAAATGAATAATGTCCTTCATTTGTAGGTGTTCAATTAAAAAAAGGTATCTTGTATCAAGGAGACCTAAAAGCTTCACCAAGAGTTATGATGAAAAAAGATGGTAAATGAGGTAGGATTTAACATCTACCATGTCTGTGTAAAAGCATATTCTGCACAGAGGACCTTTCCACAAAATGTTGGTTAAAAAAACTTGCTGGTAAAAAGGACATCCATTTGGACAAGTACAGTAGTTGACTCATTCCCTTACAAGAAAAATAAAAGGCTTTGGGAATCATTACTGACACATCACAACCATCGTCAACCTAGTGCCCTCCATCAGGTCCAGGAAAGCCAAGTCCAAAACATCTGGAAGGCACCAGTTTGTGCGGAAATTGGCACAGTAGAAAGAAGGCAGATGATGCCCCACCCTTCCACATTCTAATTCTCACTGCAAAATAGTTCATCTTCAGTCAAAGCCTCAGAGAGGGCAAAAATAAACCCAAGAAACTAACATATTTACCTCTTGAGCACAAGAGGAAAAAATTAAAGCCAGATCTCAGCTAAGTACAACAAATGCTTTAGTATTAGACAGTTTAGCTGAGCTATTGCCAGCAGACAGTGTTATTAGAAGAAAAAAACAATTCTGGTACAGAAGAATTGCATCCCAGGATCTGTCGCCTGTGAGATCTTTGTCCAGCTGGAATGTCTACTAGAAAGGGCAGAAGTAGGGCTTTTATTACATCCACCGCCCCCTCATTTGGCCCACAATTAATCCTTATGCAATGCCTGCAAACTAACCCAAAATAAACTAGAGTCTGATGCTGCTAGAAAAATCTTTGGTTAGCTTTTCCAAGTCTGCAGTCTCCTTCCAAACACACACACACACACACACACACACACACACACACACACACACACACACATTCCAATACTATCACTGTCATGCTTTATAGAAGGCGGTTGATCTATATAAAGGAAGAAGAAGAAGAAGAAGAAGAAGAAGAAGAAGAAGAAGAAGAAGAAGAAGAAGAAGAAGAAGAAGAAGAAGAAGAAGAAGAAGAAGAAGAAGAAGAAGAAGAAGAAGAGGGATTAAACAATTATAAAGCGATTATATGCTAAACTTCTTAAAATTAGCATGGTGTATTCTTTGACCAGGGCCTATAACAGCTGGGGACTGGGCCCTCCAAAAGTGGATGGGCACTGCCATTCAAAGGGTGTGTGTGCACTGCATCTTGTGATCAATTATGCAGGGCAGGGCTTACCCACCCCTCCCAAAAATTTATTCAAGTTGGCCCCCCTGATTACAAGGAAACTTTACACTAGGAGAATACAAACATCAGACTTTTGGCCAGTCTTTATGGAAAAAGTGTCAAAGGGGTCTCCATGCACCTTATTTTCAACAACAACCCAAAGCTGCCTCTGAACCCGATTGGGATTAGGCCTTTATATCAGCATTTTAAAACAAACAAGGCAGAAGCGAGGTCTAAATTCACTGGTGACCAAACAAAGCCTGATCTTTGGTGAGACTGTCTCATTAAGACCAAGTTTGTAACTAAGCTACCTCACATTTCAAAGGAGCCTGAATGGTCTCTGCACACTTTGGCCCTGAAACACCAAACAGCTGCCAAAAGTTTCAGGTTCCCACTGACTTAGGAGGTCTCCAGCTTTGTTCACATAAACTCTTTAACATACACATAAAAATGTGCACAGAACAAATAGGCTCCCGGACGTACTACGCTATACAGTTCAGATGGAAATACTTATTCAAAAGGGGGGGGCAAACATCTTAACATACTGTTTCCTTACAAGAACAATTCCATTTCTGAAGCACATGAGGGTTGTGTGTGATACTGTCTAAATAATCCTTCCTCTCAGATTTATTTCCTGCAAAATGATTCTAGAGCTTCTCTTCCGAACCGACACTGCTTTTCTCATTCATGTAGACATCTCTGTGTCTGAACAAGCAGCCACAAACATTTCCACTTACTAATCCAAAATCTCTAATTTGGCGTCTTGTGGTAAGTCCATGACACTTAATGTTTTCACATGATTATTTTTAGGGTTTCAGTAGCTTTCTGTAACTGCCCAAGCCTGTCACAGAGGCATCAAGGGTAGAGGGGAAAGTTACAACAAACTTCGTAGGGAAAACAGATAGGGTATGTTTGTTTATACACACATGAATAAAGTGGGGGCACTTTGCTCACCAATCCCATATGGATCAAGCTGCACAGAACTGGTACTGAATATCGAGGTCGTCAACTGCTAAGTGTTGAGCATTTCAAACATGAGTAAGCAGCTAACATTTGTGCTCTTGTGCATGAGCAGAATCCCATTGGCTTCGCCAGACTAAAGTTAGTGGTATTAAAAGACAAGCATGATAATCCCACAAATGCTGTAATAATGGAAACTGAGCAACAAGGAAGACAAGGAGGAAGGTGGGGAGGGTAAAATCAAAGAGAGAATGAGCAACAGAACAAGAGAGAGGGGATAGAAAGCCATCAGTTACGTACCTCCTAATGCAGAATAAGCAGAGACAGCCAGTCACAGAACAGAAAGGTGATAGGTCATAGGCCATAAGGAAAACAAGAAGGCACATTTAAACCACTCATTTAAAAAACCATAGCCAAAAATCAAACCAACAGAAATAAACAAGTACTGGGGTTTGGTGGGGCGTGGGGGACTAAAGACATACAAGAATAACCTTTGGAAGAGAGAGGTGTGTTCTTTTGTGTGTGCGCACAGAAAACCTAATTGTGAATAAACACAACAGCATTATTGGAAAAGGTTTAAAGTTTTTTTTAAAAAACAAACCAAAAAACAACAACAACAACCACCACCCTGTAATCTCTCAGATTCTGCTACCTCTACAAAAGAAAGAGCCGGGACTCAGTTTCGGCTGAGGTTTTCAACCCCAAGAAGCTGGAAATCAAACTTCACTCAAAATTGTGAAGTAGGAGGATAATAAAGTAGTAATAAGACAAAAGAATTATGTAAAGTGGTTGGCAATATTTGAGCAGAAACTAATACCAATTCCATTGCATTAAATTTTCAACATAATTGGGGGGGGGGTGTAACAAAAGCAGCACATGCTAATCCACAAAATAAAGTATCAGGGAAATTATCCATTTACTGACCTAATTTCAGCAGCCAACCTTCTCGGTCTGGGTTAAAAAACGTATGAGTTAAATCATTCCCATCATCTTCTGGGATTTTAAAGGGCTCATTTTTAATGCTTTCATATAAATTCTGGAAGAAAACAGGAGAGGAAAAGTTTAACACCAAGGTCAGGGCTGCAAGGTGCCTCAAAGAGAAACTAAAATCAATTATTTTCGGAGAAACTATTTGCACGGTCATATTTGCAAATAATTTTTCACTTTTCATGGGCAAGGTAAGCATGTATTGTGCTAGTTATGTTAATTGTTCAACAGTCGGTCACAAAAAAGGTAAAAATGGAAGCACTGAAAATTAAATAATCTGCAAACATGTTCAACCATTCAAAACACACCAGGAAACACCTGAATGGGTGTTCAGTACAAATGGGTTTGCATGAATCTCTCACTTTGAGAATCATCCACTTCACAGAAAGCAATAAGGCAAATGAGATTTTTCCTTGGAAAATAGTAGTTCTGCTTTGGAAATCTGCAGGAAGAAGCATCTGCCTGCAAGATACACACTTGTTATATATATATTTAAAAATCATAAACATCTTTCCATATTCAGCAGGACATAGAGGTACTATGGTGAAGGATGTGAAGGAAGAAGCAGAGGCCAGCTTGGTCAACACATCACAACCATAGTTCTAGTTACAGGTAGGTAGCTGTGTTGGTCTGCCGTAGTAGAAACAAAATAAAAAAATTCCTTCCAGTAGCACATTAGAGACCAACTAAGTTTGTTATTGATATGACCTTTCATGGAATTTTTTTATTTTGTTTCTACATAACAATCATGATAGATGAACGAACAGTTAACCATTTGTGTTGGAAGCACTTGTTCGTCTTCAAAGATGGATCTCCTATCCAGGGAAGGTTCCATGGTAGAGCAAAAAGGCCCCAGATTTAATACCTGGCATTTCCAGTTTAGGACTGCCAGAAACTCTGGAGAGCCACTTGCACAGAGCACAGGCAGTTCTGAGCTAGATGGACTAGAGGTCTGACTCAGCTTCTTATGTACCAATGTCAGTTATGTAGATATGTGGAGGATCATCACAGCTTATGGTCCCTTGCTCACACAAGAGAGTTAGTTCAAAATGCTGCATAAAGTATAGACACAACTGAACAAAAGCAAGTGTAAAGTAGTGGCTGGAGTGGTGGACCTAGAGACTGGGGAAACCCCGGTTCAATTCCCAGCACAGTCCCTAAAGACTGATTACTGTCCTTGGGGGCAAGTCAGCTATTCTCAACCTAGCATTACTGAGAGAATTCTTTCTCCAGAGATCCAATGTTACATGATAATAAATCCTACTGTGATGGTTCCCAAAGAGATCAGTGCCAAAATTGATGCACTTGTTTCTTGGCCGCACATCAAAAGCAGAAATTCGGCACACTTGCCATTGTAAAAGCAGCTTACCCGCAGCAGTTCCTCGGGGAGGTCCCCACCCTCGTTAATACCTCGATTCATAGATATAAACCGTTCCACTGTTGGTTTGTCTCTTACATTGTGGTTGTGTAGACTAGTGTTTAACATAATGATTGCAAAAGATAGCACATAGCATGTATCTGAAATGCAACATCAAAATAGAATGATTACTCTTTGTAAAACCAGCCCATGACTAGTTATTAATAAGAATGCAAGGGCATGAGAAGCCCCTTCTCTTTTCCCAAAACCCCAATGGTGATAAGTCACACTTTGCAACCTGAGTTTTGAACCCACCCAAAGTTCTTATGTATGCCAGAAAAGAGATAGCTAAAGTGAACGTATTAAGATTTATTGCTTTTAGAAAAGAGCATGCCTGAACCACTCACAAATTAGTCTCAATTTCCTGTAACTTAATTACCATTAAACAACATTCCAAAGCAGGCTAGACTACAAGAGATGAACAGTTCACCTCTCCCACTTGGGTCTCAGTGGAGACACTGAGCTACAGGAATGAGCCTGGACTTTTGTGCTCTCTCCAGTCAGGTTTCTAGCTTACTTCTTGTCATCCAATTTTTACCCAATATTACTGACACAATAAACACAATCAGGATAAGAAAACCATCACCACTAACCTGTAGACTGAAAGACTCCAGGGTTACAAAGGCAATAACGTGAAGCAAAAGCTTCCATCATACGATCTATTTTTTGAGCCTCTCCCGGAAGCCTGAAACTCCACAGGAACTGCCTGCAAAGATATACATTAACTTGCATGTCAGATATCACCCACTACAGTATCTCTTGCTACAACACTATCAAACACTATGTCTCTGTAGATCAGCACTGATTTCAAGTATTTTTCCAAACATAAAATTGGTAGCCTAGCAGTTTACGTTAATCAGATGCCCCAGTCATGTGTCATAATGAGCCACAGCTGATAGTTTACCACGTCTGTGCCCAAGAGGGCTCTCCACTTGTGCATGGTGGGAGAAAACCATGCTTCCTGGCTTAATATTAAACCCAACCCAGGATCGTGGTATGTGTTCCTCCCTTCCCTCTTGTCCGGTGTGGCCACATGGACAATTTTGGGACCTTTCACTTCTGTTTTAGACTAATCATATCTTGTCATGACTCATAACATCTGAATCAAACAAACCACAGTTAGTACTAACTAGGACTTACTAAACTAAACTGGCTTGCATTAGTAAACTACAGTTAAGATTAACCATGGTTTAGGATTTGGCTACAACACAAAAGTACAGTTTGCAATTTCCTCACTGCACAACCATTCCTGTAATGCTATGGGTTAACATTAAGTCCAAAGGCAACTAGAGTAATCACTCATCTCCACCTGGGTGAGTTCTGACAGAGTTCATTAACACCATTGCCAGCAATGCTGCTCTGCTTATAACACCCCTTTGATCCTTGAAAATACATTATTGAAATCCACCATGAAACAAATTATTTGATGGTAACATTGAATTATTTAGGCAACAAAATTTATATCCTTCATTTAACATCATGCCAAACTTACAAGAGGAGTTATTTACTGTTTTGGGTAAGAGTAAACAATCCCCAATGTTTAGAAAATGACTTTGTGTTATCAGTGGTGAAGGTTCAAACCATAAAAGGTCACGGTAGTCTCTAACACTATTTGCTGTGACTTACCAACACGGCCTGGGATTCTTATTTTCTTTAGCTACATATTTGTAACCTTACATTTCAGTGACACACACACAGTTACTTGTTTTGCTTACCAAATTGAGGCATGGGAGGGGGCAGATTCCGTTATTTTTGTGGCCTCTGCTTAAAAATTGCAAATATATTTAGGAAAAAGTTGTAAGAGAGGGTTTTTTTTTTAGTGTGCTCACCTTAAGGCTTGTACAAGATTGAGATCAGCAAACTCATGGAGTTCAACAAAAGCCTGAAGTACTTTAATATTAAAGTCATCCCTGTGAAAGAAAACATACAGAGTAAAATGGCAGTGGCAATTCATTTTAATATTCTGACTTCTTTTCCCCCCAGCCTGCCTATCCACAAGGTTTGGCCGCTCACATGACCAAAGGGAATCTGGCTTCATCAGGAACAGGTGTCCCAATGGTCCTTTGTCCCTTTTCTTGTTTAGCCTCTGCTACCTAGCTGGCGTTGGTGTGCATAGATGTGTGACTTGAACTGGGGCTTCCCAGAACTCAGGTTCCAGTGACTTATCTCTTATGGCACCAGCACTCAAGTGTCCACTGCAGGACTAAACTCTGGTGCTGCCTTGTAGGTTTTGCTGCACCCACCTGTCCCAGGTCCTATAAAGCCCCAGCCTCCGAGCTTGCTCCTTAAGCCTACAGCACTCATCTCCTTCACAGTGAGACTCTCTGCTGACCCAAGACACTTTGCTGCCTAAAGTGGAGCAGCAAATCCTCCCCTCCACAACCAGGCTGCATGGCCAGTTGAATTATTTTTGCACCTACGGCAGAAAATCTCACAATAATAAATTAAATAACCTAACTATTTGTTGCCCCCAAATTCAGCTGCCTTAAATGGTAGGAATGGCTGCCTACATTCCTGCTCCCTTTGATCCTTTCACTGCTACCTGACCTCTGCCTGTTTCAGACCACACTCACTTCTAGCCCATGAGGGCTGACTGACACCCAAATCCTGGTCTCAGGACCCCATTGCCTAGAACTTGAATCCTGATTGAGGCCCAACACTATTCCCATATCCAGTTCCCCAACCACAGTGAAATACTGGATGCACACCAAGCTGACCCAGTTAAGAGGCATGGCACTGGTGTGTCATATACCAACATTGTTCCTCAGATTATACTGCAAAATAACCCCATGTACACAATGCTTCAGAGGTCCAGAATATGATACCTGAAGCAGGGCTCAAGTTGTGGAGTGACCACTCACTCAACAAGGACATCCATGCTTAGCATAGGCCAGACAACATCCAATTCGAGGTAGTCCAACACAATGTCCTCCTTAACAAATAACCATGCTGTTAGCTGCCCTGAGAGAAGGATTTTTTGCTGAAAACTTCAGGATACGTATTTAACAACAGCACTAAATGCATCAAGTATCCAGCCAGCGCAGAACTCAACTTCTTCTGGCTTGCTTTCAAACAGGGTGCAAATAAGTTCAATTTGCAAGTAGTCACCTGCAAGACCCAAGAGCCCTCTGTATCTGAACTGGCAGTCAAGTTGAACCGAATATGAGCCATGTTTGTTCTCAGTCGCCTGTAGTGGGAGTAAAAAGCTATACAAGCAACTTGTTTGTACATGCAGTTTCCCATCTCAAAGGCATTGGAACAAACATGCAATTCCCAGAATTACAGGCTTCCCAGAATTCCCAGAAGTTAGGAAGAAAGAATGAGCTTGGGCTTCAGTTTGCCATTACATTTTCAAACTTAGCATTACTCATGAGGCCTAGAAACTTTCCCCCCTTTAAGTCAAACCTGGAAATCTCAGGACTAATAAAATCCAGTGCCATTATGAACTATTAAAGCTGTGCAGCAGAAGAGCATCGGTCAATTTAATATTTTAATAAGCAACTTAAATTTTATTCTCCTGTACACTGTACAAAATGTAAACTCAAATAAGGGCATGAATTGTGAACTATGCATATTTTACTCTTTTTTTAAAAAAGAGAAAAATGGTAACACAGTGGTACCTCGGGTTACAAATGCTTTGGGTTACAAATGCTTCAGGTTACAGACTCCGCTAACCCAGAAGTAGTACCTCGGGTTAAGAACTTTACTTCAGGATGAGAACAGAAATCGCGCGGCAGCAGCGGGAGGCCCCATTATCTAAAGTGGTACCTCAGATTAAGAACAGTTTCAGGTTAAGAACGGACCTCCGGAACGAATTAAGTTCTTAACCAGAGGTACCACTGTACAACTAAGGTACTGTAGTTATTCTTTGACTTAGCACCATTTTGAATTTCAATACCATTAGATGCATATGCCCTGTAATCCTTAGGGTGTGTTTGAATCACATCATTAAATGAAAATGTTGCAGATCAGCTTCTAACTCAACAACAGGTAGGCAGGTTTCGAAAGCAAACAGGTGCCTGAATCGCCTCCTTAAGTGTACATAACAAACCTTTTCAAGTATTTTAATTAATATGTTGAAAACTCCACTCATTAAATAGGATGTGAGCAAGTTGTTGCTGTTATAAATACAATAGAAGCTCTTGCCAAGTGGAAATTAGTAGATCAACGCATCAAAAGGAATGTTTTTATCCTCAATGGGAATGGTATAAAGAAAGTAAAAGGGACCCCTGACCATTAGGTCCAGTCGTGACCGACTCTGGGGTTGCGCGCTCATCTCGCATTATTGGCCGAGGGAGCCAGCGTACAGCTTCCAGGTCATGTGGCCAGCATGACAAAGCCGCTTCTGGCAAACCAGAGCAGCACATGGAAACGCCGTTTACCTTCCCGCTGTAGCGGTTCCTATTTATCTACTTGCATTTTGATGTGCTTTCGAACTGCTAGGTTGGCAGGAGCTGGGACCGAGCAACGGGAGCTCACCCCGTCACAGGGATTCGAACCGCCGACCTTCTGATCAGCAAATGGGGTGGCTGGGCATGGAGGAGGAGAAGGAAAGAGGTGGCAGAGGAGGCTGGATCTGCCACCTGAGACAACCACCTCACCTTGCTAATGGGTGGACCAGCTAGTGCCTGCATGCAATGCCTTGCCATCTATGGCAACTGGGCACTATTTGTTATCCTTTTTTTAATAAGCTCCTATTAAAGCTTTTTTTCATGATACAGTAAGATAAAAGAAACTATTCTAAAACAAAAAAACAAAAACAGAGAAAGAGAAAGAGAAAAGAAAACACCTCTCTCAAAGTGGTGGCCATTAAGCCCTGTCTCACACAAAGTGGTGGGCCTTCCCAGCTCTTGCCTGAGAGCTTTCCTTTCTTCTCCCAGTCTTTCACTCTGGGAAGTCCCTGCCTTCTCACTCAGGGTCCTTTCATCCCTCCACCCATGTGTGTGTAATCCTTGGACCCCAATAACGGCCCAGAGCAGAGGATATCAAAGGAAAACAAAAGAAAAGAGAAGAAAGAAGATAAAAAGAAGGAACTTAATAGAAGAAAAGACAGAGAGAAAAGAGAAGAGAGAAGAATAAAAAAGGACTTCCGATTTTCCATCTGTCAGTTACATAAAAAATTATTCAAAACTATTTGTTATCCTGCATGCAAACCTGGTTCATTATAAGAAGCAAATGGAAAATGTAGAAGGTTTAAGACTAGTTCAGAGGGGGGGGAAAGCAGTATTTTCAGCTGAGTGCAAGAACTTTGCCTCTGCACACTACTACAACCAGTACTACCACAGTATTTCTATTCCACCTTTCAAGCACACACATGTAAAGACACTCACAAGATTTCAGACTTTCTTTCTTTTTTTGTTTAATGATCTTTTTTTAAGAAAGTAGTGGTGGTACCACTAGGGTAACCCATATTAGGTCCTGGTATCACCCTTTTGTGGGTCCTGACCCACCAATAAAGAACAGTGCTCTGGAACTGAAATTTAGATGCGGGTGTGAAGACCAATTGTAGCTTAGCCATGGGCTCTTTGGGTGGCTTTTGACATGAAACTCTCCCTAAGGCTCAGTTCATGTATAAAACAGAAATAGTGACAACACAGTTGTCATCCATCTGTAAAATAGAAATAAATAATGACCACATGATTTTGGGAGGATAGATGAAAGGGGGGAAAAAGTTTTGCCTGTCCAGAACCCTAAAGCTATAAAACTTCCCAGTTTGAACTTACCATCTCAAACATTCAAATTATTGCATACATTGTACATTTCTGCACTGCAAGCTGATACTCCCCAAAGACAGATGGGCACGTGAGGATGTCTTTTAAATATATTTTTAGTATACGTATAGCCATTTTACTATCGGAAGAAATGTCGAGAAAGTGTTTGGAAAATTCTCAGACACTAAATAACTTTCTAAAGATAATATGCACTTGGCTAAAACTTATCTCCCCTGAGCTGACATGCTGTGACAAATTGAAGCACTTTTAAAATGTTTATTTCTGCCCGGCTGGCAAAGAGTTAACCCACCTCCAGCCTGACTGGCATAGAACTCTGATGGGGGCGGGACTGTGCCCGGTTTGAAAGGAGGGAGTGTCGGTTTGGTGAGTTAGGAGGGAGAGGGAGGAAGGTGTGGTGTGATGTTATGTGGTGGCTTGTATGAAGACAGTTAAGAGGCTAGGAAAACTTAAAGTTAAATGTTTGACTGAGTTTGTTTTGTACAACTGGAACAAAGCTAATTAATAAATGACATGTTAAAGAATCACTTATGTTTTTAACACAATAAAACTTCATCTTTGTTTTTGCCAACAAGAGGTCCGTCTGTATTTTTCCAGCGAGGTACCAGGACTCACAGCCGTGGTGACTCAAGAGAGGGCAAAACTCACCTCAGGCAGGGAGGTGGTGGTTTGTGTCCTGAAGTTACACGGAGGAGGCTTAGAAGGGTAACCTGAGGTGCCAAGAAGTTGCCAGAGTGCAGAGGGCAAACTTCTACAGTGAGGGAATCCAACTGAGGGAGACCCTTTACTGGAGGCAAGAGGTTATTCCTGGGGGACAGCCTAGAGTTCCTTAAGGTACCAGGTCACGCAGGCTGGAAGGCTCTCCTTACTTAGAAACCCATTAGTAAAAGGGGTTTATTTTTGAGGCGGCAGGAGGAAGAGGGTGGGTGTTTTTCCCTCTGGATTCCTGTGTTGCAGTGATAGTAAGGCAGAGTGGGACCAGGGTCATCACATTTTTGGTGGCAGCGTCGTGATCGAAATTCAAAGCTCACGCGCTTAGTTTGGTTTGAGTCTGTCAGGATTTTCCTGTGAGGAAAATGACTCACGTAAGAAAACCCAGAGAGGCAAAAGGAGATGAAAGAACGGAAGGGGCTGAGGGAAGCCCAGGTTCTGAGGTAGAACTGATGAAACTACGAATTGAGATGGCCCGAATTGAAGCTGAGAGGGAAAAGATAGCATCTGAAAGTGAGAAAGCTAGAATTGAAAGTGAGAGAGAAAAAGCTAGAATTGAAGCTGAGGAGAGAATGCAGTCCGAGAGGTTAAGGGTTCAATTAGAACAGGACAGAATGAAGCTTGAAGAGATACGTTTGCGATCAGAATTAACTAGTAGCCCAGTTAACAATGATAGTACCGCAATTAATTTAAAAAGGTTCCCCAAATTTGGAAAAGACGATAATGTCGAATCGTTTCTATTTACCTTCGAACGCGTTTGTGTGGAATTTCAAATACCTGAGGAGAACTGGATGCTTTATTTAAGACCTCAAATTTGTGGGATACTAAGTGAAATTTATGCTGACCTGAGGGAAGAAGAGCTGTCAAGTTACCAAGTATTTAAGCAAAGGGTCAGGGTTCGATGTGGACTCACGGCTGAACAAAGCAGAAAGGCTTTTCGTGAGGCAAAAAAGGAACATAAAGAGACTTATGCCCAACTAGCTAGCCGCTTAGATAAATTACTTGACAGATGGATTCAAGGGAGTGGAGTGAAGGACTTTGATGAGTTAAAACAATTAATTTGTTTAGAACAATTTTTTAAGCAAATCCCTAGCAATTTACGTTGGTTCTTGAGGGATAAAAAACTGAAAACATGTCGCACAGGTTGCTGAGGTCTTAGACGAACTACAAGGAGATTTCAATGAAATAGCATTCCCAAAACACTCACAGAAGGGTAATCCATGGAGAAACAGAGAAAATAAAGACAGGCAAGAAAATTTTCCTGTCAGGGAATCAGTTTCTGACAAGACAGGGTCTAAGAAAATCACTTGTTTTTTCTGTAATCGTGAGGGACATGTACGTGCCAGGTGCCCCCTGCTGGTTAAGTCGCAAACTACACCTACTGCAGCTAAACAAGTAAAACTGGTAATGCAGTCACAGGAAAATAGCTCGCCTCAGACAGAAGGCTCAGAGAAAGCAGACAGTTCAGCTGAGACTACTTCTAAGGTCTTACAGGTCTGGAGGGCTGAGCAGGAGTGCAACCAAGATTACATGGAACCAATTGAATTAAATGGTCAGTCTTTTTTAGGTTTGAGGGACACAGGAGCAGAAGTCTCACTTGTTAAATCCCAATTTGTTCCAAAGGAGCAGTACCTCAAGGGTCAGTCCTATAGTTTAAAAGGCATATGGGGCCCACATTTTGAAGTACCATTAGCTGAAGTTGATATTACCTACAAAGGATTTTGTGGCAAATGGAGAGTAGGAATCCTAAATGAATTGGAGGTACCCTTTTTAATAGGGAATGACCTAGCTAGTCAGAAGCACCGTATTCAAGTGATAACTAGGTCACAGTCTCAAGTCACTGAGAGTAATCCTCCTGCAGTTATAGAGTCACCCATAGAGCCTGGTGAGGATGAAGGGCTGATTAGCGTGCCAGTGGTCCAGGAGCACGGTGCCCAATTCTTGAGTGATCAAAAAGAGGATGAAACTATAAAAGAGCTGTGGGGTAAAGCACAAAGTCCTAATGCAGAAGTAACTGTGGAGAACCCCTGCTTATTTACCACCATTGAGGGAAGACTGTATAGAATTTCTAGGAGGAGGAAAACTGCTGCTGTTTGGGAAAGGAAGAAACAGTTAGTGTTGCCAAGAGCTTACCGGTTGCAAGTGCTACAAATGGCACACGACGCACCCTCAGCAGCGCATCTAGGCATTAGAAAGACTAGTGATAGAATCCAAGCAAGATTTTACTGGCCTGGGATGGGCAAAGACATCAAAGAGTATTGCAAGTCCTGTGTGATCTGCCAAAAAGCAGGCAAAAGAGCGGACAAAACGCGAGGCTTGTTACAGTCTATTCCCGTAATTACTGAGCCCTTTTCCAGAGTAGGAGTGGACATCCTCGGGCCTATCTCCAGAGTTACAAAAAGGGGGAATAAGTTTATTTTATGCCTCGTGGATTATGCTACGCGCTATCCAGAAGCAATACCTCTAAAGGACATTGATTCCAAGACTGTAGCAAAAGCCCTCATGTCGGTGTTCTTAAGGCTGGGATTCCCCAAAGAAATTATAACAGATTTAGGGACATCCTTCACGTCCAAGACCATGGAAGAGCTTTTAACTCTTTGTGGGATTAAGCATGTTAAAACTACGGCTTATCATCCACAGTCGAATGGCTTGACGGAGAAATTTAATTCGACCCTGAGCCGGATGCTAAAAACCTATTCCATCAATCATCCTAACGACTGGGATGAGAGGCTGCAACACTTCCTATTTGGTTATCGCGAAGTGCCGCAGGAGAGCACAGGGTTCAGTCCTTTTGAACTCCTATTTGGACGACAGCCACGAGGACCCCTAGACTTGATGAAAGCAGCGTGGTCGGGGGAGGAGCAGATCGACAGCCCTGATGTTGTGACGTATCTACAGGAGCTGCAGAGCGACCTTCAAGAGCTACGGGAGCAAGCTGCTCACAACTTGCAACAGGCACAGCGTCGACAGAAGCAGTGGTATGATGCACACGAAAGAGACAGAACTTTCCAGCCTGGTGACAGTGTGCTCGTGTTAAGAACAAGACGTCGAAAGAAGTTGGAGATGTCGTGGGACGGTCCCTTCAAAGTGGTCGAGAGGATATCTGCGGTGAACTATTTGGTAGAGTTAGATGGGGAAGGGAACCGATGTAAAAACTTTCATGTAAATTTACTTAAGCCTTATTTTGACAGAAATAAGTTGGTGTTACAAGTAAAGGGGAAGGTGACCCAAGGGATTCATTTAACTGGGTGGGGAGAGCTGAGTAAGGGCACAACTCTAGCAGAGGTGTCATTCGATGAAAGTCTGACCCCAGAGCAAAAGGAGCAGTTAAAATTAGTCCTTGCTCAGTTTGCCCAGATCTTCTCAAACATCCCAGGGAGGACCAGCCTAGCAACTCATGTAATAGACACAGGGTAAGCACATAAGTGGGAAGGAAAACATCATAGCGGACGCCTTATCCAGGTATTTTTGAGAGGTATAGGATGGTGCAAATTATTATATGAAACGGTGATAACCCTAGCAGAACATTTGTGCTTAGGCGTTATAATCTGACACATGCCAAACATGGTTTATCTGTGTACAAGTTTATGAGATGTTAATTTAGTTGACTTTGTAATATGAATGTTATAGAATGCATTGAAGTATTTTTAACCCCAAGCCCATTGCTTTGGCATTGCTCTAGTTAGTTAAGAGCAAGCCGACGCAATGTCTTTGTGGTGGGGGAGATATGTGACAAATTGAAGCACTTTTAAAATGTTTATTTCTGCCCGGCTGGCAAAGAGTTAACCCACCTCCAGCCTGACTGGCATAGAACTCTGATGGGGGCGGGACTGTGCCCGGTTTGAAAGGAGGGAGTGTCGGTTTGGTGAGTTAGGAGGGAGAGGGAGGAAGGTGTGGTGTGATGTTATGTGGTGGCTTGTATGAAGACAGTTAAGAGGCTAGGAAAACTTAAAGTTAAATGTTTGACTGAGTTTATTTTGTACAACTGGAACAAAGCTAATTAATAAATGACATGTTAAAGAATCACTTATGTTTTTAACACAATAAAACTTCATCTTTGTTTTTGCCAACAAGAGGTCCGTCTGTATTTTTCCAGCGAGGTACCAGGACTCACAGCCGTGGTGACTCAAGAGAGGGCAAAACTCACCTCAGGCAGGGAGGTGGTGGTTTGTGTCCTGAAGTTACACGGAGGAGGCTTAGAAGGGTAACCTGAGGTGCCAAGAAGTTGCCAGAGTGCAGAGGGCAAACTTCTACAGTGAGGGAATCCAACTGAGGGAGACCCTTTACTGGAGGCAAGAGGTTATTCCTGGGGGACAGCCTAGAGTTCCTTAAGGTACCAGGTCACGCAGGCTGGAAGGCTCTCCTTACTTAGAAACCCATTAGTAAAAGGGGTTTATTTTTGAGGCGGCAGGAGGAAGAGGGTGGGTGTTTTTCCCTCTGGATTCCTGTGTCGCAGTGATAGTAAGGCAGAGTGGGACCAGGGTCGTCACACATGCCATTCACAAGTGGTACAGCACAATCCTAAGCTTGTTACTCAGAAGTAAAGGTAAAGGGTAAAGGGACCCCTGACCATTAGGTCCAGTCGTGACCAACTCTGGGGTTGCGCGCTCATCTCGCATTATTGGCCGAGGGAGCCGGCGTATAGCTTCCAGGTCATGTGGCCAGCATGACAAAGCCGCTTCTGGCAAACCAGAGCAGCACATGGAAACGCCGTTTACCTTCCCGCTGTAGCGGTTCCTATTTATCTACTTGCATGTTGATGTGCTTTTGAACTGCTAGGTTGGCAGGAGCTGGGACCAAGCAACGGGAGCTCACCCCGTCACAGGGATTCGAACCGCCGACCTTCTGATCAGCAAGCCCTAGGCTCAGTGGTTTAACCACAGCGCCACCTGGGCCCCTCTCTCTCAGAAGTAAATATTACCAAATTCAATGAGACTTCCTTTCAAGTAAACATGGCTAGGACTGCAGTTCTAAACACTTCCTAGTTCCACCGTGCCTATAAGTATTAAGCTACAAAACTTTCATACAGTCCACACAACTGCCTCATTGGGGCAAGATCTACTGGGGAGAGTTGCTGTGTTCATTGAGTAATTTGTTTCTTTGAATAAAGAGTTAACTTCACTGACACCATGTGAGTTATTACTGACCTGCTCCTGGCACCCACCTCTGACTGCAGTCTATGTTGTCAGGTATAGGCGAGGTGGGCATAGCTTGGCCAGAATGGCCTCACAGGGCAAATATGAAGACCTAGCAGGTTTAATTAGACCCATAGAACACAAGTTCCCCACTCCAGATGTACACAGTTAGCTACACTTTCTTTTTAAAAAATATATTTTATATTAGCTACAGTTTATTGACATGAAGAACAACAAGCAGCTCAGTTCTGTTGCAGCAACTACCTACATTAGAAACACAAGAAAGCCTTACTCCTGAGAAACTCTGAAATACCATGTTAGATATTCACACCCAAAGAGACTGAGAGTATCTACTCCTCCAGTATGAATTACTACTTTTATTCATGCCATTTTGAGACTGCAACAGAGCTTGTGAACGATGCCCCATATTTTCGTTTCCAAGAAGCATTACATCACAATAAGGCATCTGGTGTCTATTAAGATACTCTCTGCCAGAGTCTGTACTATTTTCAGTCACGTATAAGGGAGGAGGGGATGTGAGGGACCTGAAGCTGTTTGCAGACCGGGAAATCCAGGTTTAATTGGATAAAGAAGCTCTCAAGATGATTTAAGTTTGCAGTTTTTGCTATACATTGGTTGCAGTTTGGGTTCTACATTTTAAAAGTCAAATTTGCAGCCAGAATGGCCGTTATGTTTAATATTTGTTCACATTCAAAGCTAGGGGATGCTGCTATCCCTCTGAAGTGCCTCCTTAAACTATAAACTACCACCAATAAGATGTTCACAGAAGACAACATTAAACAGACAAAAATAACTATTATTAGGACAGGCAGTAGCCTTGCTGATAGCTAATAATTATGTAGCCAGCTGTCTCCTAAGATTAGCAGGCTCTTCTTCTCTGGTCTCAACATTAAATGCCACACATGATTGTCAAAAGCTAACTCTGAAACCTCCCAAGGTTTGCATCACAAAACCCAAACATTTAATTATCATTAATCCTATGCACTTATTTTTATAAGTGTTTCCTCTACTCAGGAAAGCATGTGTGAAGAAGATAACCTGTGCCGTGTGTCGTTTTGCTTCTAGTTAGAAGAAACAGTCCCTGCCCAACTACATGCATTCCTATCTAGATTTTTATTTTTAAGATCTCCGAGTTCCAGAAGAAAAGAAATGCAATGGAGAAAATGCCCCTTGGAATTCACAAACCTATATGAGCTGCTTCAAGCTGTGGTAGTTATAAAGAAGACAGGGTCTTCTGTATAGAAGCTGTGGTAGAGCACACACTTTGAACACAGAAGGTTCCACATTCAATCCATGGCATTTCCAGTAAGAAGGATCAGGAAGCACATTATAAGAAAGGCTATGAGTCAATGTTGGAGATCCCCTACAAGGATAGGGAAGGGCCCACAGCTAAATCATAGAACATATACATCATGTGCAGAAGGCCCCAGGTCCAATACACAGCAATTAAAAGGATCAGGCAGCAGGTGAGGTGAACACCTGAGACCCTGGAGAACTACTGGCTAGGGTTGCCAGACTCAATAGAGGACAGGACTTCTGTGCCTTTAATTGCCCTGCTCTCTTTTGAGTCTGGAAACCTTAAAGAGAAACCAGCAGACCCTTTGTTTAATTTCCAAGCAAAGGGTCTGCTGGTTTCTCTTTAAGGTTTCCAGACTCAAAAGAGAGCAGGGCAATTAAAGGCACAGAAGTCCTGTCCTCTATTGAGTCTGGCAACCCTACTACTGGCCAAACAAAGCTGACAATACTGGGATGGTTTGGACAAACAACCTGGTCTCATATATATACAGTGGTACCTCTACTTATGAATTTAATGTGTTCCGAACACACATTTGTAAGTTGAAAAAATTTGTAAGTCGAATCCCATAGGAATGCATTGGGAGAAAAAATTCGTAAGTCAAAGCAACCCTATCTAAAAATTCGTAAGTAGAAAAAATCCTATGTAAACCGCATCCAAGATGGCAGATGGAGCTCCATTTGTAAGTAGAAAAATTCGTAAGTAGAGTTATTTGTAAGTAGAGGTACCACTGTAGCTGCTTCCTTTGTTCCTATCAAAGGAATAAATAATAAATGTGCTTATATAAGGAGGTAAGTTGAATATTGCAAATGACTTAGTAGGGTGGTCACAGTTGGAGCCACCAATGATAGGATATAGTCTGTGCCTATAGACTCTCTGCTTTCTATAGCTGCCCATTAAGATGCACTGCTGGTTTGCTGGACTGTGGTCACCACACTGATTTCAACATGAATATTTAACCATTTTAAAACAAAAGCAAAAGCCTCAAAGTGCATTTTCATTTGTTAGGTGGTGGGGTGATATTTCTGCATCATGTTCATATTGAAAAACTTATCAGATGTTCCTATTTTCCTGCATGGCATATATATTCTTACAGATGTGTATGATACATAGTCATGGTCAAAGAGAACAAGAAGAATCAAAGCAAGGCTCCCCATCAAGCTTAACATAAAAAGACACACAGGTTGTTCTCTACTTACCTTTCACCGAGATAATCTCCAATGACGGTTTTATTTAGCCCTTCCCCTTTATAAAGGAACTGTGCAATGTCCTCAGGAGTATTCTGCAAGAGGTCGTTTTCTATGAGGAACTGGATTCCCTGAAAAGCAGCAGGAGGAAATGAATTCAGTTGCTTTCATCTTCAAAAGATTATATGCTCTGGAAATATTAAGCTGTGGAGTTATTATATCTATTTCATTGATAAATAGGAGTTTGCCTAAATGCAGCCTCATCTGTGCACACCCTCCTCAAAGCTCACCTTTTCTGGGAAGCCTTTGAATCATCCCCCTTACCTTACTGAAACTAAACCAAAATATGTATAATCAAAATAATCAGCTATTATGAACATCCCTGCTAAATTACACAACGTAGTCCTGCATTCTGTTTCCACAGCAGCCTATCAGATGCTTATGGGAAGCCCACAAACAAGACATAAACACAATAGCACTCTTCCCTGCCTAATCATGTATCCATTTCCCCCGTTCTGTTGTTTTCCTGCCTTTATTTAAGATTGTAAACCCTATCATGTAAAGGCCTATCATGCTTCAGGAACAGGAACACACACCCTGAGCAATGTGCCTGCCCCACAGCCCCTGCCATCTACCGCCAGACATCTAACATCCATCTGTTGGTTCAAATAGTCTTGTATCATATAATAAACACAGCATTCCCCTCGACAACACCTCATTTTCTTGCCCAAGTAGCCTAGTCTCCAAGTTTGCCACTGTGATCTACCAAATAATTCATGACTTTGAACTAATAATAAATTCACCCACCTGGTCCAATTCCTTGGCCCAGAGTCTGTCATCTACTTAGAGTCAACTGATCATTTGGGCATAGAACACATTACTTGCTGCTCTTTCCTCTATTTCCCTGCGGCTAGCTGAGGGTTAAATAGGCATTATCCCTCCTTAACCTCCAGAAAGCTCTTCAGCAAGTGTGGGAAACCTTAGACAGACATAATATGGCCCTCCAAGCCTCTCTACCTGACCCTCAAGACACTCACCAGACCACATCCCTAACTGCTCGTCCTTTGCATCCTCCTTAGTGCTTTTGCCTGACTGGAATGTGTTCTTGAAATCTGATAATGCCTCTTCCCTGGTTGGATAGAGGACAGAACAGGGTGTATGTGTGTTTTAGAAAAACTAACCTACTGCCCACAGGTAAAATTTACATTCATTGCCCTGCCTGCTTTTGCCCCTGGTCCCACCCATGTGGTCCTAAAAAGGTTGTTCAGAAGGGAATGTGGCCCTCAGCCTGCAAAAGCTTCCCCAGTCCTGCTCTACAGTCTTCCCTATCTCTCTCCTGTGAACCCCCCCCCCCCCACTTGCACAGCCTAAAACTGCTGCTGGGCGTATTTAGAAATCCCAGGCTCTTACGACAGCAAAGCAGCATTCTGAAGACAGTGGCATGGGATCAAAAGAAGCAGTGTTGTTATCCTGCACATGAGTCTTTCTCCTTGCTCCTTTCTCATACTTGGATCGGCCGATTGAGGGGACTATTTTTTAAGCAAATCATTAACAGCAATAGACTAAACTGTTAGAAGCAAAAAAAACATGGAGCAGTTTAAAGCCTCTTAAGAAGAAGACCAAACAAATATTGATCAATTTAAGAGAGATAGAAAAGTAGAATATAATTAAGAGGGCACAGCTCAGCAACAAAGAATATATGCTTCATATGTATAGCATCCCAATATAAATTCCTTGTACTGTATCACTAGTTAAAAGATTGTAAGTAGTACAAGATGGAAAATACCTCTGCCCAAAGCTTTGGACAACTGCTTTGTATATTGATTAAGGACTTTTTAGCCTGACTAAAGGGCAGCCAAAGCAGTTTACAAAATATAGATATAAAATGTACAATTGCAATTCACCTTAAACCCTCAGAAAAGATAGCAGTGGAAATAAGCAACAGGACAATATCATTAAAAACAAATAAAGCAACTCAGCACCAGATGAAGCATCAGCAGCAGACAAATATGCTTTCAAGGAAAATAAACTGGAAATAAATAGGAGTTCAATACACATTTGAAGACTCATAAAGACGAGGGCTGCATGACCCTAAATTGAAATAGGTAATACCGAGCTAGATGCACCAGTTGTCTGAGTCAGTATAAGAGACCTACGTATGTTTATAAACAGATTAAGGAATTTTAATCTGCCGCATCTTTAATCCCTGCTGTTTTTTTCTTTTTCAATATTTATTAAATGCAGGTATATTGTTGACAAGCAGCTGATGCTTGTTGTTTGCAAGTCTTTTATTATTACATTAAATCATTTTAGAAGATCTAGTAAATAAATAGTAATGATATAAATTATTATCTATTCCATGTTAGCCCTCAGGATGCCAAATTACAGAGATAATCTTCTTATAACTGAATATTTGTCTGTTCATCATGCTAATGACTTGACACACAGCATGATCTGGGAAACTTCAATGTGAGTAGATAGAAAAATAGATAACACCATGTAATTACAACTGTATCGTCAGATAAAGCAGTTAGTTATAGTAATCTGAGCCATGGAGCTAACTGTGGCATTAGCTTTCAGTGCATTTGTATCTATAAAATTATATATAGCCTTATATATTATGCACCCTATTTTTATCTAAACTTGTGTCTTTATTTCAGCTAAGGCTGAAATCTGTAATCTGAACAGAATGGGGTTTACCTCTAAGTAAACATACATAGGATTGAAAATGAGCTACATATAGTAATGGTATGGCACTTGCAACAATGCAACAGAAATGGCAATGGTTCATTTTTAAAATCAACGAGCTCAAATGTGGTTTTTAAAAATAAACTGGAGATAATGAAAAACAATATATGTGAACAAATGGAACTACCATTTGGATGCAAGCAAACAGGTTGCAGAAACAACAGCTGTAAAATATTTTGCTGTCAAGTAAGGACAATTCAATCAACAACTGCAACCTACGGTATTTTATCAGGGCAAACCCAATGCCATTTTATCAGTCTGAGAAGCTATTTTTAGTATAGGAAACTGTATGCTCTCTCTTTCGCCCACCCCACCTTCCTTCTCCTCTACCCAGTCTCCCTCTGAATTGCTTTACCATCTAGAAAACTTCCCTGAACACCCATCTGGAACATGAATACCAACAATCAACTTTCTTTTTTAAAATTGCAAAGAAAGATGCACATTTCACTGCCAAAGGGGAACATGTCTGCCAACCATATTTCCACTCATGCTGGAAACCACTGGAAGCTAAGAAATTAGTTACAATTCAAAATCTCATCAATAGACTCCCTTTTTTAATCTGTATGCTTCTGAAATTACTTTGCTTTAATAAAGCCTGCTTTCTGGAAATTCAGATGCCCCAAGCAAATATTTTGTCATCTTCCGAAACAAACCACTTAGGAAAACAAGACTCCAGACCTATTCAGCTTTTAGAGCAGGAAAAAAAGAACAAGAAAAAGGCAAAGAACTGAAAGAAGAGGCAAATATGTGCTGGTGAAGCTGTCTCTCAAAGATATGAGATAAGGAGAATAAAGTGCTTTATTTTATTAAATAAGGGACCCAGGTGGCGCTGTGGGTTAAACCACTGAGCCTAGGGCTTGCTGATCAGAAGGTCGGCGGTTCGAATCCCTGTGACAGGGTGAGCTCCCGTTGCTTGGTCCCAGCTCCTGCCAACCTAGCAGTTCGAAAGCACGTCAAAGTGCAAGTAGATAAATAGGAACCGCTACAGCAGGAAGGTAAACGGTGTTTCCATGTGCTGCTTTGGTTTGCCAGAAGCGGCTTTGTCATGCTGGCCACATGACCTGGGAGCTATACGCTTGCTCCCTCGGCCAATAATGCGAGATGAGTGCGCAACCCCAGAGTCGGTCACGACTGGACCTAATGGTCAGGGGTCCCTTTACCTTTACCTATTATTAAATATAGTATATGTAAACATTGAGCAGCAACATCTGCTGTGCTCTTTCAGAGGAACGATAACATGGAGAAATACAGAGCCCGGACTAGTCCTGGGTGCAGGGCTGTATCTGTATCAATCCCTGGCATCTCCATGTAGGGATGAGAACATTCCCTGCTGGAGAATCTGGATAGCTGGGTTACTGGCCAGCAGCAACAATACTGAGAAATGTGTCAATGGTGTGACTCAGTATATGCCAAAAACTCTAAGGCAGTTGGCTAGCGTAGCACTTCGCATGTGAGACAGGGAAAGGTGAGCAGTCCCCCTAGATCAACGGTATCAGCTATGAAGCTCCATCTTGGGATCATCCTTGTGAAGTCATCCTTGATTCCCTGGCAGTGGCAGTCTGCTAGCGTTTATGCCAGCACAGGTCTCTAGAAAATCCCCACCAAGGAAGAATACACATGCCTTATATGCGCTGATGAAGCAAACAGAACTAGGCTTTGGGAAGGAAACAGGAGGACTCTAGGACCCTGCCAGAGCCCTCAGGTCTCCTTCCCAGTGCTGCTGCTCCCTGCCTTGCCTGGGGCTGCCAAAGAAAAAAGAAAAAAAGCCTGGCAAGCGGCATGTTGGACCACCCTGCCTTAGGTGAATGGCTGAGACAGTCTTATTTTGCCAATCTTTGGAATCATTTTTTATTTGTACCAACTGCTACAAATGGTTTGATGTTGCTCTGGCTTTTTAACTCTCCATTGTACCTTGGATCCTGAACGCCTTGGTACTCGGATGTTTTGGCTCCTGAACCCTGCAAACCCAGAAGTGGGTGTTCCAGTTTGTGAATGTTCTTTGGAACCCGAATGTCTAACAGGGCTTCCGCAGCTTCCGATTGGCTGCAGGAGCTTCCTACAGCCAATCAGAAGCCGCACTTTGGTTTCCGAACGTTTTGGAAGTCGAACAGACTTCCGGAACAGAACGTACTTCCAAGGTACGACTGTACTTCATTGTGATTTTATTGTATATATGTTTTTAATCTACTTTGCAAGCTGCCTTGGGATCTCTCGTAACTGAAAAGTGGGATATAAAACTCCATAAATAAATAAGAAGCATACATTCTCAAGAACACAAAAGTCCTACCTTCTTGGGATCCATATTGAACTTTTTTCTTCCCATAGCTATTTGTTTATTTCTCTGTGTAGTTTTGCTGTATATTTGTAAGGGGGGGATAAAAGGAAAATATTATTACACAGATGTATTTGGTTAAACATCTTTGATGTTTACATTTTAAATGTTATTTACATGTTCATCTTAGACAGCCAGTATGAACGAATAGGATGGAATGGCTGAGCTTTTACTCCCAAAGTGAAAGGGAAATATTTACCCTCGCAAATAATTCAAAGTAGCTTTGACTTCATGTTAGATTTTTAATACATTATGTTTAAATCCTCCCGACATACATAAGAGGAAGAGCATTAAAGAGGATAATGTGCATGGCTTTAACCCACAAACCAGTTAAACTGGATTATTTCAATCCAAGCCAATTGGCGGGGCAATCTTTGGAGTCTCTGTACTGGCAAATAAGCTTTTAGGTCTGCTGCAACGCTAGCACAAAAGAAGCAGCCTATGATGTTGCAGTGGCTGAACATGCCAGCTGAGGACATTGTGCCAGAGAAGCTGTGGGAGTCTGCACTATGTTAGCTGTATCACACAATGAACTCAGACTTCAAGACAGAAGAAAGTGTTGCAGAAACGAGGACACACTGAGTATTAACTTTAACAAAAGTATTGAAAGTGGCAGACAGCGCAGCAGGCTAGATACACCCTATTTGCTAAGATCAGGATGCTACTTAATTACTTTGGTGTATAAGTAAATTGCAGAGCCCTCTTGGTGGCTGCTTCCCAGACTTTAGAACTCCCTCCCTAGAGAAGCTAGACAGGCTGCCTATTTGCTGTCCTTCTGCCAGCAGGTGAAGACAGCATTTTGGGAAATGACTGCTTTTAACTTAAGGGCGTGTGCCAGGCTGTTTTTATTATAATTATTTATATATTTTAAATATATTTTATATATTTATATAGCTTTAATTCTATCAATGTTTTTATGATGTTTTCCCTATATTTTTAGCAGTTTTTAAGGGAGAAAGGTGGGGTATAGTAAATAAATTAACAACAACACTTTGTGTCCTATAGGATCCAGACACATGCTCCATTGGTTTTAATCTACCAAATAGCAAGTCATCTTAGCAAAGTTTAATACTAAATGTGCAGAACCTACACACATGAACAGCCATCAAGGGGAAGCTTACGATGACACAGGAACAGTGGTATTATGTGCAAGGTAAAAGGGACAGACACATCCCAAAACAGTGCATTCAGTTGCCATTTCTCAACTTTGTAGTGCCCGCAGTGCTGAATATCACAATCATGGCGCTAACTAACGGTAGTTGCTGTACCCCATCCTACATTTGCTAAACTAGCTCTTTGTGGGAATAAGCAGTAAATTTAAATAAAGAGAACTACTTCTAATTATATTCAGCCCTTGAAGACAGGCAGTACATAGGGGCCGACAAGATGATCAAGGCCTCTGCTGGAAGTTAGGCTATTTCTGCAAGGCTCTCAAAAAAGCTGAAGCAACAGAATACAGTACTGCTTTTCCATTAAGCACACATGTGACAAAGTCAGCTTACCTTTCCTCTACACTTGTCAAGTTATCGATTTCAGTCATAACCTCTGCTATTTCAAATTTTAACCGCTGCCAAAATGAGAGAAGAATACAAGTGAACATTAAACAGCTTTTCCAAAAATAGGTGGATTTCACTGGCTTCTTTTTGAATTTAGAAACGGAGCAACAATCCTATCACAAAAGTCTGCTCTGATTTATTTACCTGCAATATCATACTATTCATACAACACTATGACATTTGGGTGTATGAGGTGTATGGGGAGGGGTAGTACCTCTGGTGGGGGACACCTCGTGCTCCTTCTGGGGTAGTTTGTCCACCTTTGGTCCTCACCCTGCACTCAGTTCTCACACGTGGCTCCTAGAAGCTGCATGTAACAACAGCCACACCCAGCAAAATGTTTTAACTGGCTGGCTAAACCAGGGGAGGGTAGCCAATGGGTCTCAAACCCTCAATGAGTCAGGGACTTCCCCTGCATGAGAAGACAGGCTCCGCTGGATTGAGCACATAATACCAATTGCGGGTCCAATGGTCAAGAAGGCAGTTTCTGCACATGTAGAGGGAAGTAGGGGGCAGATGGGGCTTGTGAACCTGGGAAGGTAGCACATGTAGGAGAAGGAAAACTCTGATTCTAAACCTCTGCTGTCTTGTGGGATCTCTTCAAGAGAAGAAAAGAGTAAGGAGTAAACCCTACACAAATCCGGAGTGGAATCCCAAAAAAGTTGGATAGGGCCTTGTATGCCTCCTTCCAGCAACTCCTGCAGCCAAGCTGGTGCCAAACATATTGCTCTGCTTTCCTTTGGACCACACATCAGTGAGACCAAAAGGGAGATCTTATCATCTGGGCAGCCCAGGATCCCCATGCACACTGCCCAGGTTTGTACCACGGGGAGGTCACTATGTGCTATAACGCAGTGGTTTGACTTCACTCCCGGAGCTGCACTCCATTGTCTCTTGAGACAGATGGATGCCAACAACTATGACACCAATTTCTGCAGAGGTACAGCACTTGGAACACCTAATTCTAATAGCAATTATTGGAAATTAATCTCTTCAGACTGTGGTAAAAAGCTACCATAGTGTTTTACAACTCAAACCACAGTTTGCACCATTAATTTCAGAGCAACCAACATTTTGATTTAAGGAAAATGTTTACCTCAATATCATCAATTAATTCTTTTTTTCTACGGCGAATATTGAAAAGTTCTTCTCTCTCTTCTACAGAAAGATCATCAGGCACTGGAGGGGAAAAGACACTGAATTATGTATAATTGCTTTATACTCTGGTACTCCATGTTTCACAAGTAAAAGCCTCATTCACATCAATAGAGTTTGTGCCAAAAAAGCACAGACAATGACCAACTTTGGAGAAAATAGTGATGCCAGTATACAGAACTTGGTATTAACTAACAAATGCAATTGTCTCTCAGGGTTTCAATATGAATGACAGATAGTTTTCACATTATAAAAAATAAACTGCTTTCCATTCTATTGTATATTACATTCATATTACAAGCATCATTCCAGTAATCAAAGGACATTAAAGTCTTCCTTCATCTTGGTTCTCTTGTAAATCTGTTTTATCCTCAGTTGTGCCTCAAGTCAAGCACAGCCAGCAAAGGGATTGCATTAGCACTGTGAACCAGTAGGAGCCAGCAAATGTGTTCAGGAGTTACCCGTATATTCCGGCGTATAAGACGACTGGGCGTATAAGACGACCCCCAGCTTTTCCAGTTAAAATATAGAGTTTGGGATATACTCACTGTATAAGAAATACGACCCGGCGTATAAGACGACCCCTGACTTTTGAGAAGATTTTCCTGGGTTAAAAAGTAGTCTTATACGCAGGAATATACTGTACATTAAGCCATTGTTTTGTGTTGCATGCATGAGCCTGCTTCCCACTCCCCCTACCCCACTGCCCTCATATTCATTAGGCGGTAAAGAGCATATGCTGTTGAGTTGCATCCAAGCATACCCACTGAAATTAATGGAGACAATAAAACTACAGCCCCCCTATTTTTAATTAATTGTTATTTGTCATTATGTCTGAACTGGAAACTGTAATTAGTTTTCACTATACAACCCAGGATTTTAAAATCTTAATCTGAAGTTGGCTCGTCTGAACAAACTATCATTAAAGCTAACCACAGTTTGTGCTACTTCTGACATAACAAAGCATATTTATAATATGTTTTCTTGTGAAGAGAAGCTCTTGTCATTTAGGGGAAGTATTAGTCTAACAGTAAACACCTTCAGGCTGCCACATTTTTCCATACATAATTCAACACTGTCAATTTAACAACTGGACTAACACATCTTTTCAATGAGGAGGTACAGCACAGGGTAATTTGTAAACCGTTTGCTTTTAAAAACTGATAAAAGATGTTCGTGCCTCAGACTTCATGATAGACAAATACTGAAATAATTAGTAACATTACTTTTTCCACATTAACAGTAAAGTGTGATAAATGAAGTCATTTTAAACAGCAAATGCTTTTTGCTTATCTAAAAACACAAACATTTAGAAAACTGGATAAAAAGAAGCAGCAAATGTTACTTTAAAATAAATAAATATTTTTGTCTCTTCTTAAATGTATTTGACCACTACTGAAGTTACTCTCAATACCTAATAAACACCAGTTGGAAGCATTCATAATACTTGGTATTCTGAATATAAATAACAAAAAAATTAGGAATATCAACCATAAAACACACACACACTCTCTCTCTGTCTAGATAGATAGATAGATAGATAGATAGATAGATAGATAGGTCTGCAAACATGGATGCTGCTTCCTTCTCGTGTAATGATATTTAAAATATTCATTCATTAATTCATTGATACCTAGAGGTCTCAGAGCGGTTCCCAAAACAAAATCAAACTTTACACCACATATATACACAAGAACCCAATAAAAAAAACCCAAAAAAAGAACAATTTAAAAGAGCATAGGATGTCAATCAAATCAACCAAAGGCCTGGTTAAAAAGGAACATTTTTGCCTGGTGCCTAAAGATGTATAATGAAGAACTTCCCTGGGGAGAGCATTCCACAGATGGGACATGGAATTTAAAGCTACTATTTTCTGTTATGTTTCATTGAATTGGGGGACGTGTCTGTCACCGTCCTGTAGTCAGCTCTCATATAATTATGGGTAAGATTTCCAGATCATGTAGGTACTTCTCAACCCATCACTGCACCACCATCAAGATCACTGACTCTGGTGTGGGGAAAACCCATACGAAGGAGAGCATTTGCAGATTTGGATTTGGAAACTATAGCCAAAGCAACAAAGAAACTAGGCCAAAGAGCTGAAATTATGAGAAGACATTATGGTATGAGACCCAAATTATGAAACTAAGCTTTAAGCAACAAAGCTTCCAGTCATGGTGCAGTGTAACAAGACAATCCTAAACAAAATCTTAACTCTATTGGTGGTCTGCTCTAGAATTCACTGTTCTGTGGAACAGCACTGTTCCAAATAAATAAATAAATAAAATAAACCAAAAAATAAACCAAACCAGGTGCAATGAGAAGAGGAAATAAAACATGCTAGTGTAGGCATATTTCATCTGAAATTAGGAAGAGGAAAGGTAACCTCCACCCAAGTGGGTCACTGTTTTATTCTGATTCACTTCTGGTTCATATTGCCACTCATTATTTTTAAAATACCGCCACTAAACTATGCTAGCTTCTAGACACAAAACTTGTCCAGCCCTAAGGAATGGAGAAGAGAAAGCTCCCTGAGAAATTCTTTTTTTAAAAGACTAAATACAAAGCAAGTTAGAGGAAACTGATGGAGGATACGACATGTCACAGTGAGGTAGAAAGCCCACTTATTTTGGATGGTGGAGTCAGACAACAGGACTTTCACCCTGCCACAGTCCCTTAAACACGGCAGACATCAGACTACCCTACTCACAAAGTGCTTCCAATTAACTCCTTAACCAAGCTGAAGTCAACTCACTACAGCAGTGTTTCTCAACCGCTGTTTCGCGGCACACTAGAGACGCTGGCTGGTGTGCCGCGACGTGCGGCGACGAGAAGGGCGATTTGCATTGTCACGTGCCTGGCGGCCACCAATAGGCAACACTGACCCGCCGGAAAGCAATATTTCTCCTGCTCTTTCCCAAAGCTCAGTGCAAACGAGCCTGGCGGCCGCCAATATTTAGCAATTGTTTCTTACAGTCATAATTATAATATAGGGCGACACAAAGTTAAATTTTTTAACTTTTTTAATGGTGGTGTGCCTCGTGATTTTTTTCACGGAACAAGTGTGCCGTGGCCCAAAAAAGGTTGAGAAACACTGCACTACAGAACATTTCTTGTTGCATTATTTACATAATCATGAACTCTGAATGGTATGAAAGTGCAGAAAAAGCCAGTATTTCAGATGAGAGGCTTTTGGGTGCTTTCTTTGACAGAACTGAAGACATTCCTATCGTAGATAAATGGCACTGAGAATTACTGAACTTTTCACAGCAAACAGAGGACAAGAGGGTCCCAGGCTACACAGCCAACAGTCACCAGCGGCCGCAACATCCATCCCTGCTGTCATATGTCATTTCTACATACCTTAAATCATCCAGACTTTTTGTGACATGGTACTAAGGATGTGTTCTAAAGAGAACTGCCTCAAGACACCAGAAGGCTACAGCACTGACAGCTTCTTAAAACAATATTGAAATATACACCAATAAATATTTCCATAGTTGAACGAAGTCTCTAGTACCGGTATAATAATAATAATAATAATAATAATAATAATAATAATAATAATAATAATACTGTAACAATAAAGCTAAAAACTGTTTTCTAACTATCAAATTCCTAACATTTCTGTAGTCCACTGCTTTGTGCATGAAGTGCATGGATGGAAAGGTCACTTTTTTTAAGAAAAAGAAAGAAAACAAGAGATTTTCTGCACAGGACAAAAATAAGTTTCAGCTCAACTTAGCAAGCAGCTGAAGCAAACCTTGATGTCATCATGATACAGTTACAAAAGAAGTTTCCATTTCTTTTAGTGCCAGAGCATACAAAAAGTCACAAGGGCACATGAAACAATTTGTTTCAACTTTGTTCTACGCAAGAACATGCAAAATCTATTGGTTAATTCACATTTCCTTAATGATAACCAGAACCACCCACAGTAAGGGCTATTTTTAAAATGGGTTTCAAAGAGTAGTGAGGAAAGGCTAACCTCAGTAAGATGGTTTTAGAAGCAAATTTCTTGAAGACTCTTTTAAAGCTCCCAATGATAATAAATTCTCCCTGAACCACTGACCTTTACTCTTCTTTCCTTAAGTGAACTTTCGCCAGCAGAACAAGCAACACAGATAGCATGGCCCAAGATGTATGCCCCACTCAGTTTCTTTGCATATAAATGCAAATTATATGACTAACAGAACAATGCTTTCATTTTAAAAAAAACATAGTACATCAGTTGGCAGTTTTATTTTCAATCCCATTCCTAAGTATCCTCATTTGGAATACACCTTTTTACAGCCACCACACACTGGGTCAACATCTTCAAGAAGCTATCCATCACAACCCCAAGTTATCATTCTTAGGCAGTCACTGTCAGACCTGCTTGACATAAATTAGGATCTTTTGTCCCAAAGTGAACCACTTTACACTGAATTGCATTTGCCATTTTCCTGCCTATTCATTCAGTCTGAAGATACCCTTTGGAGTGCCTCACAATCCCTTTTTAACAACCCTGAACAATTTGTTACCATCAGCAAATTTTGTTACCTCCCTCATTACCCCTAACTCTAAATCATTTATGAGCAAGATAAAACAACATAGGTTCCAATATTTGAGGGACTCTTTCTACACTATGGGACGCGGGTGGCACTGTGGTCTAAACCACAGAGCCTAGGGCTTGCCGATCAGAAGGTCGGCGGTTCAAATCCCCGCAACGGGGTGAGCTCCTGTTGCTTGGTCCCAGCTCCTACCAACCTAGCAGTTCGAAAGCATGTCAAAGTTCAAATAGATAAATAGGTACCGCTCCAATGGGAAGGTAAATGGCGTTTCCGTGCGCTGCTCTAGTTCGCCAGAAGCGGCTTAGTCATACTCCTAGCTGACCCAGAAGCTGTCTGCGGACAAACGCCGGCTCCCTCGGCCTATAGAGCGAAATGAGAGCTGCAACCCCAGAGTTGTCCGCAACTGGACCTTATGGTCAGGGGTACCTTTACCTTTACCATTACTTTCTACTGCCTACTACTTTTTACTTCCTGTAAAGAATAGATAGAGTACAGCTAGGCAGAAAAAAAATGTCATTATCAGTATTCTCAACCCTCCACCAGACTTTGGACCTTGCACCATCCTAGACAGAGGGTAGGCCACTACACTGCACAGATACCAGAATTAAACCAAGCCAACAGCCTCCCCAGGGTCTCTTCCTCCATGCAAAGTCTGGGTAATTTGCTTGCAGGCCATGTCAGGGTTTTTAAAAGTTAATGTGTAAAGCTAAACTGAGGATAATTTCCATTTATGTCTTTATTAGGAGTTAGTGTACTTCTTTAGCAGACTAAGTTCCAGTCACATAATTTTGTTTGGAACAGTTTCAAAGATGATGCCCATTTGCAAGCCCCAAAGCCCTGCTTTGTGAAAAATTTGGACTAGTACTTCCACCTCAGAAGAGTTGTAAAAACGGCTGCTGTCAACAAGTTTTCTTCTTGTCAAGAGACAAGAATCATGTGGCATTTCCGGCTCGTTGCCACAGAAGATGGATGAAATTCCACCGTCTCCGTTTTGCACGGGCAATTAGGTTAAGAACAGTTTCAGGTTAAGAACAGGCCTCCAGAACGAATTAAGTCCTTAACCTGAGGTACCACTATACTTGTACTTCCAGTTTACTGTACTTGGTAACCCCACTCCCCGGGAAAAGCTAATGTTTGAATAGCAGCTGGTTAAGGAACAACATTGGGCAGACACCATGATTTGATTTTATCTGGACTGTTTGTCAATATGGCAGCTACCTGCAGTGGAAGGCTCCTGGACTGATTCAGCATAAACACCCGTTTGTGAAGAGAGGATGTGAATTTACAGAGGGGAATCTTGGACTACAGATTTGGATTATAAAGAAGAAGAGTAAAGACATAAAATTCACACAGAAACATTTTATTTGGACTTAAACTCACTTGCAGAATGAACACAGAGGCTGTTGAAAATAATGAAGGATTAACATCAGAATGTATTAAAGGAATTATTGTAATATTTTGAAACACAGTAGAAATATGAGATTACAGTACAGTATTAGGATTCCCTCCGATCTCAAAGCATGGGAATGTATAATTTGGTTTTATTGGAAAATTTTAATAAATATTATTAAAATAAAAAAGACAATAAAAGCCGATCACGTCAGTGGAAAAGAAAGAAAGAAATGGTATCATGTGACAATTAAGCACACAATCCCAGTAATAAAGACACTTTAAAAGGTTCCAGACTGTGGTCAGTCATTTTCAGTAAAATACAGAATGGTATTCTGTTTTTTGTTAAGACGCATGTTGTCATTACAAAAATGCCTGCTCTATATTCCAGTAAAGCTTGTATGATATTTGGGGGGCTAGTGGATTGAATTGCATGGTCATTTGCAAGTCAATACCTATTATAAACACAACTGCAAAAACTAAACTGACCGGCCTAGTCCATTATTCCAAACAACTTTTCTTGTGTCCATTGTTCTACACACACACACACACACACACACACACACACACACACACACACACACACCTTTTCTACTTAAGCACTGGAATCTTTCCCAACTTCCATATAACATTTATAAATAAAAAGGTCATCACTTGTAAGCTACTTAAGATCTCACAAAAATTTCCTACACTGATAGAATCGTGGTCAGATTTTTTTGTGGGTCAATATTTTTCAATACAAACAATCCCAACAGGATATTTGTCAAGGTTCACCCCTGTCCAGAACTGAAACCTGGGGACTCCTTGGAGGAAGAGCAGGCAGCAAGACCACCGCCACCCCAACAGATCTCTGTATCTCCCACAATGTTGAAGAGTCATCAGACCTAGACATTTCCACCCCGGGACCTGAAGTTTTCCACACCAATTGCCCTGCCTTTTAAGCTCTCAGACCTCATCCTTCACCTCGAGGTTCACGAAATAAAAATTGGTGAGTCAGGCATTCAGGTGGAGGAGTTAGCAGGTGTCTAGATCAATGACTGGCTGAGAGCAACCAATGGGTAAAACATTCAACTCCTATATGAGACTGAAGTCTGAGCTGCTTCCCTGCTAAAGCAGCAGCTCCCTTGGAGCTTCAAATTCAAGGTGTTCCTGATCAGGATTAATGGGACATATTTAAGCAAATATTAAAGCCTTTTTACTCCCCTGACTCAAATATTCCATGGTGGAAGAAATACAGGATATAAATGTAATAAAATAAAGGGTAAGCTGTTCTAAAAATCAGTGGCTCAGTTCCAGAAATCTCTCTCGCACAAAGCCCATCTATTGCAGTTTACAGCAGATCACAAGTTCATCTTCAGCCACCTACTTTTCTACTACTACAGTATAGGGTTTTAAGCAAACTCTGTATTTATCATTCTTAGCAGAATCAGCAATCCTCTGCACAGTTTCCCTTCTCACAGAGGAGAACAGGAAGTCATGTGTGTAAAAGGTCCACAGACCCTTTGGATGACTGCCATGGTATACAGATGCTACTAGTTACAGAGGGCCTGACATACACAGTCTAATTTTGTAAAGTCCTCTGGAATCCCCTTCAAGCAGGAATTCTCGTATTTTATTTTCCATCTTTTAGAAGCACGCTTTTGGTCTGGGGATGTAAACACACCATGTTGCACTACCAGAAACTATTCAAGTTTTCTACCTTCCAATTTCTGTTTGTTTCAGCTGCCCACACATTCACATCCTTACAGGCTGATTCACAGTATTACATAAGATTGATGCAATTTCCTCCAAGTTTTTCCCACACTCTTCATGTCCCATTCAGAGTTAGT
The DNA here is from genome assembly GCF_965207765.1 of Zootoca vivipara. Classification (NCBI taxonomy): domain Eukaryota; kingdom Metazoa; phylum Chordata; class Lepidosauria; order Squamata; family Lacertidae; genus Zootoca; species Zootoca vivipara. The sequence continues at coordinate 43,629,937 of NC_142596.1, forward strand.
ATGGTAATTATTAGATGGGAAGATTTTTACCAAGTAAAACACACACACACACACACACACACACTATTCACTCGCTGTCTTAAGCCTTCTCTCAGATGTTTCTACAGTAAAGGCAGAGCAAATATCACAGATAGGTCATTCTTGGTGGTGACACCCTTTCTCATGTTACTGCCCTCCTAATCTCTGCTCAACTTCTCAACTTCTTCATCCAACTTCTCAACTTCTTCATCCAAATTGTTTAGAAAGACGTTGAACAACAACGGGTCAGGACAAAACCCTGCAGCAAGCCCCCCCCACTTGTCACTTTTTTCCAGGATGACGAGGAACTGAGCACTCTTTGGGTTCGGTCAGGCAACCAACTACAAATCCACCTAACAGTTACCTTGCCTAGCCCACATTTTACCAGCTTCTCTGCAGGAAGATCATGGGGGCTTTGTCAAAAGCCTTACTGAAATCAATATCCATAGCATTCCCCTGATCCACCAAGTTTGTAACTATTGTGTGGGGAAACGAGATTCATCTGGCATGACTTGCTCACAGACCAACTGTTCATCCTAGGACCTTTCCAGGTATCGGCATCAAGCTGACCAGTTGATGGGCTAGACACCCTGTCCCCAAGCAAACCCTGTCAAGCTGCTGCTAAATTAACCACATGAGATTGATATCCCCTATCACAACATTATTCAGAAGATCTACATGCCTGATTATTACACTGCTCCACCTTGCTACAGTTCTGCCTCAACTGCGAAAACTGTCCAACAGGTACATTCCTTTTAATATGTATTGGGTAACTGCTCTCACAATGCAATACTGAATTCCTGTCAGCGAGTTTCATGTATCTACAGACAGCAAGTGAATCCAATTTGACATACTGTACACAATTGTATCCAAGAACGGTTTGGAAAAAGGATCAAAATGACAAGAGAGCAACATGCACATTCATGGGATTATTATTTTTTATTTCTATTATTTATCAAATTTCTATGCCACCCTACATCCAAGGATCACAGGGCAGTTGACAACACAAGAGCACAACATACACAACACTGTAACACTTCATGCCATCATGTTGCTATACAGTGGTGTGCAGGGGCCAAAAATATTCTGTAGCTTTTAGTGAGATTCTATTGCTATGGTAGTGACAAAATTAACTCAAATACAAAATATAGGTCTCTTAAAATCATAGTTCAGATATTTTTTTCTCTTGAGACCTTATTAGGCATGTTTAGTATTTATAATTGGATTAAAGGGATTAGCTGAATGAGAGCATACTAAGAGCTTTCTAATAAAATGAGTTTTGTGGTGGAAAGTTTTCAAATAATCATTTAGGCTAGAATAACCATTAATCCTGCATATGGCAGGATTACTTCCACCAATGAGGCATGAGTGTGCAAGTACCAAAAGCGGTATTACATTAAATTAAAATCTACTTGTATGTGAAGATTTTTTGCTTATCTGGAACAGTAACTCATTATGCTGCCTCTGTAAACTTACTCAAAAGCAATTTTAAGAGTAATGCGTTCCATGCTGCTTTCCAGAACAATTGTCATAACTAGATAGAAGCAAAACATATTGAATAGCAAAAAATGATCTGTGCACTGCAAACCGATCTACGATTATTCCATCAGCTTAAAGACAGATTTTGTAATATTAGAAAACTTACTCTAGAATGATGTGACTTAGCATAAGGCAACTTCATATGTACCACATCTGTGTCTCCAACCAGCAACACCAGCACACTATGTTTCTACACCTGCCCAACAAGATTGCAGGTGGTAGCAAGAGCACAGTCAACATGTCAGGCAATCCATTGGTGGCTGGTGCCCATTGGATAAGATTGGTAAAGCCAAAGGATATAGAAGATGAGCTAGTACAGAGCTCAGAAACTGCTCACATTAATGAAATTTCCTGTCACAAAATGCGCCTAGAACAATGGTAGTTTTGAACGCTACTCTAAGCTCAGGGAGAACAGTCCAGACAAAGCTCCTCTTTAGTGTTAAGTCTTTCTAATCAGATTCAAACAAATAAGCACACAAAAGTCTTCTCTCTCTCTCTCTCTCTGTGTGTGTGTGTACCCCCCCCCCCCACACACACGTACATTAAAACTCACACTTCTGCTTTTAGGCAAAGCTGGAGAAATCCAGGCCCCATTAAAGTCTACAGAAAAGTAATGAACCCACATTGTTCATTCAAGACATATTTTTCCTCAGCCAACTTTTAATCTCTTTTATTTTCAAACACAAAAGAAGCACTTCTCATATTCTTCAGATGAAAGATAAAAAGAAAATATGCCTTTATCTGCATCCGAGAGTTTGCAGCATTAAGGCAACATTCCAGAATTTTTAAAAATGCCCTTCAGCTACTCATGCATTATCAGATCAACATATTATATGCAAAAAGTTATGAGGATTTTGATTTGCAAACCGTGTGACAAGAGCATCCAGAAGTTAACAAATTTGGGAAATCTATGGGTTATGTATCCAATTCTAGTCATACTGAGAGCAGAGCCACTGAAATGAAAATATATAGTTTACTTAGCTTCATTCAGTTCACTGGGTCTATTCCTACAATTTAGTTGGATACAACCGGGGGGGGGGGTGTCCTTGAAAAGTGGGTGCTGTATCAGGGCAAATTATTGAGAAGTTTATAACGCACAGAACCTTTTCCTTTCCAAAAATGAACTTATGATTTCCTGGGTTGCTTTTCTTAAGCTGCATTAGACATTGCTTGTCAAGTTTGTGTCATGGGGTGTGAAATAAAAGAATGGGGAAAATACAGAGAATACAGAGAATACTTTACCAAACAGTGCCCCAAAATATATACCCGGACTTGTTTCGATTAATTTCTACAGGAGACTTTGCAGTTTTTAAAGTCATAATTAGGAAAAATTGTAATAATCACATATAAAAGAAACAGTAAACAAGAAGTAAATAAGGAGGCCATTTACAGGATAAAGGAAGTATTTTATTTTTTATGTTATGCTTTATTTATGTAAGGGGAGTTTAATTTTGATAATTAAATTGTCAATGGTGGTGGGTTTGTTTGTTTGTTTGTTTGTATGTATGTATGAGTTGTTGTGGACTATGTTGTAAATAAATTATTTAAAAAAGAAAAAGAAAAGAAAGAAAATTTTTGATTTATTGAACTACCAAACTAAGAACAAAAGCTACACAGCACAGAAGCAAACAATGAACTTTGCCTGCAAAGCAACACAACTCATTTCAAGAAGGCATTTGACAGTATGCTGTGTAATACAGAAAGCTAGAAAGTTTCATTCAATATAAGACAATTTTTTAAGTAGACGGAATATGGCCTCCAGTGCTGTACTGCAAAGGTAATAATGGGTATAGTCATGTTTCTGTTTGCGGAAGATGCAATATCTGTTTCTACTTCAGATATACATACTACATGAAGAGTAAAAGACACTAAAGCCATTAGTTGCAATTCTGAGCAAAGCCCATTAGTTAAATTGTCATCTGCTGACTTCAGCATGTTAAGCTGCCTGAGATAAAGGCATCACATTGTAAATGATATTACAAAGCATCTAATTCAGAGCCATAACAACCCAAATCTTCCAAAATGAAACATTAATTATATTGCTATGGCAATACAAACTCCATATGGAAAAGAAAATGAAAAATGAAAATAGTCTGGTCCTGTGCCAAGCTTCTCCTCCCCAGGACAAAGAAAATTCAAATGTATTTGAGCATGTAAGATACAATCACCCCAACTGAATTTTACAGTCTGAATAAGGAATGGGAAGATAAGCAATAAAACCCTTTTCATCCAGTTCCAACATAAAGCACCTTTGAGAGATTCCTAGCTGAGCTTCCTTTCTTCAGAAAAGCAAAGAATAAAATAAAAGTAATGTTTCAGCCATGAAAAAGGGAAAAATGCCTTGCAATAATATAAACAGAGGCCAATAGGATATTAGTACCACATGTTACAAAAGGGGGTGGGACCTGCTTCATATCAAAAATAATAATAATTCAAAACAAAAATTGAAACATGAGGGGGGAAATCTTCTGGTATGTTAAACAAAACAAAATAAAAAGAACTTCAGCTCAGTCGAAAACAGAGACTGGCTATAGGAAATCCAGTCCTGCTTAAGATGATTTATATTTATAATGCATCTCAGAGGGAGAAAGGAATGTAAATTTTTGTACCAAAATTAAAAGGACTGTGTGTTGCCATTGGCACATGTTATTTTTCAGCTCCATAAGATGCCTGTAATCTGCTTCCCCCAGGACTCCACTGTTTTTCCATGACATCTTGTTTCTTTCTTGTTCTGTATACTCCAATCCCCAGATGTTTTTCCCCTCAGCACCACAGAACTTTCACAATAGTCACACATACAACTGGAATATCCCTGTTACCAAGTGGAAGTTCCATTTTCTTTATTTATACAGGAAAAAAACTATTCACTTAAAAAAAAATACTCAAGAAACAACACCTGGCACTAAAAAAGGAAGCATCACTAACAACCTCTGTATTGCCGATAGATGAGAGCAATTTCTCTTAAAATTAATTATCACGTTATAATAACACTTCCTTGATGTTTTTTGGTTTTTTTTTGCATCAAGGCATTTGTTGACACCTCTCTAATAAAAGAGTTACTTCCAACTGAATTTGATACCAAATCATCTATCCCTTCTCCCAGTACTGTGGAATGTCTCACCTGCAGAATAGCTTGGAGGGAGTACCATTTTAATCAAGAAGGCACCAACAGACCTGAGACTCAAAGCTAATACCGCATATCAATGCTGGAGTGTGCAGCAACATCTAATTGCTATTTAGATGTGTTAATGGATGTGCTAGCACAGCCTAAAACAAACATGACATTACATAACAACATAATTACACTTGAACTTCAAAAGCAGATATAATGGTGCAATGGCTTAGTATCAGGGTGTTGGACTGTGATCTTAAGCACATTCTGATGCAGACTTGGGGCGGAGTGATCAGTCCAGCCAACACAACACTTTCAGAGGTTGAGGGATGGGAGGGCACAGATCAGTGGCATTATGACACTTGTTAGCACAAATCAAAGCTACAGGTGGCAGCAGCCAGTAAGAATATTGATGACAGAAATAATAGCACATAATCTGCAACTGCAACAGCCTCTGGCCATGATACTACTTAAAAAGGAACCATTGTTATATCTAGAAAGTTTTAAAAAAAGATCTTAACAATTTAAAACTGCTCCGAACTCCTAAAAGATCAGATTTAGACTCCAGAGGCTTTGTGTGTGTGTGTGTATGTGTGTGTGTGTGTGTGTGTGTGTGTGTGTAACATAAGGGAACCCAATAACATAGCTATTAGAACATGATCTAAAGAAAATTGAAGCTAATTTATGTTTTAGGTGGGAAGTGTAAACAAGAAGTGTACTTTTAAAAATTAAATTAAATTATTCTGAGTTTGAATAAATTTTCTAGCACAACACATTGAAGAGTTAGTGTTGGTACAAATGCTCTGGCAGGGGGTTGTAGTAGTTCCAAATAATTTTCTATGCTATACTGAATGGCTTCATATAAAACAGCTAGCACTGTTTCCATAGCAATTAATGGAATTTCAAAGTGACAATTTACAGAGACCCACACAAAACAATTACTTTGGTCGCATTAATGCATGCTATCCCTATCATTTCTATAAGCCAGAAGATCTCAGCAGCCAGCGATGGCAAGAGAGCCCAATGATCTGAGTGAAGAGCTTCAGTAGTCGAGGAGACATTGCATCCATTACTTACTTCAAGCTATAAAACTGCAGTTTCCTATATGGGTGTCCAGGAAGTTTCTCCCAAGGGCAGCGTTTGAAACTCCCATTGTTCTAGGCACGTTTCGTGACAGGGAATTTCATAAACACGAGCAGTTTCTGAGCTCTGGGCGCAGTACTGCACCTAATATTTCATATTAAAATTGTCGCTGTTACTCAGAAGTAAATCCCAACCAAGTTCAATGGGGCTTCCTCCCGAGTAAAAGGTGCATGGATTGGGGACTTGAAAACGCTTGCTTTTCTCTCCTCTCCTCTTCTTTTCTTTTAAACCCAAAATGTTTTGTTTAGGTTTTAGTTGCCTTGTTTAATGTACTTTTAATGTATGATGTGCTTTTAATTTGAAATGTACTAGCCAGTTAGTTACGATAATTTAAGTTTAATTTATATCTACCTCAGACTCTCACAGTGATGCTTAAAATCAAAACAAATTTTGGTGTGGGATCACTGAAGGACCCTTAAGTCTTAGGTTTGCGAACTGGACTCTCAAGGTGTGTGTCACTGCCATCAGTTGTATAGGCCTTTAATATGTGTTAATTGTGGTGCCTCCTGGCAAATAGAAGGGGAAGAAATGGAGACAGTGAGAGATTTTACTTTCTTCGGCTCCTTGATCACTGCAGATGGTGACAGCAGTCACAAAATTAAAAGACGCCTGCTTCTTGGGAGAAAAGCAATGACAAACCTAGACAGCATCTTAAAAAGCAGAGACATCACCTTGCCGATAAAGGTCCGTATAGTTAAAGCTATGGTTTTCCCAGTAGTGATGTATGGGAGTGAGAGCAGAACCATAAAGAAGGCTGATCACCGAAGAATTGATGCTTTTGAATTATGGTGCTGGAGGAGACTCTTGAGAGTCCCATGAACTGCAAGAAGATCAAACCTATCCATTCTAAAGGAAATCAGCCCTGAGTGCTCATTGGAAGGACAGATCCTGAAGCTGAGGCTCCAATACTTTGGCCACCTCATGAGAAGAGAAGACTCCCTGGAAAAGACCCTGATGTTGGGAAAGATGGAGGGCACTATAGGAGAAGAGGACGACAGAGGACGAGATGGTTGGACAGTGTTCTCGAAGCTACGAACATGAGTTTGACCAAACTGCGGGAGGCAGTGGAAGACAGGAGTGCCTGGCGTGCTCTGGTCCATGGGGTCACGAAGAGTCAGAAACAACTAAATAACTAAACAACAACAACAACAAATTGTGGTGCCAAAAAGATATATTTATATGAAGGAAAGGGGGTTTGTCTGCAAATCCAGGGTTTGTCTGCAAAGAGGAAGGGAAGGAAAGGAGGAGCTTTCTCCGCCTCCCCACTTCCAGCCACTCTCTGAAAACTGAAGAAGGGACCCTCTTAAGAAAATTAGGGGGGTGGACAGGGGAAGCATGGCTTTGTTTTTTTGAAGTATTCAGATGAAGACTAAACCATGTGAAAAATGAACATAATATTTTAGCTGCAGTCCATTCATTTTCAGCTTTGTCTTCTTGTTATAAAATAGCATGCCTAGACATTCCGTTGTTGTTCCCATAACCTAGGTTTAAGATGCCATTTAGCTTCTAGCTTTCATATCTCAGTTTCTAACACTGTCCAAGGCCTGAGAAAGACAACTCCATTTATTTGTTCTGTTAAAACTTGGTCACGGGAGCCATGGACTCAAAAAGGTTGAAAACCTCTGCCTTATACCATCAAGGATAGATTGAGTTCTTTAATGATCAATGACAGAAAGGTGGGCTGCTTTCGTGGCACATAGCAAAAGGAAAGCCCCACATTCTGTTTCCCACAATGTTCAAGATGAAGGAATATTTTTTTTTCTCCTTCCCTAGCTGGCAAAGCAGCAAGTTATCACAATTTGGAAAACTGCAAAAGACAGACACTCAACACATTTTCAAATCTATTAAAAATAATTATATCTACTGTCATGTTAACAGTTGTTCAGAAGTTAATTTGCAACAGGTGCAGAGTAACAAACTTGAGACTTAACATAGTAATAATTATTACTGGGAACAAGCCCCCACTTCTAAATTGTATAAATGTCTCCTCAAACTATCATGAGTGCAAGTATCCACAAAGAAGATACACAAAATATAATTGCAGCTATCACCATCACCACTGTTTTCTGTCTACTTTAACCTTATCCAGTTTCCCACATTTTTTCTTCTTTCTTCCCCCCCTTGTTCAAAAAAGTAAAATGTTCATGCATCTTGGAGACTGGGAAACATTTCCATCAAAACACTCAACTCTTAATAATAATAATAATAATAATAATTTATTATTATTATTATTATTAATTTATTATTATTATTATTATTATTATTATTATTATTATTATTAATACCCCACCCATCTGGCTGGGTTTCCCCAGCCACTCTGGGCGGCTTCCAACAGAAAAATGAAATAAAATAATCTATTAAACATTAAAAGCCTCCCTAAACAGGGCTGCCTTCAGATGTCTTCTAAAAATCTGGTAGCTGTTTTTCTCTTTTGACATCTGATGGCAGGGTGTTCCACAGGGCAGGTGCCACTACCGAGAAGGCCCTCTGCCTGGTTCCCTGCAACTTGGCTTCTCGCAACGAGGGAATCGCCAGAAGGCCCTTGGCACTGGACCTCAGTGTCCAGGCAGGACGATGGGGGTGGAGATGCTCCTTCAGGTATACTGGACCGAGGCCATTTAGGGCTTTAAAGGTCAGCACCAACACTTTGAATTGTGCTCGGAAATGTACTGGGAGCCAATGTTTAAAAACCATGTTATTTATTTGATGGCAAAGAAAGAAATGGATCACATGGATTTCAGAATGAGAAGGGCTGGGACAGGAAATGTATCATTTTTATTATCTAAATATGATTTCATTTTGAAGGAAAACATGAAACTTTACAGTCGCCTATTCTTAATCTCAACTAAACTTGAAAGCTTTGGCATTTAATTATTTCAACATGGGGTTTGAAGAACAAGCCTGAAATGGAGGCACCAACTTCCTGTTTCTATTCCTTGAATATTTTTACACAGCGTCATTTTTTCCCCACCCTGCCTTTTTCCTGTAGTGAATTTTTACACCATGACTTAGACTTGACCACCACTGAACCTCCCCCCCCACACACACACAACCACCCATACAGCTGGATCCTGCATTATTCCCAGATGCCCAGTGATCTTGAGCTACATTTATAATGCAAAGAGCCAAGAAAAGTGTGAGAGAAATTTCCCTACATTTTAATCAATTTATTTCTCAATCATGTAATCCAACATTTTCCTGTTTTGTCACATATAAAGGCATGTGCATATTTTCTGAATTTGAGCTTTAAAATACTAGAAGAGCCTTATTTAAAATAAAAGCAAAATAATTACTACAGAAAGCTGAGGAAATAATCAGCTCCATATGGACTTTTAAATATAACACCATGAATGAATGCATGTGCCAAGTCCGTCCACCCACCAAATTTAGAGTTCTGAGAACTATGCATAATTCATTTAGATAACTAGTTTCATCCAGCCTCCAACAACAGTAAAAAGCAATTTAGTATATCAAGCAATTTAACACAGATTTTTTAAAAAAGGTTAGTTATCCCCCAAAACGAAATACAGTAAACTTGATCACAAATTACAATGATATTGCCTTGTTTTATATGTGGGCTTTAACAGTATTAACTTTTCCCTGAAAACGGTCCTTCTTTTTCCAACTTTCTGTTGTGAGAAGCCCTCACACCGGGATGCCTAGTGTTCACACACACAATCCTGAACATCCCCAAGTGTAGGTCAAATAAAGTCACAAAGGATTTACATGGGAACTAGCATGCTGAGACAGTAGTTCGTAAGATGAAACATAAAATACTGACTCAATGGGAATGATACAACCTCTCACACTTACATTGGAAAGCAACCCCAGCTCAACAACTGGCATATGGCACAGTAGCTTGCTTCCCAGTGTGGCCAATCAGATGCTTGTGGGAAGCCCACAAGCAGGACATGAGCAGAGCAGCACTCTGCCACTGTGGTTCCCCAGCAACTGGTATTCAGAGGCATGCTGGCTCTGAACCTGACGTAGCATATAGGTTTAATGATGAGTGGCCATTTATAGCCTTACCCCCTGGGGTTTTTCATATTCAAACAACACCCATCTGCAAGCCTGCTTAATGCTGTCTTGGGACACTCTGTCAAATGTTCCATGTACCGGTAGTAGTCCCAAGGCTTGGAGTAAGAGAGAGGTATAGCAAGTCAGAATCTCTGCACCACTTGCAACAACTAGAATGCTGCTTGATCCGTCACAATGCAACCTACAGACCAGAGATTATCACATGCCATCATGCAATTTCTTGCAAAGTAAAGGAATAACTGGCCAAGCTTCAATCGATTTAACACAGAAAGAGGTTTTAACTTAAACCGTTCACCCCAAGAGTCAGTAACTTCTTTTAAAGAGATGGTACAGTGGAAATTTTGAAGTACATGAGCTAACATTGACAGCACCCATAGCCACGCTCCCAGGGAGAATTCACAGCAACACTGCTAAAGCAGTGAGCTTTAAGAATATTTCCATACCACCATATCAAAAAGTATCAGCTTGCTGTACAACAATTAAAGTCACAGTTAAAAACAATACAAATGATATCAAAATGACTGGCAATTGAAACAGCTGCAAAGGACAGTCTGCATAAAAGAAAGTTTTCAAGGGATTGGCATGAACTGGCAAGACAACAGAGAGAAGGAAGAGGAGGAACAGGATCCTAGCAGCTGGGACTGGGACTAGGACAGCTGGGAATGGGGAAGGAGAGGTTGGGGTAGGAAGTTGACAGTCATGGAAGAGGAATTCCCCTATGCTAACCTGTCACAAACACTAAAGCCCTATTATCAATCAATCACTTGCCTGAGCAAGGAGGGGTGTCAATAAATTACCCTGGTGCTCCCAAGTTGATGTCATCATTTCTGCTCTGAAGAGAAAAGACAAAAAGGCTCAGGGCTACACTCTCCAACATTTCCCCTCCACCACTGGTTTAAAGTTCTGGGGTGGAAACAGGTGAAGCCAAATAAGGGTCCCACCAATTGGCAGCACTCACCACCACAGATTTCACTCTGATTTCTGCTCCAAGCAAGAGACTATCTGTGAAGGGTTTCAGAAGAATGGAAAGTATGAATAACCAATAGGGGAAGTACAATCACTTCTACGAGTAGTTAAGTACAAGCACACCAACCTTTTCAAAGCCAACACATGAGACCCTTCATTAATCAATTCCCAACCAAGTAGTTTATTAAGAACTAGCACAGGGGTCAGCAAACTTTTTCAGCAGGGGGCCGGTCCACTGTCCCTCAGACCTTGGGGGGGGCTGGACAATACTTTTTTTGGGGGGATGAATGAATTCCTATGCCCCACAAATAACCCGGAGATTCATTTTAAATAAAAGGACACATTCTACTCATGTAAAAACACGCTGATTCCCGGACCGTCCACGGGCCAGATTGAGAAGGTGATTGGGCCACATCCAGCCCCCGGGCCTTAGGTTGCCTACCCCTGCTTTAGGTCCTTTTTTCACCTCCAGGGTAGATTTAGGAGCAGAAAACCAACAATGGGAAGATCTAAGATTTTAGCATGGCTGTTACCTTTCGTTTGGGCAGGGACAGACTTTGGTAACCTTTTATAATAAGGTGCTCAAAGTTTTAAAAATATCTAGATTTTCTTTTCCCTCCAATGCATGCACAAACATTTCTGCTGGAAGAATGAAAACATACTATTCAAACAGTGCAACATACTCTTATTTTCTCATCGCCAGCATCTGCTAGTGTCTAAACCTCCATGTATGTTGCTATGGAACAGTCAAGCAGCAGCAATAACTCTGAGGCAAAGCTACATCACATGCAACTTATTATACACATAGAGACACAAATATTTTCCCAGCTACCATCCCACAATAAGATTATTGCTTCAGCCCTGAATTCTCACTTCACTTTAGGAAACTTTAACTAAATAGCTTTACCCCAAAGCAAGGACAAGCTCATGAAAATGATGTGACAGCTACAATGTCTACAATGAGTACAGTGAATAATTATAAACTTGTGAAATTTAAGAAGAGGATGCCCCCTGGCCCTGCCTGCTCCTGCCTAGCCAATTCTTTCCCTGTGCCTCTTTGACCCACCAAACCACGGAGATCCTCACTCCATCTGAAATGCATCCTGATTCTGTTAGCATATCCTTCCTTCTCTCCAACGATAATTGCCACAACTATAATGTAAACTGTCAGGCTTCTTTCAATGGGCTTGTATCCTGTCCTTTCATCAAAGATTCTCAATGTTGGCACAATGTGTTTAAAAAAACCCAGAAAAAGCAGTAATAGTTTAGGGTCCAACACTCCCTTCCATGACGAGAAAGAGCTAATGTATTTGCCTTCTGTTAGCATAAAATGAGGTGACTGCAAGAACCCTCTGAGTGCCAGAATCACTGAAAGACCTTCCAGCAAACATAATTGACAAATAAATTTTTAAATAGATACATACTCCATCATAATAGGAAATCTACCTGCATGATTTAGTACACTGTTTAGGGCCAGGCATATTAAAGCTTTCAGCCATCACGTACAGTACTTCATTTCTTCTCTAACCACGGTTAGACGAAAGAAATAATTTTCAAAAAGTCACAGCTGGGGCTGGGAAGACTTAGGCTGCATACATACTGTATCTTTAAAGCACATTCCCTCGCTCTCCTCACACAAAAAGAACATTGGGAACTGCGGTTTGTTAAGGGTGCTAGGAGTTCATAGAACCATAATTGGAAAGTTGGAAGGGATCGCAAGGCTCATCTAGTCCAACTGCCTGCAATGCAGGAATCTCAACTAAAGCATCCATGACAGATGGCCATCCAACCTCTGCTTAAAAGCCTCCAAATGAAGGAAAGTCCACTTCCTGAGGTAGCCCGTTCCACTGTCAAACAGCTCTTGCTCTCAGAAAGTTATTCCTGATATTTAGTCGCAATCTCCTTTCTTGTAACTTGAATCCATTGGTTCGAGTCCTACCCTCTGGAGCCAGAGAAAACAAGCTTGCTCCGTCTTCCATTTGACAGCCCTTTAGACATATCTCCTGTCAGTCTCCTCTTTTTCAGGATAAACATACCCAGCTTCCTCAACTATTCTTCATAAGGTTAGGTTTCCAGACCCTTGATCATCTTGGCTGTCCTCCTTCTTAAAGTGTGATGCCCAGAGCTGGACAATGTATTCCAGGTGTGGTCTGACCAAGGCAGAATAGTGTGGTACTATTACTTCCTTTGATCTGGACACGAGACTTCTTGTTGCTCTGTGAAAGGTAAGCTACAGTTCTCATGAATATTTGCGGGGGGAGGGGGATGTGCTTAAAAGGTATGGTGCAGAGACAGCCTTAAACGGTCAGGCAGAACAAGCTCTCTTCTCCACAGAGCCAACTCCCTTCCAAATGTCTCATGCACATTACTGTTCCACAGCTGTAGCCTAGATCTCATTCTCTTCCAGGTGCCTTGGCTTCTTTTTCTATAAGAGGATATTACAAAACAATTTGCACAAGTACATCATTAGTGCTTTCAAGACGGGACAAAATACACAATCCTGCTAGGAAAGTTTCATTTCAAGGGTCTGTTGGAGTCAGGAAGCAGACTGGTGGGTCTTATGAGAAAAGTATTCAAAGACTGGCTGAAGAACACACAAGACTTAATACCCCCAATACTTTGTAATTCCCACAATACTTTGTAATTCCCTCATCTGTTCTGCAATGTTAATTCCACAAACAATCATTTTGGAGCTATTTCAAGACATACCATTGCTCTAAATGCAGAGGTCATATTCAGGTCACCTGGTGGTATGCAGTGTCCAAGATTTTAAATGTTTTAAAGCAGGGATGATTAATAGTGTTGGCGTATGAAGTCTTATTTTTGAACCAAACTAACTCTTACTGGGGTCATTTGCCAACTGCAGTCCATCCAACACCCCAATTTTAGGTTTACACCAGAAGCACTAAGACCACAATACAGATTCATCTGCTGGCAGGCCAAGTCATAAGAAATTAGCTGACCTAATTCAGTGCATGGTGCTAAAACTGTCCACTTCCAACCTAGCTAGCTGGAGTCCCAAATATGTATGTTCATATGTGGTCACACATTCAACAAATAACAATTTGTTGATTGAAAGGTAGGCTATTCCAACAGCCGACTTGGCTGACTAACATTCTATTGCCTTTTTAATGTGTCTGCGGGAGGGGGTGTTATTGCTTTTTGTTTTGTTTTTGTTTTATTGTGTATTTTTTGTTTTCATTTTGTATTTTTATGTTGCAAACCACCCTGTGATCTTCAGATGAAGGCCAATACAAAATTTATTTAATTAATAACAACTGTATCAGGTTGTACAATGCTACTTCATATGTTTGTTTCTGATATCACACCCACACTGTTAGGTGGGAATACATTTTTCAAAAAAATTGAGATTGAGGATCCTTTCACATTGCAATGGACTTGATGCTTCTCATGCGTGCAAGTTTTTTTGGTTTTTTTTCAGCATCCACACAAAGTTGCCCGTATCAAAATCCTGTCCCATGTACCACCATCACGTTTCCCCCTGGATTTACCATTTCTGCAAGGTTTTCCACAGAAATAGTAAATCTGGAGTGAATGGGGAAAGCAGTATAGCTTGGTATTTTGATAAGGGATGATGCTGTGTGGATGCTGTGCAAATCTTTCCTGCATAAGTAGTGCTGAGTCCACAATAAACTGCAATGTGGAAGCACCATGAGAAAGACTGTGTTTGTGGCAGTCACTGCCTGACACTAAGCTGGATTCCTAGAGTAGACAGGGATGTGACAGGTCCAAAGAGTCTTGGAGAAGGCTGTGATTCAGTGGTTGAGCATCTGCTTTGCAAGCAGAAGGTCCCAGGTTCAATCCCTGATATCTCCAGGTAGAGCTGGAAATGTTCCCTACCTGAAATCCTGGAGAGCTGCTACCAGTCAACATGGGCAATACTGAACAAAATAGAACAATGGCATGACACAGTACAGTATAAGGGAGCTTTCTACATTCCCAAGTATCACATATATGACACCAGATGCAGCAGTGGCCAGCAGGGTGGCACAGGTAGGGTTATATAATAATAATTTAATAATAATTTATTATTTATACCCCGCCCATCTGGCTGGGTTTCCGCAGCCACTCTGGGCGGCTTCCAACCGAATATTAAAAACAGTACAGCATCAAACAATGGGGTTGTGTTGCTTTCCTGGCTTCCCAACACCATATGTCACTGTCGCTTACCAGGACAGGAAGGAATGGGGCTGGGGTGCAGTGCATCAAATCCAACATTCTTGCATCCACACACGACACCAGGCCCCATGCACCACACACCTCCCACGCTTAGTAAGTGGCAGCAACACACAGTGTTTGGAAGGCAAGAGAGCAATGCAGCTCTACTGTACTGCCACACCAGCCACTACTAACCAGACTGAAAACCAGCTTGATATTGTTTCCTATACAGCTTTTTAAACTTGCAAGATTCTTTTTGCAGAACTGGCATACTAGGAATTTTAAAAAAGCAAAAACGTAAAAAATACTGTCCTTGTTTCCTAGACTTATGATCCATTACCAAGTAACAAAAATCTTTCAAAGAAAGTACCTGGAGGGTACAACAGGTCATGAATAAATTAGCAGGAAATACTCGGCTTCATGC
Organism: Zootoca vivipara; assembly: GCF_965207765.1. Taxonomy (NCBI): domain Eukaryota; kingdom Metazoa; phylum Chordata; class Lepidosauria; order Squamata; family Lacertidae; genus Zootoca; species Zootoca vivipara. Next base: position 43,645,356 of record NC_142596.1, read on the forward strand.
TAAAATGTATTCAGAGAATTAATGACGTGCTGTGTAATGAATCAACTCTATAAATTACAGATGCTCTCATACAGGGCACAGGAGAGATTTATCTTTACAACTGTGCATTCCAAACATTTTCAAAGCCCTCACATTTCCCTCACACATTAAAATTAATAAAGACTAATTTTACATTCAGGATTCAGGATTACAAAAATTATCCTACCCTGCTACACTTTTCAGCCTACACTCCCAAAACTGCACCAGTAAGTTTCTGATTCATAGTTAAACAACATCAAAAGGTGCTGATGTAATTAGTTATGGAAAAAGTTCACAACATATAGCCTGCAGGGGATTACTGAGGCATCCTTGTTAAAAACATACAAACATTAGCTTTCATTGAGAAGTAGATAGGAAAGGGAGTAAGATAAGAAGAAAACACTAAACAATAAGGGGTTGCATCCAGTGGTGGTCCTACTCAAAGAAGATCCACTGAAATCAATGGGCATGACTAACTCACGCCTATTAATTGCAAAGGATCTATCCTGAGTAAAGCAGTTGGATATATAACCCAAGGAAACAAACACAGAAGAGAATGCTTTGATGGTGATTTCAATCTTTCAACTGCTTAGATGGCAGGATGTTTTTAGGAACCACCTTCAAATGGTGCAAGACCTGCTCAGGGATGGGGAAAGTGTCATAAAAATATGATGCTGGCACCAAAACAACCAGCAGTGATTGCACACAGTTTGACTGTGGAATCAGTGCTGCTCATACCCACAAGTTTGTTAACATCACCCACATGATGATGTTGCCATCAAAATGTGAGTCTGCATTTTTAATTTTTTTAATCCGTTTTCCTCTTTACTATGGAAAATCCATTCTGTAAAAAAAAACCTGCAATGCATTACATGTTACAGTGAAGAACATCTGCTTTGTGTACAGAAGGTGCCAAATCAACTCCGGGTAGGGCTGGGAATGCCCCCTGACTGAAACTCTGGAGAACCACTGCCAGTCAGTGTAGACCAGGGTGGTCCAACTTTTCATACCACATGGGCCGCAAGAGTACTTCAACAAAGAACCCACAGGCCACACACTGCTTTGTTGCATGGCGGGGAGAGGCCAAAATTTGATGCCACCACCCAACCCTCACACTGTCTTCCCTAAGTGAGGCACCAGGCTTTTGGAAGGAGGTGCAAGGCTCTGGCAGGGTCCTAGAGCCCTCCCACTTCCTTCCCAAAGCTGGGAAAGTGCTGGGGGGCACACCTTAGTAGTCTTGTTTCCACACACACACTTTGAACAGTACACCCTCTCTGCTTGGCCTGCCTGTGTAATGATACAGTCACATTCTGCAGGGGTTTTTTATTTTTATGAAGGCATGTATCATCAGGGCTACACCTCTGCCCTATCATCTTCCCCTTTTATGAGTATTGTATACCCCTTTGGGAACATGGCTGGGATAGGCAGTTTCAACATCTGGTTAAGCACCACTTAAGACCTGTCTACAAGTAGACATTAGAACTGACTATAGCTGCACCAATGTATTTTTAATGAAACCTTATAACATCATGCTACAGGGTTTTAAGAATCTCCGAAAGGGAATGAAATAAATGCAACACAGATGTTCACAAAAATACAAACAAGAGTGTTTTTACTTCATAGCAACCAAACAGGTCAAACCATTTCCTTCTTCAGACAAATCTCAGGGGTCCACAAAAACACATGGCTTTCTAGCAGATTGTGTGTGTCTGTGCCAAGAAAAAGGAAATGCTGCTGTCCAAAACAACAGTTTGCAGGGCCAGTATTTTATGAAGCATCTGCTGGATTTAAGCTTACAGTCAAAATCTGAATAAGGTAACAATCATGCAAAATATCCAAGTAACTTTGTAGAGATTAAACCAGAAAATAAATAAATAAAAAGCATGTCCAAACTGCAAGGTGAATCACTCAGACACAGGACATGCCAAAACTGAAGCAGCAGGCACAAACTTTTTCTTGATCCAATGTACGTGTGTGTGTTTTACATTAGACTCCAGTTACACAATCAGACTATTCTTACAAAGTTGGGCAATACCTTTATTAGGAGCAACAAAAAAGGGGCAAAAAGGTGGCAAGCTTTTGAGTTCTCTAGAACTCTTTGTTGGGCAAGTTGTTGCACAGAGCAGGAGGTGGCGGGACAAGGGATGAGGGAGTACAAAATTAAGTTCAATGTTGTAGCCATGAGATCATTTGGTAGACTCAATTCCACAATGGAGATTGCAGACTGTACAAATTCCTCCCAGGTGCTACAGATTATCAGGTTACACACCTAGGATTCTGAAATGAAGCAGCAATGGCTGTTTTCCCCATAGTTTTGAGAAAATAATGCCTAGCTTGTAATCCAGATCTCTCCAATACCTTAAGCATAGCATACAGGTTGCTGGGTACGCAGAGAGCAGAACTAAAGAGAAACATGGTAGTTTTTACCTTGGCAAAGCCAGGGCTTAATTTTGGATCTTGTGTAACATAAAAGAGTCAATGGAAGCCAAACAGTGCAGCATTACCTAACAGTTAGGGTCTGAAAAAGCAGAGTCCATCTTCAGATGGTAGAGAATTACCCATCTCTGGTTGCAGATTCTACCCTGAATGGATAGATTATGTATACTTCAGGCATATAAAAAGCAAAGGTAGTATTTTGGGCCCATAGGATAACATTCCCAAGTCTACAGTTGGTAATACAGTAGTATTATTAGGACCATCATGAAGTTATAGCAAAATCCATTTGTTAACATTACACATGGTTTTCCTCTGAGTGAATGGCAGCTATTTGCATTTTGGTACAAGACACAAAACTGGGGGTGGGGGCTAAATTATTCCACCTGCCATTTGCCTCAATTTTTCTCCAGCACTCATTCATCTTTCCTGATGAGAACAAAGATAAGCCACAGCTGTAAGACATTCAAATTATTTTAAAATGCTTAATTTTATTTCCTTCAAAAGCAACCTTGGTTTAGAACCTAAATAGAACTAATTTACACATAGTGCTAAATCTGCATTCTCTCTCCACTCCTCACATTCTCGGTGGAATAGCTTCAGTCCAGTTCTGGAGGAAAAGATGCATTGTGCCAAAATAAGGCAGTGCAAGACAGGAGTGCCTGGCGTGCTATGGTCCATGGGGTCACGAAGAGTCGGACACAACTAAACAACAACAAACAAAATAATAATACCAGACTAGGAACTCTTAGAAAGACATTTGCCACAGAGAGATCAAGAACAGGACAAGCTAGCAACTATTTCTCCCACTCCAAGAAGGCACTCCCAAAATTCAGGGTTAATGTGTAGACATATCGTAGGCAACATTGTAAATGTTTCTGCCATTTTCAGTTTTCCATCACTGCATTTAAATGTTATCTTTTTTAAACATAAAAAGCATGTTATCATTCACAACAGTGCAAAAAACCAGCAACAAACTTATACATAAGTAGAATTCTTATTTTAAAAAAGAAAATTTATAAAGCAGCTGCAGCTTAGACTTTATTTCAAAAGGATGGGAAGCAATAAATCAAGTATGAGCAGTATACAAGATAACTGAAGCTATACTGTACTTTGAATTTGTATTCAAGAAGAGTCCTTACTTAATTTCAGGATAGTATTCTATCCTCAAAACAAACACTCACAATTTTAACAGAACATAAAGCTTGCTATCAAATGCCATACTAGATGCCAGGATTTCAATTACTCAAAGACACCAACACCAAAGAGCTATGATTAATGGGAAGCCTCTTGCAATTGAAGCTGCATAAAAAGATGAGAATTCAAGCCATCAATGGAGAAGGCAGTATCATCTCAAAAATTCAGTTAAATACAGAGATCTTTGTAATTAGAACATAATAGAAGATTAGCACCAATTGTCATATCAACCCTAAAACCACAATGGGAAAGGAAGTTCCAGTGAAATTAGTAGGATATATTTCCAAGTACCTTACTTTAGGACATCAATAGAAATAATTGTCTGTCATAACCTAGCATTATTTAATCTCTACTTAAGTAAAATGATATTTTAGGCCAAAGATAAATTGTATAAAATGGGATCATACAGTCGTGCAAAATAGCTCACATACAACTAACTACGAGGGGCGTTCATTAAAGATATCCCCTGATGTACTTCCTGTGGACTGAGACAAACAAAACTGGGCACAGTTATTAGGCCTTCTCTTTTTTAAAAAAATATACTTTATTGATCTTTTTTTTAAAAAAATTACAAAATCAATAAATCATACAAATCAAAACCACTCATTCAAACATAAAGGTTAATTAACTTAAATAAATCATATAAATCATAAATGTTTCAAAATCAATCATCCAACATAATTCAACTAATGAGTACAAAATCATAATAATTGAATTACCTAGAAAAATAAAAAAGAAGTAATTAAGGAAAAAAACAGTTATTAGTCCTTCTCTAAGTAGCTACCAGCAGGAGTCAAACACTTCTCTCATTGCTTTATGCAGCTGTAGAGACCTCGTCTTTAGAAGTCGGCAGGTTGCGTTAGAACAGGCACCCCCAAACTGCGGCCCTCCAGATGTTTTGGCCTACAACTCCCATGATCCCTAGCTAACAGGACCAGTGGTCAGACATGATGGGAATTGTAGTCCAAAACATCTGGAGGGCCGAAGTTTGGGGATGCCTGCGTTAGAAGTCACGACTTGAACTCAGAAAACAGCATTTCATCACCTGGAAAAATATTGCCCTCCAAAAATAACTTCATGGTTGGAAAGAGGTGGAATTCTGATGGTGCAAGGTCAGGAGAATAAGGGGGGTGAGGAAGGATTTCATAGTCATAGGACCATGCTTCCGTCTGAGCAACGTGCGAGTTGTGAACTGGGGCGTTATCCTGCAGGAGGCGGATACCTTTGGTCAGCATACCATGCCTCTCAATTGTGATGGCCTTCCGCAATTTCTGCAGCAGTGAAGCATAGTATGTCCCAGTAATTGTGGTACCCTTTGTCAGGAAAGCCATCATTACCACTCAGCACTGGTCCCAAAAGACTGTGAGCATGACCCTGCCCACTGACAGTCGGACACATGCCTACTTTGAAGGTGGTGAGGCAGAGTGCTTCCATTGTTTGGACTGGGATTTAGTCTCTGGGTCATAATGATGGACCCATGTTTTGTCCTGAATAATTGGTCTGGCAAATAATGATAATTATTATTATTATTATTATTATTATTATTATTATTATTATTATTATTAGCTATACTGCTATTAGCTTCACTGCTATTGGTGAAGTGTTTGACTAGCTGCAAGTCAGGCTTCAACCAGGCCCTGAGAGAAAGGGGTGGGATGAGGCCTTGGTCTTAGTGGTTTCATTGCTGACGCATTAACTCTCCTTTGAGCTCTAGCCTTCCTGACCTTGGGGAAAGGGACTCCTACTCATGCAGAAGCTTTCTGTTCTCTTTTGTGATGAGACTGTTCCATGTATGCATAGGGATGTTCCATGTATCATTATCATTATTTTGTACCCCGCCCATCTGGCTGGGTTGCCCCAGCCACTCTGGGCAGCTTCCAGCATATATAGAAGCATAGTAAATCATTAAACCTTAAAAAGCTTCCCTATACAGGGCTGCCTTCAGATGTCTCCAAAAAGATATATAATTACTCATCTTTTTAACATCTGATGAGAGGGCGTTCCACAGGGTGGGCGCCACTACCAAGAAGGCCCTCTGTCTAGTTCCCTGCAACTTGGCTTCTCACCGTGCAGGAACTGCCAGAAGGCCCTTGGTGCTGGACCTCAGTGTCCAGGCAGAACGATGGAGGTGGAGATGCTCCTTCAGGTATACTGGACCGAGGCCATTTAGGGCTTTAAAGGTCAGCACCAACACTTTGAACTGTGCTCGGAAACGTACTGGGAGCCAATGTAGATCTTTCAAGACCGGTGTTATGTGGTCTCGGCGGCCGCTCCCAGTCACCAGTCTAGCAAGCGCATTCTGGATTAGTTGTAGTTTCCGAGTCACCTTCAAAGGTAGCCCCACGTAGAGCGCATTGCAGTAGTCCAAGAGGGAGATAACTAGAGCATGCACCACTATGGCGAGACAGTCTGCAGGCAGGTAGGGTCTCAGGCTGCGTACCAGATGGAGCTGATAGACAGCTGCCCTGGACACAGAATTGACCGGCGCCTCCATGGACAGCTGTGAGTCCAAAATGACTCCCAGGCTGTGCACCTGGTCCTTCAGGGGCACAGTTACCCCATTCAGGACCAGGGAGTCCTCCACACCTGCCCGCCTCCTGTCCCCCACAAACAGTACTTCTGTCTTGTCAGGATTCAACCTCAATCTGTTAGCCACCATCCATCCTCCAACCGCCTCCAGGCACTCACACAGGACCTTCACTGCCTTCACTGGTTCTGATTTGAAAGAGAGGTAGAGCTGGGTATCATCCGCATACTGATGAACACCCAGCCCAAACCCCCTGATGATCTCTCCCAGGCACCAGCGGCTGCATGTAGCTGTTAAAAAGCATGGGGGAGAGGACAGAACCCTGAGGCACCCCACAAGTGAGAGCCCAGGGGTCTGAACACTCACCCCCCCCCACCACTTTCTGAACATGGCCCAGGAGGAAGGAGCGGAACCACTGTATAACAGTGCCCCCAGCTCCCAACCCCTCTAGACGGTCCAGAAGGATGTTATGGCCGATGGTGTCAAAAGCCTCTGAGAGATCCAGCAGGAGTAGGAAACAGCTCTCACCTTTGTCCCTAGCCCGCCAGAGATTATCGACCAGTGCGACCAAGGCAGTTTCAGTCCCATGATGAGGCCTGAATCCCGACTGGAAGGGATCAAAATGGTCAGCTTCTTCCAGGCGTGCCTGGAGTTGTTCAGCAACCACTCGCTCAATCACCTTGCCCAAGAATGGAAGATTTGAGACTGGGCGATAGTTGGCCATATTGGCCGCATCTAAAGATGGTTTTTTAAGAAGCGGTTTAATAACCGCCTCTTTCAGCGGGTCTGGAAAGGCTCCCTCATGGAGAGAAGCATTCACCAACCCGCAAAGCCCATTGCCCAGCCCTTCCCGGCTAGCTTTTATAAGCCAGGATGGGCAAGGATCAAGGAGACAGGTGGTTGGTTTCACTCGTCCAAGCAGCCTGTCCACATCTTCGGAGGTAACAGATTGGAATTGATCCCATAGAACATGACTAGACAGGACTCTAGCACTCCCTCGCCCCAGCCCTGCTCCCATGGTGGAGTCTACCTCTTCCCGAATCTGAGCGACTTTATCTGCAAAACACTTTGCAAAATCATTGCAGGAGATCATGTGGCCCGTGCTGGGCCCCGATGGAGCAGGTAGTTCAGCTAAATTGAACCCTAGATTAGCATTGTTGACAGTCTAATGGCAACCATCAATAAGAGTAATGCTTAAAATTTAATATCCTCTATTTTCATACTGTAAATAAATAAATAAAATTAAGTATCTGGATTTCCATTTCTTCTGAACACAGGAGAAGTGATAGAAAATCTTCCCATCTGCAGGCACAGATTACCTGCAGTTCAAATAATCTCTCTGCATGAAAAAGATCACTGCAAGGAAGCTTGACGCAGCCACTGCTCTACTAAATGAAAACATAATACACTTAAAAATACAAAGATGGAAATGTGGTGTCAACACAGAAGAGGTCTTTTTTAAAAGCCAAAATAAATTTGAACTAAAAAAGAGATGAAAGATTTCCAGCTACGCATTCACAGTCTCAGAAAGTCTAATTTGAACAAGTTGTGAATATTAAAAGGAAACCACATTAAAATGTTGATATTTGCTACTTTAGAGGTGTAGTGAGACAAAACATCCTTGGGTTTCATTTTGAATGTTACTTGGCATTTTTAGTTCCATAAACCAACAAGAAGAATGTTGTCTAACAAACATCTTTGGAGTTACAAGCGCTGCTGCCAACCAGAGCCAAATGAGTGACTGTGTGAATATTCAGCTGGCAAAGCATGTTTTAAATATGTGAAGGAAAAGGTCTCAGGGGCCATTCACAAGCTGTGCCTGTATTTGGAGTGTGTGCTTGTTGTTAGTTCCTTACAGATTTGCATATGTTACTGTATATGCAAATTTAGAGTTCAAATGTTGTGGAAGTCAAGCCAACTAATTCCCCATCCAAATCACTCCAGATAAATTAAATTCATTTGCAATCCACCCTATTATTACCCCAAATAAGTTCCTCTTCCATTCATTTATCCCATTAATTGCCCAACAGATCCTGCTCCAAATCAGTTCAACTCCTCTTCAGTTATCCCCTTACCTCCAAATCATCTCTATATTGTCTCCAGTTAATTTATTTCCCCAAATTAAATTTACAGCACAATGCTAGCCTGCTTAGAAAAATAATGAGGGTCTCAAATTCACTGTTTGCAATGCCCATCCTTTCAGACATTACAAGGAAACACCACCAGCTGGATTGCCAATTTTGGGCCCATAATCAGGGCCTGATGAACTACTTACAGTATCCTTGATTAATTTTGCAAGAGATCTTCCAGCAACAGTATAGTTATGAACAGTAAATATAAAACAACCAAAAAAGTGCAAAACCTTAGAAAAGTTCAACACAATAACTAATGTTATTTTGAAGAGTTTCCACTATATTTGTTCAATATATTGCTGTTGTAGCTTTAACACTTTTGTGATTGTTTTTATGCATTCATATCAAACTGGAACACATTAAGGTTCAAGTTTTGGAGAACCTCCAAAGGGAAGTGCTTTAAAGATGGGTGACAATTACCAATAGGGTTCTTTCTAAGTGCCCTTATCATTAATAACTGACACAAAAAGGCAATATTCATCTGAGGCTTTAGATAAAGGAGGAGACAGTCTCAAAAGTTTTTTGTTTAGATAACTGAATGTGGAGCCCATTATTCTTTATAAACATATACTACACCCTACACAAAAGTGTTTTAAATATGGAACGTCTAACTTTGCTCATTTTGTCAGCTTATTTAGCATTTGACCTCCAACCTAGTATGTAGAACACAGGACTGCCAAAAACACATGTTTGCTTTTGAAGGAACAGTCTCAAATACCTACTAAACAGCTCAGGAAACAACTGCTGAGAAATGTTAATGGCAGCATTGCTTGTTTATAGGATGCCTTCCTGCAACATGTCACTGATTAATCCTAGCATTTTTTCCTTATGTCAAGATAAACACACCACACCCACTTGGTTTCAGAATTCTAGCTTCTTAGTCTTAGTGCAAGAGATCATAAAGCAACTATTACTCATGCCACATAACTACGGTAGCTCTTCATATATTTGTACAACATATCTAAATAAAGGAACACAGAACAAATTCAGCTTCCTTATTCTAAACCAGGGATGAGAACATGTGACCCTCCAGATTTTGTTGGGCTCCAATTAACATCAGCTCTGGTCAGCATACCCAAAAGTCAAAGATGATAGGAGCTGCAGTCTAGCATATATACCTGGAGAGAAACAGGGTCCCATGGTTGTTCTAAGGACTTCTTGATAAAATGCCTTGGTCTTGAAATTACGTAAATTACTTGTACAGTTTTATTACCACGTCCTTTGTGTGCTGTTTGATTAGGCAAACCTTGACTCAAATGTCTTAACCCAATCCCTTTTGCTGAAAATCCTATGATGTTCAGACTATGGGCACATCCATTATAATTCAACAGCCTGAAGGAGTACCCAAGGACACTATGAAATACACATCCTAGATTTTAAAGGTATGTGTTTACAAACATTTGAGCAAATGTCTATGGAAACTGTATGCCTGTTCAAACTGGATAAACCACTTAGCAATTACTGCTGCACCTAGAGTGAGGTAGCAACAGTGCCCATGTCAAACTATAAGAAACAATTAACCTTTCTATCACACATTGTTTTCAGCAAAGCGTATACACAATTTCAAGCAGTCTAAAGAACACACAAGGATTTCACTGTGAAAGAACGAACAATTTATCATCGACCTTAACACTACTGGTGGCACAAATCAACCATTTGAAACTGTTCATTGCATCTCCATGTGGCTTCTAATGTCCCCTTAGTCTTCTCCCCTTTCTATAGGATCTTTTATACCCAGGCCTCATCTTGCATCACTAACTTGCCTTTTGCAACCATTGACACAACCCCTAAATACTATGCATTCATTTTTCCTCCTCCAGAAACAGATGACCTTTCAAGGGGGAAAATGGGAAGGGGACATTAATAAGTTAGGGTATGGCATGGCACAGAGTTTGCTATTGTCCTCCATGCTGAATGGAACAGTCCCAATCAGAACAGCATCCCTACATTAGAATTAGCAAAACAGGCAGTGCTTGCTTTGCCTTGCCAGAAAGATTAACCCAGCTTCTCCTTCAACAACGCCCCTCTTTATATAGCAGGCAGCAGCCTGAAAACTACTCACTACTCCTTATTATATTCATGTCTCTCAATCTGCCCCATCCCGAGAGGCACTGATAAATATGTGAAAAAGCAATCCGTGGGCGACAGTGTGGGGGCCGAGAAAAATATACATGAATGGGAGTTGTGTGCAGTTAGGAGATAGGAACAAACCATGTCAAGAGGTACACATGAAGAGAGCTTTTTTTCTTTTTCTTTTTAAGAGTGGAAGTGGTTATAGAGAATGGGAGACATGGTATGAGTAGCTATTGGGGGGTGAGCCTTACTTCAGTTAGGGAAAGGGGTCACTCGCTGCAACAGGATGAAAAAATAGGAGAAGAGGTTATGTTGCCAAAATAAAACTGCAAAGGACAGAAACACTGTGAAACTGTGTACAGCTTCACAAATGTAAAAAAAGGGAAATCCCATTTCGTCTGTGAATCAGTGTAATTTAGAACAAGCGACTAAGCATACATAGGAACACACGGGAATTGGAAATGTAGGGGGAATAGTAATATTTGTGATGGTAAAATGAAAGGAAGAATTGTTGTATAGGGATCAGAGTCACCATGAGGACAGTCACTGCTATATGTCACCTGCAACAGGTTGCTAGCTAGCCCTACACACTGACAGCAGTTGCCAGCTCACAGAGTTCCTCCCTGTCCTGCAAAAAAGTAAAAAGCAACACAGGTCTGAGCTGTCTGGATCAAAACTACCCAACTCAAGCTCTGACATATAGCAAAACTAAATTTGGAAACTGAGAAGTAGGGCAACAAAAGAAGCAAGGGACATGGTGACTGGTGTCATTCAGGAGAACAAGGATCACTCGTCACTCAAATCATTAAAATGGTTAACTTAATTCAGCCTGTCCCTCAAAACCGTGATTACAATTGGGCTGGTCAAAAGCATAGTAAAAGGGGTCAGCTGTTTCCAAAATGCAGTGTATGTTTACGGGTGTTGCAAGGAGGACTTTAATCTTCATTGGTAATGAAGTATAGAAACAGGCCAGTACATGGAAGGGAAGGGTGTGTGATCTTTGTGCCTGGGGTATGTCAGGAGCAGGAGCAGAAGTCCAATGAAGACCGAAAAAATCCTCAAGCGGTGTGCAGACTATTCTGAGAGGGTGGAATATATCTGCATACTTGACCCTGTCAATTCAATTCTTCTCTGAATCAAAATGCACTTCACTGACATGACAATGTAATAATGTGTTGTTGGAAAGGATTTTAAACTCCCTCAAGTGCAGAACTGGGAGAGCGAGAAATGGGTACAGTACTTTGGTTTCATTCCCCACACAGGAATCACACGTACAATTTACCAAAGCAAAACACACACACACACACAGAGAGAGAGAGAGAGAGAGAGAGAGAGAGAGAGAGAGCGCTTCTTTTTTTAAAAAAACTATCAAACTGCACTTCAAGTTTGCTCTGGACCTCGGCAGGAAGGATGCAGCTGATCGCCCAAATCATCTGTGTTCGCTATGGGGACTAACGAAACAAGAGGCATTAAAATTCGCTGAGCCAAAAACAAAGTGGAAGCCAAGTTGCGCTGGTACAGTATAAGAAGCTCTCCGGTTTGTCAGACTCTTGGGACCGACACCGCCCAACTAGTTGGAAACCTACCTCACAGGATTGTTGCAAGGATTAAACAGGGCGACCCAAACCACACACAAACACACATCTCTCCCCTGATCCTCCTTGGTTGAAGCTGACAGACAGCTCCCGAAAATGCCTGATAACCCCTGAGTTAAAAGGGGGAAAACTCTGCACACGCTCAGAGGCACTCTAGTCTCTCTGCGGGTGAGGGCGAGGGGGGAGTCCCCTTCCTCCGTGGTATTCCACGCCGCCGCCGCCGCCGCCGCTGCTGCTGCTACGGCCACCATCGCCGCCTCCTCCTCATAAAGCTCCCAAACCAAACTCCTCTGCCGCCACTACTCACCGTTTCCTCCTCCTCCTCCTCCGTCTTCGTCCATGTTGGGGCTGCTGTCCGAGCACTGGGCGATGTTAGAGGCGTCGCGAGGAGCCCGCGCGGACTCCTGAGGGGGGCGCTTGGCGGCCGGCGGCTCCAGCTCCACTCAGCTCCGAGGCTGCTGCCGAGTGCCGACGTCCTCGTTCGCCTCGCTTCTCCTCAGCGGAGCTTCTCCGACTGTCGCTGCCGCCGCTGCTGCTAAGCGAGGCTCTCCCGCCCCTTCTCATGTGACCCACGCAGGGGAAGGGAGAAAGAAATATTATGTGGGAGGGAGGAGGAGAGGCCGTCTCGAGCTCAGTCAGGCCCTCCTTCGACGCCTCGCTCCGCCACAAGGCAGCAGCGCCGCCACCGCTCCGAAAGGCCAGGTTTCCGTGAGGGGAAATGGGGGGCTGCGGCGGCGGCGGCGGCGGCGGCGGCGGCTTCCCCTCCCCTCAGGCGACCCTCGAGGAAGGGACGCCGCTGCAGAGGCGAGCGCTCCCCTTTCCCCAAGGCTGCCCGGTCGCTCAGGAAACCTCCGTTAAAAATAAAGCGCATCCTTCTTTCTCTGGGAAGGAAGCGAAGCAACCCAGAACCTTCCCCCCCAACTGCCCGAGGAACTCAAAAGAGCGCCCACCGCGAGCGATTCGTTTGGTATTGACAACAGCAGCTATTGGTATTCATTCAGGCCCCTCTCGGGCCTCAGGGCGGGTCAGAGGCGCCAACAACAATAAAATATTTGAGGGTTTTCTCCCAAAGTCGGTGGGCATTGCCATTCAAACAGTGCACCGTGTCATGTGATCTATTATCATAGAATCATAGAGTTGGAAGAGACCACAAGGGCCATCCAGTCCAACCCCCTGCCAAGCAGGAAACACACCATCAAAGCATTCTTGACATATGCCTGTCAAGCCTCTGCTTAAAGACCTCCAAAGAAGGAGACCCCACCACACTCCTTGGTAGCAAATTCCACTGTCGAACAGCTCTTACTGTCAGGAAGTTCTTCCTAATGTTTAGGTGGAATCTTCTTTCTTGTAGTTTGAATCCATTGCTCGATGTCCGCTTCTCTGGAGCAGCATAAAACAATCTTTCTCCCTCCTCTATATGACATCCTTTCATATATTTGAACATGGCTATCAATCTCCCCTTAACCTTCTCTTCTCCAGGCTAAACATACTCAGCTCCCTAAGCTGTTCCTCATAAGGCATCGTTTCCAGGCCTTTGACCATTTTGGTTGCCCTCTTCTGGACACGTTCCAGCTTTTCTGTATCCTTCTTGAACTGTGGTTCACAATACTCCAGGTGAGGTCTGACCAGAGCAGAATGCAGTGGTACGGTACTATTACTTCCCTTGATCTAGATGCTATACTCCTATTGATGCAGCCCAGAATTGCATTGGCTTTTTTAGCTGCTGCATCACACTGCTGACTCATGTCAAGTTTGTGGTCTACCAAGACTCCTAGATTCTTTTCACATGTACTGCTCTCAAGCCAGGTGTCTCCCATCCTATGCAGAGCGGTGCTTGCCTCCAATATTTTATTCAAGTTGGCACCCCTGGGTCGCCTCACGGCAGTTTTAAATTCAAGGTTAAAAACACTTTCCGCTCCGCCTGGGTGTTAACTCAAGCCAGACTAGACGCGAGGTTACTTGCATGGATGTATATGCAAACATTCAGGTCAATAGGAGCAGCCTGGAAGCTGCGAGGATCCAGTTGCCTGGCACTCTAATCTTGGAGCAGTGCGAGATTCCAGGGGATCCCGGAGCTTACTCTGGGTTTATGTTTATTGGAATGAGACACAGCAGAGACTGGTGTCTTTAGGTCAGGGGCTATATAGTTTGTGTACACATATATACTCACCCTGAGCCTGCAGCGGAGGGGTTCACAGCATTAGCATCCCAAAAGAGTCTTGGTTTACCCCATAGCTGCCTGCAGCCAGTGCCAAACTTGGGGCGGTGCAGGCAGTTCCACTGCATAGGGTGCCAAGACAAAGGAGCCACTAAATAATAATTAATAATAATAATAATAATTAAAAGAATAAAAATAAGAACAACAACATCAATACACATACCTACAGAGAAGAAGGCAGTGAGAGGTTTTACTTTCTTGGCTTCCATGATCACTGCAAATGGTGACGAAATTAAAAGACGCCTGCTTCTTGGGAGAAAAGCAATGACAAACCTAGACAGCATATTAAAAAGCAGAGACATCACCTTGCTGACAAAGGTCCATATAGTTAAAGCTATGGTTTTCCCAGTAGTGATGTATGGAAGTGAGAGCTGGACCATAAAGAAGGCTGATCGCCGAAGAATTGATGCTTTTGAATTCTGGTGCTGGAGGAGACTCTTGAGAGTCCCATGGACTGCAAGAAGATAAAACCTATCCATTCTGAAGGAAATCAGCCCTGAGTGCTCACTGGAAGGACAGATCGTGAAGCTGAGGCTCCAATACTTTGGCCACCTCATGAGAAGAGACGAATCCTTGGAAATGACCCTGATGTTGGGAAAGATTGAGGGCACAAGGAGAAGGGGACGACAGAGGACGAGATGGTTGGACACTGTTCTTGAAGCTACCGTATGAACATGAGTCTGACCAAACTGTGGGAGGCAGCGGAAGACAGGAGTGCCTGGCGTGCTCTGGTCCATGGGGTCATGAAGAGTTGGACACGACTAAACAACAACGACAGAGAATAAAGCAACTGTACGGAAAGGAATTACTGTGATAATAAGAAATATTATGGGGGTATTGTGCCAAGAAAATTCCTCACTCAGGATGCAGTATTAGCAAAGTTAGGGCAGCCAATACATACTACTGTATACCTTTAAATAACATTCAACACACACACTTTATGTGAGTTTACCCCTCACATAGATACAAATCCCAGCAACCCTTAACAAAGGACAGTGTCTACAATTTATTTTTTTAGGCAGGAGGTGTCCTCAAAATGTGCTTTAAAGGTATTGTGTGTACACAGTATGGCTGACAAGTCAATCCTATAATGATTATTTCCCCTATATTGAGCTCCTTGAATTGAGAGATTAGCAAATGATGACTGGAAATGAGATGGGGACTATTAGTAACCAAGGTAAGATTGTTGCTGCAGCATTAATCTGAAGCATTTTAGAGTATTTCCACATTTTGTGCTATGTCCAGGATTTCTGTTTTAAGTGCCATAGAATCTCTCTCTCTCTCTCTCTCTCCATACTCTCTCTCTCTCTCTCTCTCTCTGTGTGTGTGTGTGTGTATTTCATTGTTCATAGTTCAGACACTGCTAGGTCTGACCTTCCTCAGAATACCTTTCAAGTTCTCTACTGTCATTTTATTAATCCCTAGAGAGAACTATTTTATGGTTTTTTATATTGCTCTTTCACAAATATTAGCTCTGTGTTGATACTCATGTTTTAGTTCAAAGTGTTCCTCAAATATCACAGTTCAGATTTCGTCTCTGAGGGGCTCAAAGATTTCCTTTCCTTTTTGTTAGGCCCTAGCTTATTCCCCCCCCCCCCAAACAGATCAGATTCCCTACATTCACTATGTTGCTTTTATTGCAGTTTGGGATTATTTGTTCCAGTTAATTTTTTTTTGTTCAGGGGAAAGCTAATAAAGGTTGAGTAAATTGTTTATTACACATGAGGAAATTTAACATGTCATTCAGATTATATTGAGGAATTCCACATGCAATAATATTACAACTCTAATTTTGTGTTGTTTACTTAATAGCTGGTGGTTAAAAACTTGTCATTTATGCAGGAAGAGTGGACGGAATCAGAGGCTGAAGCTGAAGCAGGAGAGTAGGAAGAGGGAGGCCAAGAGGCAAAGATGAGTCAGGCTGGTGAAGAGTCCTGTCCTCCCCACTTGTCTCCCAGAACCAGAAGAGGCATACAAAGGGCGGAGGAGAGGTTGGCTGCATGCAGGGGCAGTCTCTGATTGCTTGGAAAAAACCCTGAGCAGGAGGGGACTTAGACGGATGTGAGGAGGCAGGGACTTTCAGCCTCAGCAACTGATTTTCAAGAGTAAGACCACCGGGAATGAGCTGCTCTGCTCATTAGGCCTGACACTCAACCAAGACTGTGGAGATTGTTCTTTGGCTAATAACAAGTTAATTTCAATTTTGAATTATGTGATTACTGAGTGGCACGCTCCTGTGACACAAATAAATTTATATCTGCTGATGGCTGCAAGCCACATTCATACCGGATCATATCAGATACTCAAAATCTCCACAGCATAAGTGTGGGGGATGACCTGGCTGCGAGACTGCAGCCACAGTACGTCATCAGGCTTAAAATTAATAATAATAATAATAATAATAATAATAATAATAATAATAATAATAATATAGAGGTATTGCATAATATCTCCTGGTAATCAATAAGCAAACAACAAATAAGTAAATACAGTGGTACCTCGGTTTATGAACATAATTGGTTCCGGAAGTCTGTTCATAAACTGAAGCGTTCATAAACTGAAGCGAACTTTCCCATTGAAAGTAATGGAAAGTGGATTAATCCGTTCCAGACGGGTCCGCGGAGTACTCAACCTGAAGCGTACTTAAGCCGAAGCATGGGTGTAATTGGTTCCGGAAGTCTGTTCATAAACTGAAGCATTCATAAACTGAAGCGAACTTTCCCATTGAAAGTAATGGAAAGTGAATTAATCCGTTCCAGATGGGTCCGCGGCGTTCGTAAACCGAAAATTCGTAAACCGAGGTGTTCATAAACCGAGGTTCCACTGTAATAGGAAATGGATATCCCTTCCCCACACCCCTTTATACCCACTGTAAAACCTAATAACTGGCTGGATAAGACTTACTGACCATTTGCTCTTGCAAACTTCCTTGGATTTTTTTTTTAAGGTACACATACACAGCAACAGAATTACCTATGCACATGCCCAGAATGAGAAAAAAGTACTTGAGGGAAGGGACAGAAAAGCACTTGGGGTTGAGTCATAGCTGCCAAGTTATCCCTTTTTTTAAAAAAAAAAAAAAATATTTTTATTAATTTTCCAATTAAAACCAATTATATCACATTCAATATTTCAAATTATACACATATATATATCAATCAAACCGAATGTTATGCCAAATCATCTAAATAATTTATTTTTGGGTTCCCATGCTTCAAGAAATTGGGAATTCCTCGCAACTGTCCACTGCCGTCTTATTTCTAAAGTTCAAATCGTCCTCCAAGCTCATAATATTCCAAATCTTCCCCTTACAGTCACATAGGTGTTTTCCACTTTCATCCGATTGTTCCAGCTGCTGAGATAAATATCAAACGAAGTTTCACAGATGTTCTTTCTCCTGTGTGAGTTAATCAGTCCAGCCTCCCCATAAATCTTCTTAGTGGAGCTCCCTGTTGCGACGAAGTAGCAGCGCCATCTTGAAAGGCTCAAATCACTTTCGTTTTCTCTCATAGCCATGAAGATTTACGATTTATTTATCTTTATAGAATTTACAGCTTTTTCAGGCAGGAGACCCAAACATCCAACCATGAACTCTTGGTAAATTAATGGATCTCCTTGCCCTATAGCTGAACTTAGCTTCAGGTCGCTGCTCCAATTTAAAGTGCGTCACAGCTCATAAATCCTCCGAACGCGTCCAGAGCTCCTTCCGTCTGACTAGGGGGGGGCTTTTCTCATCGGCAACTTCACATCTTTAAGAAATATGCTCAGTAACAACAGCTATAAAGTTCAACTCACACAGTCTTTTGCTTCTCTTTCACTCCAAACAAGCCAGGACATCGCGTCCGGGAAGGTACGAGGCAACAATATGAAGAAAAAATAAAAACTTGCTTCCCTTATCGCTCCGTCCCCATCAATCCTTCTTCCAGATGCCGTACATTCTTTGACTCCTCTCACTCAGCAGCTTAAAATTCTCAGCAGTAAACAGCGCTTCTTCCCCTCCTTCTGAAGTATGTCCATAGATTTAAGCCTAATTATCTTCTTTAACCATGGAAATCCCCGCCATGCAGATTAGCGTCCGGGAGTCCTGGCCGTCGTAAGTGCTCAGCCCAAGCTCCCCCCACTCCAAAAACAGTCGGAGTGGGTCTGGGGGCATCGCGGGCCAGCGGCCCCTCTCCGTAACCCCCGGAGAGGGTAGGGGGTTGCCATTTACTCCCCTAGCAACCGCCAAATTCCTTACGAAGGTCAGAGAGATGGAAAACAGGTCCGCCATTCCTGCAGGCGGAAACCGGAACCTCCAAGTTATCCCTTTTTTAAAGGGATTTTCCCTTATGCTGAATAGGCTTCCTCGTGAGAAAAGGGAAAACTTGGCAGCTATGGGTTGAGTGAGCTCCAACTACTAGTATGGATGGAAGGGGCTGAACACCAGGGAGTATTATGACTGAAAAATGTAAATGTGTGGGTGCTAACCTACCAGATGTGCACAAAGAAAAATCAGACCTGAATGACCAGTTTGTGATATAAGGTAACCTTTTGGGAGTACCCTGAGAGGTTGTTACACTTGGCAAGCCAAACCATCACAAATCCAGCTTTCCCCTTATGGATCCTACAGGTAGGACCGGCCCTATCATTAGGTAGAATGAGGCTGCTTCAGATTCTACAAAGCAACAAACCAATCTGCTACGAGGCTAGCTGACTTGAGCTACACATTTTATATGGCTGTCTTTTCCCAAATCCAAACTTGTTTATAACTTTCTGTTCTGCACCCCCACCCCAAACTCTTTCAGGTGTGTCAAAACCCATAGCCTGGATAGAAATTGCAATCCAGGCAACATTAAGAATCACTGAAGCCCTTTTCTCTTGTCCCAAATCACCCATCAAGTTTGTCAGGCAAAACCCCAGCAAATCTTCTCATTACAGCTAACTGAGTCAGTCAAACTCATAACACCATAAAAAAACTAAATTTCATTAATTAGCCAGATGTCTCACAGTTGGAGGAAGGTTATTGACAATTTAACAAGCCTTCCTTCCTACATACGTAGTTATAAAGAGTAAACACAACTTTTTAGGGTAGATTTTCCAAATGAATATTAAAATATCAACATATAAGCATAAAATATATATGTTATTGAGCAACTGCTTTGTAATGGCAATGTGTATTCAGGGGCTAAGTTTCCAGGAAAACATTTAAAATAATATTGAAAGATCATTAAGCATTCATAGAGAGAGTAATAAAACATTGATTAGCAGCATAGGATAACTGCATCAAAGACTTGCATAGAAGCAAGGATTGGTAACCATTTTAAAAATCTGTATTTTAATTAAGAAAATGGGGTGCAGTATCTCTATTTCCCGTTAATTTTGCATAAGGAGGAGAAAATCTTGTTAATCAGCCCAGCATTTCAGAAGGCAAAGAAGGAATTTTGGAGTGGAAAAAAAACATTAAATAAAGGAATTTTTCCTAGGAAGCTGCAAGCATACAGGAGTCAAATAAATACCTGATGAAATCCCACTGTGGTTTATGGTGCTGGAACTGAGATGGATTTGGCACTTTACATTCCCTTTGTGGCCAGAATAGGATTTACACCATCAGCAGTGTAGGAAAACAATTTACTACGCAGCCCAGAATCTGATATATTTAGCATGTGGGATTCTAACTGCTCCATGGATATTACCCTAAGCAGACAAGAGACCCAACCAAGATTTAAAAACTAGGTTGCCCATCTCATTTTGTACCTGGTATTCTGCAAACATCACTGCGGAATTTATGCTAGCATATTTCTCAGTGATGTTTATTGTTTTTGTTATGATTATGCTTCTAACATTTATATACCATATTTTCCTCCAAAGAGATCAAGGTGGTGTACGTGGCTCTCCCTACCCATTTTATCCTCACAACAACCCGGTGAGGTAGGATAGAGGCTGAGAGACAGTGACTGGACCAAGGTCACCCAGTGAACTTCGTGGCTAAGTGGGGATTTGAACCCTGGTTACTCAGGTCACGGTACCAAGGTGGCGCTGTGGGTTAAACCACAGAGTCTAGGGCTTGCTGACCAGAAGGTCGGCGGTTTGAATCCCTGCAACGGGGTGAGCTCCCATTGCTCGGTCCCAGCTCCTGCCCACCTAGCAGTTCGAAAGCACATCAAAGTGCAAGTACTGTAGATAAATAGGGACCGCTCCGGCGGGAAGGTAAACGGCGTTTCCGTGTGCTGCTCTGGTTCACCAGAAGCGGCTTTGTCATGCTGGCCACATGACCCGGAAGCTGTCTGCGGACAAACGCCGTCTCCCTCGGCCTATAGAGCGAGATGAGCGCCGCAACCCCAAAGTGGGACACGACTGGCCTGATGGTCAGGGGCCCCTTTACCTTTACTCAGGTCACAGTCCAACAATCTATTACAGCACACTGGTTCTCTTTGCAAAAGTGAAACAAGAATGCACTATTCCAGATTATTAATTTTATGTATGCCCTAACCTATTGGCTGCTGATTATTTTATAATTGTAATTTTAATATTTTATTTCATTGTATAGCACCTTGTGATTTCAAATGAAACATTGCTATGTTATGAACCACCTTTTAGTCAAGAAGGCTACAGATCAGGGCTGCAGTGATTAATAATCAACCTCAGTGGTACAGTACAGAGGGATTGCAGAGGAATGCAGCTCCCAATACTTTTTTCCAGAGCAGGAGCAATTAATTCATCTGCCAGAGCACCAGAGTACCAGGATCCTTCTTTCTCTGGCAAGTGAATGAGATGATTATAACCCTTCCCAGTTCATTCGTGACAGATTAGCATAGAGGAAGGCAGATAATGAGTTAAACAATAAAGCAAAGGCTGGATACATCTTAACTTTTATTGGATGGGGTTTCTACTTCATGCCAGCAGTTTAAATGATCAAGGATGTCTGCGTTTCTAGCTGAAAGCTAAAAGCTGTACTTTGGCTGGCTGAAAATATTTCGCTAAAGCTGAACCTGTTTCACAAACTGAACCTGTACAATCAGAAGTAAGTACCGCTGAGCTCAATGGAGCTTATGTCCAGATAACTATGCACAGGATTTTTAATGGTTAAAAAAGATGGAGACAGGAGACAGCAGTCTTTTACGTCCCTTGGCTCTTAAGCCCATTGCATGATTCTTTAATGGCTGACTCATCAGCTGTTGGGGTTAATAACTCAACTTTCATAGGACAATATTAGTACATTATCAGCATAATGTGATTTCACGGCCTCTCTATTCCTGTAAATGTTACTCAACTTACGTCAACTGCATCTTGAAGGAAAGCTGTGTTATTCTGGGGCTCATTCTGACATACAGTCGTACCTTAGATCCCAAACGCCTTGCGAGTCGAATGTTTTGGCTCCCAAACGCCACAAACCCGGAAGTGAGTGTTCCAGTTTGCAAATGTTATTTGGAACCCGGACGTCAGACACAGCTTCTGATTGGCTTCAGGAGCTTCCTGCAGCCAATCGGAAGCCATGACCTGGTTTCCGAAAGGTTTGGAAGTCGGACGGACTTCCGGAACGGATTCCGTTCGACTTCCAAGGTACAACTGTATTCAGCCCCTCAATCCCACTGCAAAAGGAGTCTGGTATCTGAATATCCCAAAACAATCTAAATGCCCATTAAATTTGATAAATACTGGGAACGTCTACCCCCATCTTCTCTTTTCCACTCCAACCATCCTAGCATCTTTTCCTACTTCCCTCCCTAACGTCCCAGTTACTATCCCCTCTCCACAAATCTCACCTCTTTCCTACTCTTCCACCCTGGTTCATGGTGGGTCCAGGTCTCCTATGAGGAAAGGTTGAAGCATTTGGGACTTTTTAGTTAAGAGCATGGAGAAAGTGGATAGAGAAAATCCGCCCCCGTGGTCCCATGATACTAGAACTCATGCCATGATGGCTATGCTCTGCCTCCAACCATGCTTCTGAATAACATTTGCTGGAAACTGCAGAAGGCAAACATGCTCTTGCACTCAGGTCCTGCTTGCAGGCTTCCCACGGGCATCTGGTTGGCCACTGTCAGAACAGGAAGCTGGACTAGATGGGTCATTGGTCTGATCCAGCAAGCTCTTCTTATGTTCTCAATTGCTCCAGGCAGGACAGGACTAGCTGTCATGTGACCACATATGCCTTTTCTCCCTTCCCTGTTCTCAGGTTCTCCACGAGTCAATTTGCTCTTGTCCCCAAAGCAGCATACTGTTCTCCCACCAGCAGTTTGTCCCTTCCGTCACAGCTGAGAACCCAGAAATATAAGAAAACCAGGAAGCAGCCTCAGATTGAGGTAAATAAAATAAAGCACTCAAAACAGAATTGAACCTAACTGAAGGAGCACCATTGGTAAAGAATGCCAGACTTCTAACAAAGAAAACACACTCACCTCCAAAGTTTGTGCGGGGAGAAAGCTTTAATAGAAAAATTAAAATAGGTGGTATATTTTCAAAAATTCTACAGGATGTTGTTCAACAAGATGATCAGGCAAACATTTTATTTTCTAGTTTAAATTTCTTTACGTGCATTTTGATAAGGGCAATTATAGTTTCATTCCCAAACATCTCGGCAAGTTGCAAAGGTGTCAACCCTCCCATGGGACTTTCTACATCAGCGGTGGCATTCAGCAACAAATAGCAAATTCCCAGGTGCCCTAAATAGATTTTAAGAGAGAGAGAGAGAGAGAGAGAGAGAGAGAGAGAGAGAGAGAGAGAGAGAGAGAGAGAGAGAGAGGTGTAAATGTTTTGGCATAGAATATATTTTCTACAACCACCCGAAGCTGCCTCACACAGAGTAAGATCAACAGCTTATCTAGCATGCGCTGCAACAGTTTGACTTCACCCCCAAAGGTGCACGCCTCCCTTGTCTCCGGAGAAAAACGGATGCCAACAAATTCCAAAAATTTAGGACAGGGATGGGGAAGTAGTGACCCTTCAGGTGTAGGTAACTTCCACTATCCCTGTTTGCTGGCTGAGTCTGATGCGAGTTGGGAGTCTCACAACGTTTTGAGGTTCTCCAGTCTTACTCTGGGGTACCAGACAGAGGTCTTATCCATCACCCGCTACTTGGTGTGCATTTTTAAATTGGAGAGACCAGGGAACGGACTTGGAACATTCTGCTTCAAATGTGTACGCTCTGCAACTAAGCCATCCCCCAGCTGTAAAATCAACTTTTATATGTTTGTGAAAATAAACCATTAACAATGGGCTTTCAACTTGATGATTTGTTGTATTGCTCAGATCTCAGGAATTTAATCCAGGTCTTCCAAGACTTTTGATTTTATCTATCTGGTTTAGCAAAGTTTCTTAATCACCTCCTAACTGGCTTAGCAACAGATGTGTGGATTAGAATTTACCAAGTGAAATATTTCAGATTTACCTTTCAGACTTAAAACATGACAATAGGAAGCATCTTAATTATGATGTCTATGTTAACACAACCTTTAGGAATATTAATGCACGTTTTACCGTGTTTCTCATATTTTAAGGCATCCCTACAAAATAAGGCATGGCAGGATTTTCCTGATGTGGAAAAATATAAGGCATACCTCGAAAATAAGCCGTGCCGGGTGGTGGGAGCAGGTCTGTGGCAAAGAAGGGTTGCTGCTGCCGCGTTAACCCCCAGGACCCGGCTGCAGCCTTTGCTTGCCGCGCACGCAGCCCCGGGACCCGGCTGCAGCCTTTGCCTGCCGCGCGCGAAGACCCGGTGGGAGCAGGTCTGTGGTCTGTACAGATACCGGTACTTAATTAAAAAATAAGACATCCCTTGAAAATAAGCCATGGTGTGTTTTTTTCAGGAAAAAATAAATATAAGACGTGTCTTATAATATGAGAAACACGGTAGAATACTTGTGGGGGTTTTTTGTCTTTAAATTTTGTTGTGGTTTAAAACTGTTGGGACTTTAAGATCAGGGCAGGGACAAGACTAGATGTTCTGGATTTTAAAAAAACAACAACAATCTGACAGGTATGTGTGGCATGCATAACAATTTTCCATGTCAGACAGGGCAGACAACAAGTATTTTGAGATCTGCTTAGCACTGTCAATGTAGTCTACTTCTCCCTCCCCTACACCTGAATGATAAAGGAACCCAGCAGATAGAAACTTTTCCAAGAGAGCTCCTCTAAGATGGCAGTGCTGGAGTAGAGTTCCCAGTGCCCCTATTCTGTAGCATATTTAGCACTGCGGTTTATGAAACTGCCCTCTCCACACACACCCTGCTGCCAGGCATGCAGTCACTGTGTATGAATGTGTATTACATCACCTATAACACAATCCTATGCTTACTGAAAAGAAACTCCCACTGAGTCAAGTGGGACTCACTCCCAGGTAAGCAGGTATACTGTATAGGATTGCAGTCTCACCCCAGAGGTGCACTCCATTGTCTCTCGAGACAGATGGATGCTAACAACACGAACTTACTTTAAAAATGTGGTAAGCCTGCATTTGGGTACCTTCCTGTCAATTCTATTCAGTGGGGCCCTGGACATTTTCCCCGATCCCTGCCAGGATGGCACCACTGCCCAAAGCTGTTATTTGCCCCATGAAGACCTATGGATAACGGCATGCATATGCTTTCATTTAAGGAGCAAATGGGTGGGAATGATTTTCTCATCAGGAAAATGGCACAGGTCAGGAACTTTTTGCAAACGGAGGTCCGCATTCCCTTCTGGGCAACCTTCTAAGGGCCACATGCCAGTGGTGGATGCTACCAGGTGCAAAAGTAGGCAGAGCAACACATGTAAAATTTACCTTTGTGCAGTTGGCTAATTTCTACCAACACCCCCTCTCTTAACCTCCATCCAGACATGCAAGATGCATTGTCAGAGTTCAGGAGCACATTCCAGCTACGTAGGTCATGGGTAGGCAAACTAAGGCCCGGGGGCCGGATCCGGCCCAATTGTCTTCTCAATCCGGCCCGTGGATGGTCCGGGAATCAGCACACTTTTACATGAGTAGAATGTGTGCTTTTATTTAAAATGCATCTCTCGGTTATTTGTGGGGCATAGGAATTAGTTCTCTCCCCCTTCTTTTAAATATAGTCTAGCCCCGCATAAGGTCTGAGGGACAGTGGACCGGCCTCCTGCTGAAAAAGATTGCTGAGCCCTGAGCTAGGCAATCTCAGGGCATGAAGCAAGGCCAGGGAGGGGGGGTGGCCTGGAATGAGGGGGTGGTGGAGTAGGGTACTATGACACCCTGTGCAAGGCCAAACCCACCCCCAACCCCACCTTCCCAAAGGCAGGTAAGGCAGTGTGAGGGCTCTGGCAGGGTCCTAGAGCCCTACTAACTCCTTCCCAAAGCTGGGAAAGCACTAACTAGGTTTCCCCCCCTGGTCTTCGGAGAGTTCCGCAGGCCAGGCAGAGACTTGGTCCCAATCCCGAGATTTCCCCACCCCTTGCATAGGGACCAACTCCCAATCCCCCCCCCAACACTGGATTGCTTCTATCTGACCACAATCTCCACTGTTTCCTCTAATTTGGCCGTAAGAAAGCGGGGCAAAACACCTGTATTACCTCCTTGCACTTGTAAAATGGCAGAACTACCTTAAAATCAGAATTTATCAAAAAAAGGTTTGAAGCATTACCGTAAGCAATAGCAAGATGTAACGCAGTCGCCCCATCGCACTGTGGATTTGGGACGTTCACATTAATTCCAGGGTAATGCAAGAGCGAAGACACAAGATGCATTTTTCCAGTGTTTACTGCGGCATGAAGTGCTGTGTTTCCATTTTCTGCTACTTGGTTTATGTTGGGCACAGGAAGAGCCTGGAAAATTAGCAGGAAATACTGCTCACCCACCGAAGCAGAGCTAAGGGCCAGCTAGAATAAAATCAGAAAGCCAGCATTTTGTGCACTTTCCTACATAATCTACTATATATTCGGGGGGAAATGCTGCAAGTTATGCATTTGCACGCCTCCTCTTAAGATATCGTAAGCATATTTTGCATGATGATTCACAAGATCAAGGAGCAGGTTTTCACCTATGTTTGGATACAGTTGGACAACATTTAGAATGAAGATGGCAAACTGAACCTTTCAAAATTGCACTGGTTTTTTGGTTTCTTAGAATTCCTGAGCAGCATTGCTAGTATATTGTATACTACGGTAATAGCAAACTCATTCTGTGAATGTAGAGCCTTATGTAGCCAAAATTGCACACATCCACACCAAAGGAAGTATCAGCAGGCTTTTGAGAATCCTAAGATTTCCAGACGTATAAATCTTTTTTTGGGGGGGGGGAACCCTAAAAGCAGCTCAATAAGGACTGAGCATGCTCAATGGACACAGAATGCTAGACTGGACAAAACCCAGGGAAGGGGAATAAAATAGCTTTCCCAGTAAATAATATGGTTGGTTGTAATCCTAAACAGAGAGACTCCATGCTGCAAAATTTTTGTTGCTGGACCCATTTTGTCAATGCATGAAAATTTTGATTTCTAGATCACTTCCATCTCTAATTCTCATTTGCCTTGAAGTTTTAAAACTAAAGTAATTTCCATTTCCAAACCACCTAGAAAACTCATGGAGAAATAAGTATTTTGTTCTCCAGTTAGCTCTTAATGTAAAAATACACACACACACACCAAAAAAAAAACCCACCTCTCTTCATATAGGCTAGAACCAATGCTGAAATAAATTTAACTACGTAAGTACAGCAGCATCAGAAACCTCATTGATGGTTTTGGAGTTTTACAAAATGCTTGGGGATTTGGGGCGTATAAAGACTTGGATTTTAAAAGACTTACAGAGACATAAATCAAGCCCTTGTGGATCAGACCAAAGGTCCAACTGGTACAGCGTCTCATTTCCTACAGTGCAGAATCAGTACCTTCTGGGAGGTCCACACTAAAGGTAAATGAAGGCAATTGCACACATTTCTTGCTGCCCCTCAGTAACTGTTATTTAACAGTATACTGCCTCTGAACCCGGAGGTTCCACTTCACTATCGCAATGCAGCAACAGAGTGCAGAGTGAGGCACAGCTCTGGAAGATCTGCAGCTTCCCACGCATGAAGGATCAGGTTCAGTTCCTGCAATCTCTAGCTAAAGAACCCGAGACAGGAAAGATCCCTGTTGAAATCGTGGAAAGACAGCAATACCGCAAGGGAAGCAATACTACTCCAGACTGTCGTGACTCAGGGTACGGCAGTTTAAAATAGAACTGTGCATCAGCACGGGAGTTGCAGAATTCCTGCTAATCCAGGCACTAGGAAGCATTGCCTGCTTAGGAGGCAGCAGCAACCTTTTTACCCTTTACCCAAGTGACCTCAGCACAAAGGGAAGTTCATTCCCTTCCCTGTGGAGCACATCTTTCTCCATAGCTTTCTGGACTATCAGGAGTTTAGAAAAAGAAGCCCTCTCTCCCTTTGCAGTTTTATCAAACGAAATGGAAAAGCAAATGCCATATAACAGTGGTTCCCAATTGGTGGCCTGAGGACCCCCGGGAGTAACCCACTCTGTGGCACAATTCACATAACAAAAACTACCATAGAGATGTCCATTGTTTCAATGGCTTGGCTTTTGAAAAACAGGAGGTACACAGTACTTAGCTAATGGGAAACCACTGCCATATAACAAAGATATGGCCCAGCAGGCCAAAAAGGTTTCCCATCTCTATCTCCCACCACCACTGGCAACCTCATGGGCCAACTATGACAGGTGGCGGGCCCACTTGTCAATCACCAGACACCTTAATTACACCAGATGATTTGACAGGTGGGTGTTGGTGCCCACCTGTCAGGGCTGGCCTGTAGAGGAAGGGGGGAGAGGGTTGACTTCTCCACGCACCAGCTGTTGTGCAGAGAGGTCAATCCTGCTTAACACTGGTTTTGGGTGCATGAGAGAAGTCCCAGATTTGTTTTAATTTCCACTTTAGTTATCATTCAGTTATCATTTTGTATGTGAAAAAAAATGTCTTTTCTCCAAGAAGCAACAGAGATCCAATAATGGAGGGGGGGAGGGGTGTTTGCCCCTTTGGTGCTTTCTAGGATAGAACCTCCAAGTTCAGAGGCAGTATACCACCGAGTAGCAAGAGAGGGCCATTGCCTTCATGCCCTGTGCTTTTTGGCTTCCTGGAGGTATCTTGCTGATCACGGTGGGAAGTAAGATGTTGGACTAAGAAGTTAGGTCTCCAGTCTGATCCAGCAGAATTCTTCTCATTTTCTTTAAATGCTCAGCTTTGCACAGCTTTTGTAAGCCACTTATTCAAGCAGTATCTACATTTTGTGATAGATGAATGTAGTTGCATAAAAGAATTGGTGCTGAAATGGAGTAAGCTGGAGGAGGGACCCAAATGCGAGATGCAGGACCCAGAGGAAGAGTGGCTTGGATTTTTCATTCTCCCTGTCACACCATCACCCTGCTCTCGCCGCCGCCCCCGCCCCCCGCCAGCATTCCATGCCAACTGAGCACGCTCAACTTGTATAACCTCATCAGTAATTGTTGTCATCATCATCACCAACGCCACCATTTATGAAGATAATGATGGCTCTTGATCAAGATGATGACCTCTTGGGTGTTAAGAAGAAACAGTACCTCTGCAGAGCCTCTCAATACTTTTGCCATCTATTGTAAGTCTGGTGCCTTATAAACTCTTTTATAAGAATTCCGATTGCAACATTGGACTTTTTATGTTCTGTGCTAATCTTGCCTAGAAATAAGTCCCACTGAGCTCCGTGGAACTTACTTATGAGTGGATAAGCCAAGGAATTCACTGTAAATTACTTCTGAGCTTATTGAGGAGCTCATCTCCCTGTAATTCACGCTTCCAAGGAAAACAATTTCCAAGAGATGCTACTGAGTTTGGGAGGCAGACATCAATTCAAACGTTTCCCTGAACTAATAAAGTTGACACCAGCTTGCTTCTGCAAAAAGACAATTGCAACGCCTTGTGGAATTTGAACAGTCACCACTCCATAAGCCTGCACATTACCCTTGGGGGATAATGAATCAACAGCTGTGCAGTTTTCAGAAGCAGTCTTTTAACTCAGCCTCACATCACTGAAGGTTGCTTTTCACATTGCAGTTTCAGATGTGCACCAAAGACATTTTAGGTTGGATATGGGGATCCTTTGGCCCTCCAGATGTTGCTGAACTACAACTCCCATCACCCCCAGCAAACATGGCCAGTGGCCTGGGATTATAGGAGATGTCACTCAGCAACATCTGGAGGGCCAAATGTTTAAGTAGATGGCAAAACATCTAAAGTGTAAACGTGACATGTTTGCAAATGACGTTATCACAAAAAATGAATCCGAATATTTTAAAATCTGAAGGAATGATAGCGCAGATCAGAATCAAAGTTATACCAAAATAGCAATTTACAGTGCAATCCTAGACGGGCTTACTCAGAAGTAAATGTAATTCTGTCCCACATGGCTTACTCCCAGGTAAATGTGCATAGGTTTGCAGGCGTATCACCTTCCACACCTCCTGCTTTATAATAAGAGTTTCAGAAATCTAAAAAATAAATGTAAATGTAAATCTTCTGAGTGACTGACCATTTCAATGAAATAATCCAAGATCTTTGACTGATCATATATAGTGGCTAAAAATATTAGATTTCTGTTCTTTTCATCAGCAACACTGAGATCAAGCTTCTGGCTTCTAACAAGGTAATCCAAGACATCTGCATATCCCAACTGAACAGTCTGTAAAGCTCTGAGGAAGGAAAAAAGCAAATATGTTAACAGTTAACACTGCTATTTTTATCATTTACATTCCATTCAAACTGATTGGCCACTGTTATGTCCGATCAACAGCCAGACTCCAAAGAACTATGCATTTAATTTGGTACTTTCCCGCCTAAGCCTCCCTCCCTCTGGGAGAGTTTCAACAGCAGTTTGCATTAGGAGAAGGGAGTTCAATGCCCCAAGTAGAGGTGGAGGCAGTGAACCAGCAGGGTATACCAGTATATATGAGCCCTTTGGGTAAACACAAAGTTGGTTTCTGCATCTTGCCTAAAGGTTTTTACATATATCTGAATACATGATCAAAGAAGATCAGAAAATAACCTCTTGAGGGGGAGTGTTCCAAAGCTCTGGGTTCACAAATAAAAAGGCCCTGCTCTTGGCAGAAACAAATTTCATTCATAAAGCCCTAGGGAGAGTCAGGCTTCAGACCCAGTCATCTCACCCACATCACCTAGATCAGGGATGGAGAACCCATGGTTGCTCAGGTGTCATTGAGTTCCACCTCCCATCACTTCAGCCAGCGTGCCCAATGGTAAGGGATGATGGGAGCCAAATCCAAGGGCATCTTGTGGGTCACAGGCTAGTAGCCACCCCTAACCTGTGAAGCAAGTCCCACTGACTTCAGTGGACCTTGCTTCCATGTAAATATGCTTACGATTCACACTAAGAGATGTATTGCCATGTAAGTTCATACCAGTGTTGGCTTGCTCAATGAGTAAACCAACCTTACCTAAAAAGATTGTTTGAAGTACTTAACTGATTTGAGAAAGTCAGCAAATGTTCTTTAATAATAGCAAACGATAAGCAATGTATTGTGTCTTCATTGTATCTTTATTATTATTCCAAAAGGTATTAGGAAATAATTTACAGTTACACTGTATTGTCTCTTTCAATTTGATGGTATATATACAATGGCTAGGTTCTATGTCCACTGTCAGAGCAATTTCGTCTCTGAATTCCAGTTGCTAGGAATCACAGGTGTGGGGAGTGCTGTTGTGCGCAGGCCCAGCTTTCAAGTTTCCCATCAGCATCTGGTTGGCCACTGGGATGCCGGACTAGTTGGGCCATTGGCCTGATCCAGCAGGATCTTCTCATGCTCTTCATCAATATACAGAGTGAATTCAATCCAAAAGCCTGTTTCAGGACAGTATTCATACTGCTGCTGGAGAATGGGTGGAACCAAGGCAAAGAAAGCAGGAAGACCCAATGTCCTCCTTCATTTGAATGAAACTATTAGCAAATATACTGTTTCCAAATCAATGACTAGCCATTATAGCAAGACTTGAAAAAGCAATTTGTCTAGTTCAGGGAAAGGGAACCTGTGTCCCTTGAGATGCTGTTAGATTACAACTCCCATATACTGTATATTCCCATATACCGTACAAGACTGGGTGTATAAGACGACCCCCAACTTTTCCAGTTAAAATATAGAGTTTGGGATATACTTGCCATATAAGAAATATGACCCGGCGTATAAGACCACCCCCAACTTTTGAAAAGATTTTCCTGTGTTAAAAAATAGTCTTATATGCAGGAATATACAGTATATAATTTTTGGGTTACACAGCAATCTCAGCATGTGTGCCTGTATGTTCTCAAACAGCACCCACAGTATTACCGTTCTCTCATATACCGGTAGTTTTCCGTCTACAGGAGAAACTCCTCCTGCATACTTGTTTCCAGGGCAGCTGTCTACCAGTTCCACCTGGTACACCGGCTGAGACCCTACCTACCTGCGCGCTGTCTCACCAGAGTGGTACATGCGCTGGTTATCTCCAGCTTGGACCACTGCAATGCACTCTACGTGGGGCTACCTTTGTAGGTGACTCGGAAACTACAACTAATCCAGAATGCGCTTGCTAGACTGGTGACTGGGAGAGGCCGCTGGGACTATATAACCTGAAAGGCCTACATTGGCTCCCAGTACGTTTCCAAGCACAATTCAAAGTGTTGGTGCTGACCTTTAAAGCCCTAAATGGCCTAGGCCCTGTATACCTGAAAGAGCACCTCCACCCCCATCATTCAGCCCAGACACTGAGATCCAGTACCAAGGGCCTTCTGGCAGTTCCTGCACGGTGAGAAGTGAAGTTACAGGGAACCAGGCAGAGGGCCTTCTCGGTAGTGGCACCCACCCTGTGGAATGCCCTCCTATCAGATGTCAAAAAGATGAGTAATTATATATCTTTTTGGAGACATCTGAAAGCAGCCCTGTATAGGGAAGTTTTTTAAAGTTTAATGATTTACTATGCTTTTATGTATGCTGGAAGCTGCCCAGAGTGGCTGGGGCAACCCAGCCAGATGGGCGGGGAACAAATTAATAATGATAATGATACATGGAACATCCCTATGCATACATGGAACAGTCTCATCACAAAAGAGAACAGGAAGCTTCTGCATGAGTAGGAGTCCCTTTCCCCAAGGTCAGGAAGGCTAGAGCTCGAAGGAGAGTTAATGCGTCAGCAATGAAACCACTAAGACCAAGGCCTCATCCCACCCCTTTCTCTCAGGGCCTGGTTGAAGCCTGACTTGCAGCTAGTCAAACACTTCACCAATAGCAGTGAAGCTGCATGGCTGGTTTGCTGTCACCTCTGCTCCAACGGAAGATGGGGTGTGTGTCTAAGAACCAGCCAGGATCCCAGGCAAATGGTGTGGGGACCGCCAAGGCTATGGCAGGGATGTTCCAATCGGATGGCTCCTCCACATTGGTAATCGTGAGATCTGCTAGAAAGTCCTGCCCCTGAGGAGACCTGAGGTTCAAGGTCTGGGCAGGGCTGAACGCTGACAGAACTCCTGTCTACCTGGCTCTGCATTCTTCTTCAGCAGTACATCTGCTCCTCCTTCACACAGGGACAGGATGCAAACACATTTGAGGATTGAGCAACATCTAGGAATGCCTGTGTATGTCTGCAAACTATGCTGGACAGAAATTGCTAGGGCCGCTCTAATTATGGTCATTTCTGAGCATCGTAGAATAAAGGCTATGCACGTTATATCAAGTGGCCTGAAGGGGCACACAAGTACGCTAGATTGGTAATAGCCTAGAATTAAATAAAATCAGTAGGTCGATGGAAGTACTTCGAAAAACACTGAGATCACAGTGAAATACTCCAGGCTAAACAGCCTGATCTCTGTCAGATCAAAAGAAGCTGGAAAGAAAAACTTCTCTCTCATACAAGGACGGGCCATCTTCACAGCTCTACCTTTAATCCATGGGCGAGCCTACATCAAAGAAGTCTGGGATGACATAATTTCTAGGGACTGATATTAAAATAAGGTCCACGAGGATGCTCTCCAAGTTTTAAATGGTATAAATTTAAATATAGTATGCCAATCTTATATGCATAGGTGTATTTACAGGTGAAACTCGGAAAATTAGCATATCGTCGAAAAGTGCATTTATTTCAGTAATGCAACTTAAAAGGTGAAACCAATATACGAGATAGATGCATGACATGCAAAGCAAGATATGTCACGCCTTTATTTGTTGTAATTGTAATTATTTGTCGTTAGGCGGGTCGATTATAAATGGAATGTAATTAATGAAATGTAATAGCAATGTTTATTTTTGTATTATTGTTACTATTTGTTTTATTAGTGTGGAATTTCCAAAAGAAAGAATTTGTAAAAATTAAAAGAAAAGTAAAAAATAATAAGTTGCATTACTGAAATAAATGCACTTTTTGACGATATTCTAATTTTCCCAAGTTTCACCTGTATATACATTGGCACTTTCTAAGCAAATTGCAATGGTTGGTGGCTGATGCAAATATCTGCCTATGAACCATGGATGAGAATAAATCAACAAACCCGTGATTATTTTAACTTGCAGATGAGAATCCGTACATCAAAGGAAACCAAAGCTGCTGCTGCCGACAGCAATTCTACTCCAATGCAACCTCACCGTCAGCATGTCACAAGGTGGGAGCGATTTAATACATCTGTTGCAGCAATGCTGAGAAATCTGGGGCACTATAGAGACAAACTGATTTATTGCAGCATGAGGTGCCATAGGCAACAACCTGCTTCATCATAGGGAGGAGGAGGGAATCCACACCTTCCTGGTTCTCAGTTGGGCCCTGATCAGAGGTGGTGTTTCCATTTGCTTCTCTCTCTCTCTCTCTCTCTCTCTCTCTCTCTCAAGTAGTCTTACACACAGCCTAATCAGACTCTTCACCAGCAGCAGTAAAGTTTCTGTCTGGCATAAAAACATATGCTTCCTAGGGATGGCCAGCTGAAAACTACTTTGATTTTTAGAGCCTAACTTCCTGTGATGCTATTGGGCAGGCAAGAACTCAACCGTACCAAACTCCTAAAACAAACACAATTACAGTGGTGCCTTGCTAGACGAAATTAATTCGTTCCACGGGTCTTTTCTTATAGCGAAAAAATTGTCTAGCGAATCCCATAGGAATGCATTGAATTTTTTTTTAATTTCCCCCCCCATAGGAACGCATTAATTGAATTCCAATGCATTCCTATGGGAAACCGCGATTCGCTAGATGAATTTTTCGTAAAACGCATTCGTCTAGCGAGGCAACCTCCGCTCGAAAAATCCTTTCGTTAAGCGGAAATTTCGTTAAGCAGGGCATTCGTTAAGCGAGGCACCACTGTAATTGTACTGCTGGATAAGTGTTATTGCATTTGTATTTGTTTAAAAATAAACAAATACAAATGCAATAACAATACAGTACCAAACTCCTGACTACAGCTCTACCTGCATCCTTTCTGCCCCACAGATTTATAGGGTGGAAACCAGATTACCTGCCTTATTCGACAAGACATTCCAGGAGAATATTATTGTGCAGCTGATGAAGTCCCAAAGTCGGGAATAATGGGAGCCAGAGGCATTGTGCTACATTAGGGGTACCCACTGTGATGCTCAATGGATGTTGTGGGACTCCAACTCCCATCAGTCCCCATCAGCATCATGCCCCATGAAATACAGACTAAAATGTGGGGTTTCTGGAAGTTTATTTATGCATTTCTTAACTTTGGTTCAACTGACAGGCCATTCTTTTCTCTTTTGAAGTGCACAGTTAACTATTTGTGGATGATTCTAACTGGGGGCAAGTATGTTTAGCTAACAGGATGTAAGATTTTCATATGAATGTGCAAGGGAGCACAATACATATGGAAGCACGAGCTGTATGGGGACACTGGCCTCTGCCAATGCATAATGTGTGAATGAGTGAGGAGAGGCTTGTGACACAACAGAAAACAGTTGACCAAAAATATCGGTTTGGCAGTTATGTTCCAGTACGTCATACATGAGCTCCATCTAGCGCATTTTGCTAGAAATGGCCTCTTGCACAAAGGAAAAGCAATTAATGTAGTGTTGTTTGTAGCGCTTTCAACACCTTGCACCCACTTTAAATATTTATTCTTTATTAATGCAAAAGGACATGCTATATCACTCCATGGACCTCTGAAATCTTCAGTGAGCAAGGCAACCTCAAATTAAAAGCAAATCATACCAAGACTAGATTTGTTACCCCCCCCCCCGCCCGGTGAAATTTTGATGCATTTCAAGCAAATTCATAATTGCTTTGTAGGGGAGGGAGGGCATTCTCAATCTACCACAAGCGGCTCACTGGGTTGGGTGCAGCACCTATGCCAGCTTTCCAGCAGGTGGGCAGCTGTTGCTTACTGACAGGAAGAGGGGAAGGAAGTGGGGAGGTCTGTGCCATACAAACACATTGGCAGTACCAATCAGGTGTGTTTGCACTGCACTGACCTCTGAGTCGCTTTTGCAATCTACACAGACATATTTCCCCCTTGGTCCACCACATTCAATATTTTATAGCTATTATTACAGTCCCAGGGCAGGTTACAACTACTTAAAATTCAGTACGAAAAACAGTTCTTCTGGGGTGGAGGGGACAAGATAAAAAAAATTTAAAACAGTTTTAAAAACCATCATAGTCACAGGAACAGGGTGGATCCTGAAAATATACATCTCAGATGTCACAGGCCAGGGTAAAGACATACATCTTCAGCATGATAAAGGTTCCAGGTGCATCTCTGTGGAAAGAGAATTCCATAACATGGAATGTTTTCTCCCAAACCACCACCCTGTGCTTCTGAGGGTGGTGAAGCTACCAAGAGCCAGCAGAGCCTGAGGATTATGCTTGTATTTGGTATGCCTTTATCATGTACCT
The DNA here is from genome assembly GCF_965207765.1 of Zootoca vivipara. NCBI lineage: Eukaryota > Metazoa > Chordata > Lepidosauria > Squamata > Lacertidae > Zootoca > Zootoca vivipara. The sequence goes on from NC_142596.1 coordinate 43,681,383, forward strand.
TGATAATTGTCCCATCTCAATGTAGTCTCCCCGCAAGGTATGAATTCATCTGGTAGCAGCTTTAATTAGTATTCCCCCCTATTTGTTTTCCTCATCCATGATTTACCTCATGTGTCTATTCCCCTCCTCACTAAAATTTTTCTTTACAAAATAAAATAAAGTATAATAATAATAATAATAATAATAATAATATATTTATACCCCGCCCATCTGGCAGGGTTTCCGCAACCACTCTGAGCGGCTTCCAGCAAAATATTAAAATACAATTTATATTAAAATACATCTTAGAATTAGATGTTAATGCTCTTTTGTTGGCCTTTTAAAAATAAATATGCATTATTTACCTATTTATTTATTTCAGTATATTAAAATATATACTTATGCTATTTTTCTTCTTCTCTTGTATACCTGCCACATCCACAATGTGCTTTGTTGGTTTTTTAGTCTGTTCATTACCCACTGGACCAAAAATATAGAGTTTAATATATATATATTTTAAAGGAAATAATATGACTGACTGGTAAGATTCCAGTTCAATCCTTGGCATATCCAGTGAAAAGGATCAGGTACCAGGCAGTTCTAAGGATTGGAAAGCTGCCAGTCAGAGTAGACATTACTTGGCTGGCAACTCCCTATGAAACACACACAAGTGGCATTTGATTTTTCCCCTCCGGACTTCTGACTACCATCACTGCAGCCACCACCTATTGCAAACTGATTTTGAAACTCCCCTCAGTATCAAAGGAAGCTCGCCAAGAGGTAAAGGACAAGCAACTATTTGCAGAATGCCCCACAGAACTTGTTCCATAGTTTATCTACTTATTTATTTCATACAATTTATATACCGGTTGATTACGTATAAAAAGCCTCAAAGCGGTTCTTTGGACCCTGGACAGTGTAAGTATACCTGCCCTTTCAACTTTATGTAACAGCAGAAAGACAGATTGAAAAGGATAGCTGACAGCAGTGGTTTCCTGCCAAGACAGAAAGAAGAACGACAAGACTGGAAGAAGACAGTAAAAGCAAACTGGTTCTGAGTTTTCAACCACGACTTTTTATTTCTCTTTTCCCACGCAGCTCAGTACTGTAAAAACCATCCAGCAGCATTTCGTGTTCAGATTTTAAAAACCATCACAATGCATACATATGGTTTTCAGCTTTGATATATTATGCTAATTGCTATGACAACAGTGAGAGAAAAATTCAGCAGATTCGCGGGTGATATATAGATACTTAAAAAGGCTGCAACATTTTTAATAACATTGAATTTGACCTCTATCTCCCTCCTGTGGTGCAAGGATGCAATCCCATCATCAGCTTCTGGAAATTTGTGTACGTATTTTTACAGATACCAATGCACTCCTGGGTTGCAACTCTCTTTTAAACATAGTTTGAATGTGGTACATGAACCCCTTTCATTAAGCTATTTTTTAATAAAATGTGAAAATCTAGAAAGTTGCTGTACCTCTTCAACAGTGGTCCATGCCAAATCTAAATCTAGAGAAACCTGTGAGCAGAAGTTATAAACATTTTCTTGATAGGAAAGCCACTGGCACACAGGCACAGCATGTGCAGAGGAATCCCATAATGCTCAATGGAGCTGTTTTCCCTGTTTTCCCATCCCAGTGCTAAGGCATGGGGAAAACACTTCACACAAAGCACAACAATTAAAGGGTTTGCTGCCACAAGGCATTTTGGAAATGGGCCTCAGGGCAGGCTTAGAGGTTTTGAAAAGGGAATTGGACAAAACTAAAGAGAAGAGACTAGGCCATAAAAACTTCCATACTCCCAGGCAGTGTATGACTAAATGCCAGAGGCTGGGGCGCAACCGTGGGAGAGCGCTGCCATCATCATGCCCGGGAGGGACCAGGCTGGTCACAGAAAGACTCAGGATGCAGGAATGTGTGAACCTTTGATGCAATCCTTCAAGGTTCTTATGTTGTTATGCATACAGACAGTGCCAGGAGGCAGTGGAGAAAATGGGTGGTCTAAGATGGGTGGACGAGATGGTTGGACACTGTTCTCGAAGCTACGAACATGAGTCTGACCAAACTGCGAGAGACAGGAGTGCCTGGCGTGCTCTGGTCCATGGGGTCACAAAGAGTCGGACACGACTAAACCACAACAAGTGCACCTCTTGAGCTCTCATTTAACTGGTGTGCACTGATGGGGCTTGGGCAGATATACTGGAGATGCAAATCTATTTTGTCTTTCATACTGCTTAGATCTGCAGTTCTGTTGAGGGGTTAGGAGGGACAGAGGCCTGCCAGAACTCTCCCACATTTGGGTTCTGTGATCTGATCCGCTGCTGGACTTACTGCTCTCTGAGGAACTCGACCTGATGAGTGGGGGGGGGGCTGTTCCCTATAAGCCTTCCCCCTTACAGGTACTATGCCCATGTTTGACTGATTTGAAAACCTGACATTTTAATATCCCACCCAGTGCTCCACTGTGCATAGAGGGGGGAAACCCAGAAATGCAATTGACTAAGCTGTGCTGAAGAAGAAAGAACATCAATCCATTTCAATGAAGTCCTTGCACAAATTCCATTGATATTAATTAACGCTGCAGATAGGATGCTGATTTTAGAAGTTGCACCCTTGAGGAGGAAGAAAAAGGAAGACACACAGTTTTGCTCTACAGAACAGACAATGCTATGTTAGTTTCTTCTATGAAGCAAGTGAAGCAAGTATTGGTCAGTCACATAACAGCAAATATTTCAGTCATGCAAGGCTTCACTGTGAATTAGATATGTAGCCTCCATAAGCATTACCAACTTATCCACTACATTCTAAAAAGCCTTTCTACATACTTATGTGGTTATAAAAAAATGACTAATAAGCAAGACTATTGACAAACATCAACAAATCATTATTGTGCTGTGATTTTTGGCGTTGCATACAAAATTTAGTACAGGCACATATTCAGTTCAAGCTTATATATATATAAAGCACGACCTAACTTTAAGAAAATGGCCACAATCCACCAGCAACCATCTCGGCTGTGCAAGTTGAAAAATATACATCCTGGTGGGTGGTGCCCAATAACTTCACAAAGCAGTGCAGCTTTTGCATCAGTTCTAGTTTAAACACAATATTAAGTCAGGAAATATACTATTGGAAAGTTTCACTTTCTAAATGCAAGTAATCTTACCTTTCTTTAACCACTTCGCTGGATTGCTTTCTAGTAGCAGAAACAGAACTCTTGACAGGTTGTTCAGAGGAGAGCTGGGTTTTGACCAATGCCTTATAGAACTGAATTTTAAAAAGCACGACATTTAGCGAATAATCTTATAATTTAATTCCAATTCTGTCAATACTCAGGAAATATAAACTCTTCTAGAGAATATATGTCACATGAATAAGGCATGTGAGTTTGCAGAGTGGGCATTCGTCCTCCCTGTCCCCCAGACTTCTCATGATATTTTGCTATTTCACAGTAAACCTTCAAGGACATTTAGAAAGCATTGCAGGGACCATCCATGTTGCCACAACCCGTTTTCAAAAGGGCAAAACTCACTCAGGTGCTAGTATGCAGTTGCTGTTTTGCAAGTACAGAGTTTTAACTGGTAGTTTTAAAAGGGCATTTACAGAGAATAATTCCAAAATCTGCCTCGGCTTTCTAGGAGATAAAACTCTATCTTCAGTTTTAAAGTCTCTTTTCCCACAAAAGTGGACCAAGAAGCCACATACAGTGAAAGTGGTGAACACCCTAATTAGATATTAAACAAGCCCTTCTTTGACTTATACCCATCCCTTACTCCTCACCCCCTCATCAAGAACAAAACATTGTCTTTTTATATAAGCCTTCATTGTCAGCTAAATACACCGTCAGCTAAATAGTGCAAGAAACTTCTTTAAAAATAGATTCATCCCCACCCTAGTATAAAGTGCAGACTCTACAAGTATGTTGTTACAATACAATCGACAGCCTAATTAAGGAGATGTCTTCAAATATTTGCCAATGTAGGCTTCACTTCTAAATGTATGTACTTGAAATGTAAGCCTCTTCAGACTGCATGGGACTTCTGAATAACAAATGTGGTTAGGACTAGGCTGCTAGTCCCTCTGAAATAAAAGGTAAAGTCATATTCCCATGTCTGTGCTTAGCTGAGAGTAAGCCTGGGTACACAAAAGGGGACAAACAGCGTATCAGGCTGAACATTGCCTTAGCTTAACAGAGCTGTTAGTAACTTCACTAAACCCACTTTCTTTTTAGTTCTGCTGCAATGTTTCAACTACCATCCAGGTTTTTAAAAGTCAAAATTCAAGGCAGGTACTGTACACAATTTTCGTTAAAAGTACAAGTGCATTAAATTCACTCGAAACATTTAAAGAGAGATGCTAGAAAGCTAACATACACGCAGATACAGTCATACCTCGGTTTAAGTACGCTTCGGTTTGAGTACTTTCAGTTTAAGTACTCCGCGGACCCGTCTGGAACGGATTAATCCACTTTCCATTACTTTCAATGGGAAAGTTTGCTCCAGGTTAAGTACGCTTCAGGTTAAGTACAGACTTCCGGAACCAATTGTGTACTTAAACTGAGGTACCACTGTACACACATTTTAGGCAGAATCCTATGGCCAGCAGGCTCTTGGAAACTTTCATTTCAAAAAGAACTTTGCCATGAGGCATTGCTATTCAAGAAACCCAAACCCAAAGTCTTCTTGGGCTTGCAGAACTTGTTGCATCGTCCCCCAGATGTCCGTCTGTATCATTAATGTCATGATTATTGCAGCTTGGAGTGATGAGATGTTTACAGCAAAATACTGAGAGCCACCTGTGGCTTTTAAATACACAGAGCTTTAAGATACAACTGTGTCTATCTATTCCCAAAGGTTTCTGATATTTTGCAAAATGCAACTTGGTAGGTGAATGCATGCAGCCTCTTTTAAGTAGAACTGTCATTCAGAGAGGGCAAGGGTACTTCAATTACTACCTGTTTTCAAATATTTTGGACCACTTGTGATAATTTTTCAGAAGCACCTATGCCTCTGGTTATTATGAGGTATGTGGGGAAAGGCGCTCTTGAAAAGTCACTGCTATTTGGGGGGTACCTCTTGAACTGTATAACAATAAGAAGACTCTGAAATCACTTTCCCCCAAAGCTCTACCAAATCACTATAATTCTGCCTCTGTTACCAAATGACACCTAAATGCACCATTATGCCTCTAGATGAGAGTATCAACAGGAGTTGCTGTCAAGCAACTGCTATGGGTAGAAGTAAAACCAACCAACATTTTACACAGAAAAGATTATGGGATCAACATACTACAGAAAGCATACAGGGACACAGTGGTACCTTGGTTTAAGAACAGCTTAGTTTATGAACAACTTGGATTAAGAATGCTGCAAACCCGGAAGTAGGTGTTTTCGTTTGTGAACGTTGCCTTGGAAGCAGAACATGTTGAGTGTGTTCCATTTGTAAATTGAGTCCCCCGCTGCGATGCGAAAGCACGCCTTGGTTTAAGAATGCTTTGGTTTAAGAACGGACTTCCGGAACGGATTAAGTTCATAAACCAAGGTACCACTGTATTTCACAGTAACTAAATGACAGTTAAAATATCCATCTAAATGAGGAAACTGTTTTGGTTCCAGTTCCCATCAGTCTCAGGCAGAATGGCCAATGATCAGGGATGATGGGAGTTGTAGTCCTGTAACACTCAGAGCACCAAATGTTCCCTAGCTCTGATCTAAACAAGAAGCATAGTTAACTAAGATTTCCAGTTAAGATTTATGCTTCCTGCCCTCATAAATGCCTTAAAACATAAGTGCTCCACTGGCTTATTCTGACACTTCAACATGACAAATGCAAAGAAAACCAATGCACACCCAAGTTATGTTAATGCTCCAATGCAGGATGCAAGACTGCAGAAAGAAGCCAGCTAAACACAAAGAAAGTAAAGCTGCCAAAACCTCTGTTAAAAATAAGTGATCTCTAGACAATGAGCCAATATACATTACTTCCATCCCTTAAACATGGCTTGATATTGTTAGCCATTTTACATGAATGTTAGCCATGGTTAACACAAACTAGGATTTGGTTCTAATCCAGGAATTGAAACCAGATTCTAGCTATGACTTCAAATCCAAAGTGTCAGGAGCAAATCCTCATCATTGTTGAATGTTAGCAAAACAATGAAGTATGGCTAAAGGGTTGGGGAGGGAGAAAATAAATATGTGGCACATTTTCAATCCTTTAAACATGGTTCAGGGTTGGGAAACATTATGTCTGCTCTGGGTCAAGGAGATTTTAAAAGGTTTAAAACAAAAGATGATTGCTGAAAGCAGAGCATGACCATCAGGGCCGGCTCTAGGTAGACCCCCGGTGGTGTGGTGTGTCAGGGTGCTGGGCCGGTAGGCAGCGCGCCGCGCGGAAACCATGCTGCGTCCTGTGAGGGCGCCGGAGCGATCTCCGCCCCTCAGCACCAGGACGCGCGACCTGCTCGAGACTGCCCTGATGACCATGCTCTGCAATGATAAAATTCTGCAATGAACCGTTAGGGATAGAACTATAAACAGAATGCTGTTAAAGACATAAGGGCTATACATCTGTAATATATATCTCCTCACAGATCTAGCTGAAAATTGCTAAGTCGTCTATCCAACATGTTTTCTTAATAGCTTAAAATTTCATTTTTAAAATGGAAGACTGTCCTCACAGTCCACAATTTCCTATTAAGGCTTTTATTACAAGCATCCTGATTTAGGGTTGACTGTGTGTGTGAAGGATCTTGCAGTACCTTAAAGACTGCCAGATTTAATATGGTAAAGGTTTGCATGGACCAGGGTCCACTTAATGAAATGCACAAAAAGAGGGAGAATATGGATACTAAATCACTGATTTCCCAAGAAATTATGCTGCAATGTATCTGTCAGTCTTTAGGGTGCCCGATGACATTTGGTTATTGTTCTTCCTGCAAGAAACTAAGCACAGCTATTCCTCTTAGGAAAAATAAAACAAATAAGAAGAGTGTGACACAAGATTCCTATAGCATTCCAACTCTCGTTTATTTAATAAATAGGATGAAGGCTTGCATCCATGGCAATTTTTTTACCCAATATTGAACACCAGTCTTCACCCTGCACCTTGTTTTGAACTACCATCTTCCATGCCCATTCCCCATGATGGCTATGGTCAATGGGAGTTGTAGCCCAAACCATCTGAAAGGGACCAGGTTGGGAAAGGCTGGTGTATATTCACCTTTATTTAACAGCATGCTTTGCCCATGTTCAGCTTAAAGACCTTTGCCTAAAAACAAGTTAAACCACTGTCATGAGTAGCAATGGAACCAGGCTTAGGGATCCCTGACAGCATCATCCATTCTTTTTTCCTCAATGCCAATAGTAGCAAAGGCAAGACGCTCATCTGCATTGCCAAAGTTCAGTTTTTTAAGTGGCTGCTGGCAGGCACCATGGCCAACACTCCATCCCAGAGGAATATAGCTGAGATTAATAATGAAACATTTGTGCTAACTTCTAGACACATTCACTGCCTACAGATAAATTTCACATCTCTAGAGTAACCCACTCTTTTAAAAGAAGCACATGAGTGTGTTCAGTATCAGAGATATGCTTAGAATAAAAAGACCTTACTAACGTTGCTGCAGTAGGAAGACTTCTCGTAGGATTTGTTCAACTGAAATGCCAAACAGGGAAAACATGGGCTTTGCAGCTTCCCCCTTCCACTGTCTTCTCAGAGAATTATCAAACAACAGATTCCAAGAGCAGACGCAATGGTGATTTTTGTTTGGGTGGAATGCCAAACCAGCTTGACCAAACTGCTGTTTGAAAAACAGTTCAAGCCATAGCTTCAGATCCTGGCTCAGTGGCCACTCAAAAATCATGCATCTGTCAGGTGGTGGCAATTTTTGCATTACAGTTGAACTATCTCATAGCGTGAACAAGGGCAAGTGGATTTAGGAAGGCCCAACAGAGACGCTTTAAAAAGGAAATGAACACTCACAATACTTGCATTCAGCTATTATGCACAAGGCAGAAAGTTGGGGTTGTTCGTGACGAGTGTAGATGCAATGAAAAATATAGGTTTGTCACCATAATACATTTGAAACAGCCCAAAGGGGTGCAAAGTTCAGACACGGCAGGTTGTATCCAACTAAGTTATATTCCAAGTAGATACACTGAAATTAATAAACCTAAATTATGCATGTCCATTAATTTCAATAGGTCTAATTGCAGCAGGACTAGTATTGGATACAACCCTGTCCTTATATACTAATTCAGAAGAAATAACAGGATGGGGTCCTTAATGCCTGTTATCAGCCAGCCATTTTACTCAACAGGCCTGAAAATATTGAAATCTTCTCCATCAACATACACCATAATAAAAGGTATGACAGCTAACTAACTCCCTAAAGCTTTTTTTAATGTCGGTTGCCTAAAAGTTATTACTACAACACCTCCTGTTATTATCTCTTGGCCACTGACAGATCTTAAAAGTGCTTTACAAGGAACATTGCAACAAACTGACACTAGCATTTCAAAACTATTGCATTTTTACCTTCACTATTGCATGCCAGAGATTTGCAAGTGCAAATGCTCGTATAGCTAGCAACCACTGAGCTATCTGAGGGTTCTTGGTTGTGTACTGTATAGCTGAAAGCATTTCCTTATATTCAGATGTGTCCGCTGAAGACATAAAGTTTAAATAGTCAAGAAAAACATATGGGTTCTGGTCGTTCACAAGTACGATGGGATATTCACTCAGCGCAGCTGCAAGAATGAAATTCAAATCCGATGGCTGGAACTCCTTGGAGCCTGACCCCTCAAAAGCAAGGCGTACTTCATCCTCAATAACTCCCATTTCCAGTTCTAACAGTTGCTCTTTGTGGTTGTACTGGAGTTCAGACAGCCAGAAATGTGCAAAGCGTACAAAGTTATCTCCACAACAACTCCACGTGCCCATGTCACTAATGAAGTTGTGTGCCTTCTCCAGCCAGCCTGTCACTGCAGTGCTATCAAAGTGTTTAAAGAGCTTTTCAAATATATCTTTTTCAGGAGAAAAAAGTGGACCTAGCGATTCCTTGGAAGATGCAGCTCCATTCGCTGCATCACTCAAGCGTGGTGGCCTTTTTTTGCCAATATGAGGCAATGGGACAGCTTTAAACAGAGTGCAGTTCCTGATCTTAAGAGAGAAGAACTCCTTTTGCAAATGATTATTATCCACGTGAGAGTTGTTCACTAATGACTGGATAGTTGGAAGACGAAGAATTTCATTCTGCTCATTCAGGGTATTTTTACGCAGGTGTTGGTGTCCTACGTCATCTTCCTGTTCCATATTAATATAAGAGATATGCATCACCCGTCTGTCCTCCAAACTCTGCATTGTACTGAACTGCAGTAAATAATGGAATGCCTTTTAGTTGTAGCATAAGACACGATTTAGTGAATCTCAATATGGACCTGAAACAACACAAAAAAACAGAAGTAGTTACTTGTTGTCACTAGGGCTATAAAGCACAACAAAGATTTCTTCTAATGTACTAATCTGTCTTTAGGCAGATTAAAATGAACTGAAAGATTAATTGATTAAATCATTGCACATTACCAAAACCTCAATGCAAGTGTTTTTCTAAGATACTGAAGAAATGGCCCATTTACTGTTATGTACACAAGTGGTCTTTGGCTTGTATGCTGTCCATTTCCCTCTCCAGTGTTCAAAATTAGCCAGGTGCCAGACACATTTTGCACCCTGGCTATTGGGCAGTTGCAACCAGTGAAGATGCCTGGGCTCCAGGATGGCGCCTGACATCTCCACCATCTGGAGGTGCATGCCTGGAGATCCTTGGATTTTGACTGTTTTCACACACTAAAACCACATCCTGTATAATTCTATCAGTTACATTTTATCTGCACCATCAGAATGAATTTCAGGAACCAAAATGCTTTTTTTCTGCGCAGCCTGAGCAGGAGCAGTGAACAACGTTATAGTTAATTGTTGTAGCTTGTCTTCACTCCACTGCCCTGTTCACAATTGTGAAGAATATTCTTACGTTATGAATGGTTTGTGTCACCATTAAGAAAAAAGGTAGAAATATGCCAATATATGTGTGGCCTGTCCCTGGATCAAATGACTTTTCCCCTTCATTTTGGAGCAGGGTGGATTTGATTTAAATCAAACTGATTTAAATCACGATTTAAATCACTAGTCAGTAAGGCTTGATTTAAATCATAGTTTTCTATATAAAGACTAATTCTTGCTGGTATAACTTTAATATGCTGGTAGATGAAGATTTTTAGAATAACAACTTTTCATATTAGTTTTTTTTTATCCCCAGTTTAATAGGTTAATCATTCATACTGTATTTGGACAACTTTTCTGTTGTACTTAGGAAGGAGAAAAATAATCATTACCTTAATAATAACAATTTAAATAATTTATTCAACTGAAACAATAACACTGCAGCATATGTTATTTGCTTAAACAAACATCCATGTTTGTTAGGTAATTTGGCTAAACAAAAACAAAATATATATATTTTAAGAAACTTAGACTGTCAGCCCAGCCTACACATGAAAAACTTAAATACTGTCCACTCCAAACAATCAGAAAAATATTGTTTCTATTCTATTCACTGAACTTCTTGAAACTTAGCACTGAAGGGGTTGATTCTGTATTCTTAGGTTTGTAGAACAATAGGATTAAGGCCTTTTTCTCAACTCTGTTCATGTTATAACATTTTTGCTGTGAAGAAGAGGCATGTGATCTCTGTTGAGTCAAATTCAGTTTTGAGAACTGCAAAAGTAAACCAAGCATCTGTGATAATATCTTGCAGGCAGAGAAACTGCCCAATAATCTTACAAAAACCTCTGGAAGAGCATAACATTGTGAATGGATTAATGGAATTTATTTACCAAAAAAATTAAACATATACAACCACATTCTACATAATTAAAAAACTAATCTTTATTTCATGATGGAATAACCTTTGGATGGTAATATATTTTCCTCAAAAAGCATTTTATTTAAAAAAAATCCGATTTAAATAAAAAAAATCCGATTTTTTATTTTTAAAAAATCATTGATTTTTATCCACCTTGTTTTGGAGGGTGAAAGCAGTCTATTATTATTATTATTATTATTATTATTATTATTATTATTATTATTATTATTATCATCATCATCATCATCACCATAAATCAGTTTGCTACAGTGTTTGAAACTCCCATTGTTCTAGGTGCATTTTGCAACAGAATTTCATTAGCACAGGCAGTTTTTGAGCACTGGGTGCAGCACTGCGCCTGAGATTAAAACTGCAGAGTGGAAAGGAAGGAGGACCATTTTCTGCCTTCCCACTTCCAGCTACTCTCTGGAGACTGGAGAAGAGACTCTCTTAAGAATATTAGGGGGGAAAGGACTAGACCATGTGAAAAATTAACATAATATTTTAGCTGCAGTTCATTCATTTTCAGCTTTGTAGTCTTGCTATTAAAAAAGGTTTGCCTAGACATTCCGTTGTTGCGCCCATAACCTCAGATTAAGGTGCCATCTAGCTCCTAGCTTCCATATTTCAGTTTCTAACACTGGATTGCTAATCTACTGAGTAAACAGATTTGAAGTTGAAACTCTAACCACCATCTCATATTCCAGTATTTGTTTTAAGCAAACAGAAATCCCATTCTAAAGTAAGAGTATCTATCTATACCATATTTTCAGATCTTCTGAACCCACTTACTTTTTACTACAGAAAGGTCTGTCTTTACTTTTTGCTCCTTATCCTCATAAACCACCCTATGGAGTACTCAAATATTATACAAGCGACCCCCCCCCCCACTTATACAGGGGTTATGTTCCAGCATCCTGCGCACGTAAGTGAAAATCACATAAGTGGAGAGAACTCTATAAACACTCTTTAAACGCCCTCTCTACCACTCTCTCTCCAATCCAGATCAAAAATACTGTACCAAAAAACAACTTCAACTGGAATTGAAGCTCTGGGGCCGGCAGGAGGCTGGAGGACAAGCAAAAAAGTAGCTGCTGGTGCGCTACTCCGCACACCAGCTGTTAGGCAGAGAGGCTGCACAGTTTAAACAAGGCCCAGTTGTGCCTTCAGTTACTTCTCTGCCCTCACTGAAGTCCTCTTCAGGCTCCATGGACTCTCCAGCTCTCTCCCTCCATTTCCGGGTATGAATTAAATGATTTAATTATTTCCCACCACCACGTATATTTGCGGTCGTGCGCAAGTCAACCGCAAGTTGGGTGTGTGTGTGCCTGTACTCCTTTTGGAGATCATAAAGAAAGGCAGTTCAAAACACTTCAAAACCAAACATTCCTCTATTCTAGTACACATTACCTTCTGTTTCGCTTTACAACTAGAATACTGTAATTTAGTTTTGCCCTTTTGTGAGCTGATGTAACGCAACTGTCATAACAATTGCTAACTTCAACCAATAAGATTCCAGGAGGTAAATTATGATGTCATAATCCAGAATCATTCTAGAGCACAATTTCTTTAAAAACATTAAGCTAAATGTTGGCGAAGTCTCATTTAAAAAAAATCTGATTTCTGCTGAGACAACAATGGCATGATTTCTCTACTGAACAAGAAATAATTTCCTCTAAACAGAAGAGAGACCAGGAAACTGTAGGAATTTCCATCTTAACATGGCTACAAAAGGACATGTATCAAAATGCAGAGCATCACATTTTCTGTACAACAGTCATTGATCTACATACAGTTTTAAAATCAGGAGATGAAGAGATCATGCTATAGCAAAACTATTTAACACATCAAGACCACCTTTATATAAACAGACCCTTTCACTCATGTAAGCTTGGTCACACAGTGCTTTTTTCTTATTGCAACTTGACAAGCCAGTTTGCAGGTAGCTATATTAATCTTGCTACCAGTGATGTTGGTTTTCTGGAAAAATTTGCAAGCTGCAAATTAGTCTGTTTTGTGGTTTGCATTGGAACATTATCAATCTGCATTGGAACAAAATTCTGATGCCCTAGAGAGTGATCTAATTAATCATGTTTCTTTTACTTCTATTTAAAGAAGTAATTAGGCAATCTGGGAAGTTGCAAAAATTTAAATCAATTAAATTTTTTGCAACTTCCCAGATTGCCCAATTATAAATTTGCTATAGGTACCCACTCATTGTTACTAATCAAAAAATTCCTTCCAGTTAGCACCTTAGAGACCAACTAAGTTTGTTATTGGTATCAGAATTTTTGTGTGCATGCACACAAAAGCTCATACCAGTAACAAACTTAGTTGGTCTCTAAGGTGCTACTGGAAGGAATTTTTTAGATTTTGTTTCGACTACGGCAGACCAACACAGCTACCTGTTACTAATCAAGTTATGAAACAGAAAATTTTCTGCAGAAAAATAAAAGCCATGGAAAATCCCCTCCCCCCACCAACAGCTTGTTCCTGTCACAGCACTCCAGTCAAATATGTGAAACCATACCCATGTCAAGGAACTAAGTACAGTAGGGGTGAAAATAGATTCGAACAGAGATACAGAACACAATGCACTACCTCCCACATTACACCAAGGACAGACTGCCATCAGTGAAGCAATCAATTACCCAAAAAATGTATGTAACCTAGTTACAAGTGACATGATTTATTGAATTACATTTATATCCTACCTTTCTTCCATAGAACACAAGGGATCATACGCAGGGTTCTCTAGTGGTTTCCCATACAGGCAATGACTAGACAATGACTATCTTGGAGTCAGAAGGTTGCTGTATCATGCAACTTCAGACCATAATCTTAGATAGTTGTCAAAAGTGAGGATGCCTGCCAAATCTCTGCTGGAAGAGTCTTCCATAGCATGGGGTCAGTCATTCTAAATGTGCAGCTTTTGGCTGATGCCAGCTGGGTCTCTGTATCATGGGGGACAACTCTCAATACTTCTCCAGATCATATTAGTGATCAAGCTGAAATACAGTGGTACCTCTACTTACGAATAACTCTACTTACGAATGTTTCTACTTACGAACGGAGCTCCATCCGCCATCTTGGATGTGGTTTAGATAAAAAAATTTCTACTTACGAATTTTTAGATAGGGTTGCTTCGACTTACGTTTTTTTTCTCCCAATGCATTCCTATGGGATTTGACTTACAATTTTTTTCGACTTACGAATGTGCATTCGGAACACATTTAATTCGTAAGTAGAGGTACCACTGTATAAGATTCCCAGTGGTCCTTAAGATTACTTGGACCCAAGTCGCTCAGGGTTTTGTATGGTAGTAACACAAGAGCCCTTTTTATGAAACCAACTGCTGGGAAGGTGCCAATATGCTTTGTGCCCTCCTTGATAATGTCCCAGATTCTCTTTGAGACCTCTGGAAAAAACACAGGTGTATAATTTGTGAGGGGAGGGGGCAATACATATTTCTCTTACATTTGATTATAATTTTTTAAGTTACAGACCCATCTACAGCACTAGAAAAAGAGATCAAGAGAATGGTCAGAATCTGAATAATCTTTGACTTTCTTAGCCCAATGGTCATGGTGCCTATTTGCATAAAATGCAAACAACAAAAAAAAAACCAGAAAGATCAAAACATGCAGACACACTGCCCAAAGTTTGGCAAATTAAGTAAAATTTAGCAGTGAGCACACCACTTTCCACAGGTTCAAATATAAAAGCCTACCACATAACTGAGGAAATGGGGCCCTTTATATGTCCAGTTGTCCTTTGTCAGCAACAAATTGTTGCTGTTTTTTGGGTTGAATATATGCTATATGGTAATTTATGGACCTAATACATATCTAAAGTCATTTGCACCTAACAAATAGGAGCCTACACAACACAAAACATGGTTGCTGTATGTAGGTTTTATTTTATTTGTTTATTATCTTATATTTTGGAAATGTACATCGTTTTTTTCTTTAATTTTTTTGGGGGCCCCCAAGAGAGTGGGGCTCTAAGCTATAGCTTGTTTAGCTTATACATAAATCCAACACTGATATGTACAGGGTGAGTCTTTTAAAAGAGGCCCCGTGGAACATGTGTACTCTGTATCCACGGGGCCTCTTTTAAAGGACTCACCTTGTATATCCCCTAAAAGAGGAAGATACAGTACATAAAAACGCGCGCGTGGTTTGTTTTTTTAATTTAAATGTGTTTTTACTTTATAGGAAAGCACCCTCATCCATGAGAGAAGTGTGGGTTGAGGAGAGCACCTTTCCCTCCCCCCTCAAACGCCCCCTCGCCAACCCCCCTCCCTGTCCCTCACAAGGCAGGGTCACCTGTAGCCTGACGTTGAGCATCATGGAGGCCACGATGTAGAGATAGGGGAAGTTGATGCGGAGCTTCCAGGCCAAGTCGAAGAAGATGAGGAGGGTCCGAGTCAGCCCTTTGCAGAAGACCCCGTACGACCTGGCAGCCGCCGACTGAGAGAACCTGGCAACCAGGGCGGACAGCAGCGTCGTCGCCGCCACCGCCATATACACGCACCTGAAGAGCCAGGCCTCATAGGCTCCGCCCCCTCCTCTCCCCTTGCGCCTAAACCCCCTCCCTCCCCGCCTTCCCCGCCGGGCTCGCGCTGACCCCTCGCAAAACCCCGGATGTCGGAGGAGCGAAGGGAAAGGCAGCCCCGGCCGAGCAAGGTGTTTACGTTCGGGCAACAGGGTTTGCCGCCGCGGCCGGCGTCGTCGCGGCGCCTCTACGTCACGGCGCACAGCTCCTGCCTGACCAATCACTTCTTCCCAGAGAGACGGGCGGGGGAAGAGACAACTGGAAGAGATTTGTGGTCCTCCAGATGTGGACGGGTTTCAGCTCCAGCCTGCGAGGTCAGCGGTTCTGGATGCTGTAGTTTAGCGGCATCTGAAGGGCCCAAAAAGGACCGTGGTTTATGGGCAAGGGTTTATGGCTAACCTGTGGCACTTATAACTTGTTGCTAGATGGCAGCTCCTGTCCTTGGCCACAGAAGTTGTCTGGGGCTGATGGGAGCTCTGGTGCAGTATCTGGAGGGGGGCACAACTTAGCAGCTCTAGGGTGTGAGCCACTGTATGTGCTTGTCCAGTTCCGGATTTATGTATAAACTAAGCAAGCTATAACTTGGGGCCCCACTTTCTTAGGGGCCCAAAAAAACTTTAAAGGAAAAAACCCTGGATGTACATTTCCAAAATATAAGATTTAAAAAACACAAATAAAATAAAACCTACATACAGCAACAGTGTTTTGTGTTGTGTAGGCTCCTGTTATGTAAGTAATGGGCCCCGCCTGCTAGCCTGCTCCCTAAAATATCAATGGTTTGCTCATTTCTATATGTAGGGTGCCTACATTCTGCATGTGCAAATGGCTTTAGATACCTATTAGGTTGATAAGTTACCATACAGCATACAGTATACCGGTAAAGGTAAAGGAACCCCTGACCATTAGGTCCAGTTGTGACCAACTCTGGGGTTGCGGCTCTCATCTTGTGTTATTAGCCGAGGCAGCCGGCGTACAGCTTCCAGGTCATGTGGCCAGCATGACAAAGCCACAGCACACGGAAAAGCCGTTTACCTTCCTGCTTGGAGCGGTACCTATTTATCAACTTGCACTTTGGGGTGCTTTTGAACTGCTAGGTTGGCAGGAGCTGGGACCGAGCAACGGGAGCTCACCCCGCCGCAGGGATTTGAACTGCCAACTTTCTGATCAGCAAGCCCTAGGCTCTGTGGTTTAACCCACAGCGCCACCTGCATCCCTATATACGGTAGCAGTGATGGTGAACCTATGACACGTGTCAGACGTGACATGCAGAGCCCTCACTGCTGGCACGCATCCCACCGGCCCATTCGCGCTGTTGTTGTTGTTTTTCCATTTGTTCTCCTGCTCCTTCTCATGCTACAGCTTGTCTCCCGCTGTGAAAACCTGTTAAAACCCCTGTTGTCACTGCTGTTAAAACCCAGATCCTTTTTTGTTGTTGTTGCTGCTGGTAGCCAGAGATTGGTTTTTTTAACCATTTCTGTGCTGTTTTTTTCTGGCACTTTAGCAGACGATGATTGGGTGAAACAGCGTTCATTTTTAACCTGTTCTGTGCTGGGTTTTTTGGCGCTTTGGCAGACTATGTCGGTGCTGCGTGTTAGTTCCAGCGAAGGTATTATTCGTCATTTATTTCTGTTCTCTTCCCCCCCCCCAAAAGACCTCCAAAACTTTGGTCAACAGCTCCTCCAAAAAAGCTCAACAACTCTGGGCACTTTGTGATAAATAAGGGTTTTTTGGTTTGGTTTGGTTAAATAATTAGTTTTTGGTTTATTAAATACAGTTATATATTACAATTATACATTTTTGTTATTTAAATTATAAATATCACGAAATTGTGGTTTTTTTCTCGAAGTGACACCCGAGTTATGCTCGGCTTTTTGGCGAATTTTGACACACCAAGCTCAAAAGGTTGCCCATCACTGCTATGTAGCATATATTCAACACAAAAAAAACAGCGACAATTTGTTTACTGTACAAAGGTCAGCTGGACATATAAAGGGTCCCATTAGGGCCTCATCAAACCTGAATCCGGCCCTGTGTGTGTCATGTGTGCCTTGCTCTTTGGCTGCTTGTCCAAAGGGCATTACATAGCTTATCAGGCATCCCCAAACTGCGGCCCTCCAGATGTTTTGGTCTACAAGTCCCATGATCCCTAGATAACAGGACCAGTGGTCAGGGATGATGGGAATTGTAGTCTAAAACATCTGGAGGGCCAAAATTTGGGGATGCCTGGCTTAAATACAGTCATACCTCGACATCCGAACGCTTCGACTTCCAAAGGTTTTGCCAACCCCTGGAAGTCCTTTCGCCGCGTGCGTTCGGCGTACACGCATAAGTGCGAAATCGCGCTTTGCGCATGCACAGAAGCGGCGCTTCAACATCCGAAAACCTTGACTTACGAAGATGACCGCGGAACGGATAGTCTTCGTAAGTCGAGGTACCACTGTAGTTTTGAGCAGCTACTCAACTCAGCCAACCCACTGGGAAAGGAAATAATCTCCCAACTATATAAAATCCTCACACAATTGGCTTGCCAATCAGAAGGTCAGCGGTTCGAATCTCCGCGACAGGGTGAGCTCCCATTGTTCGATCCCTGCTCCTGCCAACCTAGCAGTTCAAAAGCACGTCAAAGTGCAAGTAGATACTGTAAATAAGTACCGCTCCGGCGGGAAGGTAAATGGCGTTCCCATGTGCTGCTCTGGTTCGTCAGAAGCAGCTTAGTCATGCTGGCCACATGACCCGTAAGCTGTACACTGGCTACCTCGGCCAATAAAGCGAGATGAGCGCCGCAACCCAGAGTCATCCGCGACTGGACCTAATGGTCAGGGGTCCCTTTACCTTTACCTTTACAATGGGAAAAAGGTTTTGGAGAAGAATTAGAGGAACAACTCTGGGAACAAATTTGGAATAAACTACCATGTGCATCCATCTCATTTGGAACTTGAGAAAATGTGTTAAATATAGCACATCACTGGTGCATGTGCCCAGACAGATTATACACACCTAACCCTTGCTGTCAGGAATGCAATTTACCTGGCTCTCTAGTGCAGATGTGGTGGTTTTGCCCCAAAATTATTCCCTTTGGGGGAAAAGCTTTTCAAACAATCAAATGGTGTGACAAATCACTACAACCAGACCCCAAATTAGCTATACTTACTACCATTTACATATTATGTTACTCCTCAGATTTGGAACATAACCAATAAAGACCTCACCCTCCATTTATTAACTGCAGCTAGATTAGTGTTTGCAAAAAAAATTAATTGCAAATCTTTTTAAAACCTGGATTTCACAAGTTTGGGACATTGTGCTTGTGGACAAATTAACAATTTAATTTAACAAAGGGAATTTAATTTAACAAAGGGAATATTAACAATTTAACAAAGGGAATATTGATCTGGGATGGGGGGAATTACACCTTCTATACAACATGGTATCCTTTTATTGACTTTGTTAAGACATGGTTTTTACCTTCCATTGACTCATGGAAGCTTATGAAGAAACTTTCATTTGAGTGCCCTTCTTAGAACATATAAAACTGCAACTATCAGCTGCTATGTTTTCTTTCTTTTCTGTACAACTAAGCTATTTTATAGCCTCAATACTGTACTACAACAGAAAAAAATCTCTAGAAAATTAACTACAATCCTATAAACACCGATTTTAATACTGTATTATTTTATTGCTGTAACCTCTAGGACCTTGTGATAAGGGGTAGGATATCCACTAAAAATAACATTTACTCATGATTTGAATTCAATGGGACTCATTCCCATGTAATTATTATAATACTGCAGCCTTGATGAATTTAATGAATTCTTCTATCAAAACATTCAGCTAACAACTTCTTCCTGATTTGTATTATTATTATTATTATTATTATTATTATTATTATTATTCAGATGTGTGGCAAGAAAGTACAGGTTGGAGCTTAAAGAAAATCTTAAAAGAACAGGGCATGGTAACATAGTCAGGATGGTGAATATTGCTCAACTTATGGGCTACAACCCTCTGCCTACCAGAGGGACATACTTGTGAGTAGAAATGTATATGACAGTGCTGCAAGTAGGTTTTAATATTTAATTCTCCTTTTTGCAGTGAAGATGATAATCAATTCCAAACAATACTGAACATATTTCAATATAAGCAGCCGTTAAACATAAAAAAGCACAGTTCCTTGAAAAACTCAGCATGAACATGATTCCCCTAGCCTTTATAGTCTGTGTCAAATTTTCCAGGATTACATCAGCACGATTATTCTAGCGATCCACACCCACATACAGGAATCATGCTGTACTTCTGCCAACATACACATGCAGTATAAAGTCACATTACACAACTTTTCAAAACTTTTAAATATACTTCCTCTTTGCATCAGTTAGTTAAAGAACTGTTTGTCCACATTTTTAGAGTATTCAGTATCATTTACGCAGGTACTGTACCGGTTTCGGTTTAGTAACTAACTTATTAAGTAAAAAATTAACAGGAAGCAGATTTCCTAAACTTTGTGAGTTGTTTTCCGTGTTTTACAATGGGGCAAAAAGTTAAGCAAAAGAAATACAGTCCACTGAGCTATGGGTGAATGGTGGAGCCTTTGCTTTACATGCAGGAAACCCCGGATTCAATCCCTGGCATTTCTTGGGACTCAGGGAGAAACCCCTGCCTCAAAACCTAGAGAGCTGCTCTTAGTCAGACAATACTGAGCTAGATGAACCCATGGATCAGTATGAAGTAGCTTCCTATGTTCTTAAATGTACTCATCATTAGTGAGTCTTCACAACAGAATGACATGATTTCAGAGTGTTGATCTGGGATAGAAATAACAAAAATAGTTATTATTGGATAAGCAAATCTTGCAGATCACAGCTAGAGGACAGCCCCATGCACATCTACTCAGAAGTAAGTTTCACTGAGTTCAATGGGACTAGCTTCCAGATAAGGGATTGCAGCCAGGAGAGCAATCTTAACCAGACAGATATAACAGGAGGCAGACACTGACATATTTACTGTACAAATTAAGCTGTATCACACCGGTTCCTGGTGGTAGGTTGCTGGGGAGGCAGTGTAAACTCAGTTTATACCCTTCCATTGACTACTGTGGGGTGAATTTTAATTGCAATTGCATCTCTGTTGATGTAAGGGTGTAAGAGCTGCAGGGATGGGACCAGTGAATGAAATTCTGATGCAGCACAACTGTTTATTCCTTTGTGCAACACTCCCATCCCCTTTAGACTTTTTTTGGTCCTTTACACTAGTATAACTTCTGCCAACTTAACTTCAACTTAACTTCTTCCAGCAGGGCTTTCCCTCAGATAGTGCACATCGATACATCAGGACAAGGCATTTACATCAGCTTTAAGGCCTATTTAGCTGTGGGGTGACTAGATTAAGAACTTTGCATTTTTTAAAACAAATTTGCATTGAAATTAATGCACAACCTTATGTGCTAGAATATTTTTATGTACAGGAGTACAGAATACCTCTCTTTCTCAACTCTGATGCCATTTGTCTAGCTCAGGCATCCCCAAACTGCGGCCCTCCAGATGTTTTGGCCCACAACTCCCATGATCCCTAGCTAACAGGACCAGTGGTCAGGGAAGATGGGAATTGTAGTCCAAAACATCTGGAGGGCCGAAGTTTGGGGATGCCTGGTCTAGCCTGTTGCTTCATTCTACAGCATTTATTAATTCGTTTAAAACACAGGTAATAATAATAATAATTTATTTATACCCCGCCCATCTGGGTGGGTTTCCCCTACCTTTCAGCTTGCAATGTCCTCAGAGCAGTTTAACATCCAGAATAAGAGATATTACAGTAAAATCCATGCTGGCGTTTCCTACAGGTTTACAGGGATTTCTGCCATACTCTGCAATTTAGTGCTCTCCAGATGATCAGAGGTGTAGTCTAAAGCAACTAGTGGCCATCAGGTTGGGGGAGGCGGTAGCCCTCAACTAGCATAACTAACTGAAGTGTAAGACTGATCACTGCTTTTCTCCGCGCGCCCCCTGCGCCTGTTGAATTTTGACCTGCTAGTCAGCTGCTAGTCTTAGGAGAGCAAATAGTGTAGTCAAGAGTTGTGTAGTGGTTTTTTTTTAGAGTGCTGGGCTAGGACCTAGGAGAGTTAAAATGCTCACTTTGGCCATGAAGCTCACTGGTCTACCTGGCTGGGCAGTTGCTCACTCTCAACCTATCCTACCTCACAGGGTTGTTGTGAGGATATACTGGGGAGAGCTATGCACACCTTGAGCTCCTTGGTGGAAAAGTGGGACATAAACAAAATAAATAGTGGTGAAGACAATATTGTCATGGCGAGTCGTTTTTAATCATTTTAATGTCCTTTTAGGAACATTGCGTGTTATTTTTACTACAACTAAAAACCACTTTTCCCCGAGATGGTAAGAGATTTAGATGGGGCGCTTTGCTTAAAGAAATTATCAATATTTATTATATTAAATATATAACGAGTAGAGAATACATACACTTAAGTTTACATTTTTATTTTTTAAGAAAAATGGCTACGACGGAGATTGATAGGAAACCGTCACCGGTCCTGACAAGTACCCTCAACTCCCCTCGCGGCTTCTGACTAGGTTAGTAGCACAAAGATGGCGACCCCTCCTCAACCGAAGCCAATGTCCGAATCGGCCGGCAGCGGAAATGTCCGAACAGGAGGCGAGGGGGGGGAGGGAGGGGAAAATACTGTCCGAAGGCGAGGCGCGAGGACGCACATGAAGAGCCGAACGCCGTCGCCCCCTCAACGCCTCCCCCCCCTCCGAACATTCCCGAAAGACCGGCAAAACCGAATGCTGCCTGGAGGGGCGCTCTCCGAATAGTGTCTCTTAAAGAACAACACGACGGCCCACCCCGTCCTACTGACCCGAGTTTCCCCGAAGTCGTTCCGAGCGCGCCCGAAACGTGACGCCATTCCCTACCCTGCCCCCCCTCTCGCCGTCCAACTCCCGTCGGGGCTTGAGTGAGGCCAGGCCCTGCGAGACATTCCCGAAGGCGGTCCCGCCGATGAGGAGGGAAGAGGGCGAGGCCGCGAGGCCGGATGTGAGCGGAGCGGCCGCTTCCTGTTTCCTCACAGGCTCCGCTCGCCCGCCCCGCGCTTTGGGTGGTGGCCGTTGCTCCGGCGGCGCCGTGACCGTTTTCCCTCAGTCAGCTTCCTCTCCTCCCACGGGAAAGAGCCGAGGTCCTTTGGGGATTTCCTCCTCGGTCTCCTCCCCGCCACGACGCCTCGCGGGCTCCTCGACGAGCAACAGGAACCGGCGGCGACGAAGACGACGAAGGAGCAGCAGCCGCCCCGATGCAGGCCATTAAGTGTGTGGTGGTGGGAGACGGGTAAGTCGCCGCGGATCCTGCCCCCGGGATAGGAGCCGCCTCCTCTTCCTTCCGGCCTCCCGTATATTTGGGTTGCCAGGGCCCTTCTTCCTCCCGTTGCCGAGCTCCCCTCCTCGGCAACGGGAGGAAGAAGGGAAAATTCTGACTCAGGCGGGCCTGGATAGCGCAGGCTGAGGGGGCGACTTTTTCCTGCCGAGTGTAGGAAGCGCAGGAGGGGGAAGGTTTGCAGCGGAGTCTAATGCTGGATCTCTGGGATTATGAGAAGGGAATATACTTTTAATATACCCCCCCCCCAAGAACCCCACGGAAATGGGTTTTTTTCTCTGTGCACCTCCAAATACATGCATAAACACAGCCCCAACATAGAAGACATTTCTGTGCCCATACATACACACTCCAGGAAGAATGGGCGTCTTGTGCCAAACCCTAATCTCCACTTTTTGTGCCTTTTGGCTATGTGGGGCTGGGGCACTCTCTTCCTGGACCGAGTATGCTGAGTTTGGCTCTCCTCCCCACCCCCTGCCAGTCTCTTAATTCTCAATATAGTTCTGAGTAAACACAACTAGAATCCAGATGTTGCCACAGTGCTCAGTAGGACCTTACTCCCTTGTAAGAACTGTGAGGGTTGTAGCCCTAGTCGCCATGGTTTGTCCATGCGAGCTGGGCAGAACTTTGCACGTGGGGTGATTTTGTCCTGCAAGGCTATCTTTACTTCAGGGTAACCCCCTTAGAACTTAGTTTCATAACTGAGCATGTGTAACATGCGTAAGTCTTGTGGTACTCCCAAGGAAGTGCATAGGATCGCCTCCCAAGTCTGCCAGACCTGGACTGTTGCTTTCCCCTTCTCGTTTCTCCCCTTTAATAGCTGCTCCTAATATTCTTTCAACATGTAGTACGTGGTTAGTCTTGAGGAATTTCAGCACCCGCCCTCTGATAACGCTGCTTCTACTAGGATGAAACATAGGGTGCTTCCTGATGTTGGGGTGACTGCTGCTAAGTGCCATAGAACTTTACAGTATTCACTAACTCCAGCAGTAAGGAGAGGACTGGGCATAGAGGGGAAATAGCTACAATGCATCCAGCAGTTCTAGATGCAAAGGGAAGGGTTTCCTTCCATGGGAGGTGTGTTGGCAGCAACTGTGCTCCAAGACTTAAGGGGTCAGCATTTGCTTTTGTGGTAAAGGAAGGTAATCTCTGAAGAGATGCTTATGTACAATGAGACTAACATCTGGCTTTGCAAGTTTTGAACTGAGACAATAATGTTATCTGTGTAGATTCCAGTGAGGTGTAGATTTATTGCAATCATTAGATATGATTATGCTTCCAAAATTCAGTGACTAGTCTTGTGGGCTTTGTATGAATTGCTTTTTGCCTGCTGTAGTACTGGTGTCAAACCTCTGCTTTGTTTGGAGGTTTACAAAGGAAACCCACTTCCGAAAATCATTCAGAAGTTGTTCAAGGCTGTGCTACCATGTATATTTTCTACGTAGCAAATCTCATTGAATGAATTGGCTTGTTCCTGATGTTTGCTCAGAAGTAAGACATATTGCTTGCGTGGAGCACTTGGGATGAATTTGATGTAAAATAAAATAATAAATAAGCATTTATTTAGCAATGACTTAAGCTAGTAACTTTCTGTCTCTGAAGTCTTCACTTTTCCCATAACCTTCATACATACATATGTAGTGGTAAGTGATCAACACATTTTTTGAATTTTTCGCTGGGTTTAACTTGATACAAATTAACTTGGAGAAAAAGGGTTGTTTCTGTTTATATTTTGATGGTGTATTTTGTGTTTTTATATTGTTTTTATCTTGTGAACCGCCCTGAGGCTGGGTATAGGGCAGTATATAAATTTAATAATAAAAATCAAACAAACAAACAAATGGATAAACCTATTCTTCCCTCTAAGAACAGAAGAGCCCTGCTGGATCAGCCCAAACGCTTATCTAGACCAGCATTCTGTTTCCTATGGTGATGAACCAGATGCCTTTTGGAAAGCCCACAAACAGGACATGCAGACAGAAACCCTCTCTGCTCCTGCTGTTCCTCAGCAACTTGGCATACAGAAAATATGCTGCTTTGATCATAGACGTAGAAGATAGCCATTGTGACTAGTAGCTGTTGATAGCCTTATTCTCCTCTTTTCTGCTTTGCCACCAATTTAGATGGCTTCAAATTACCAGATGGTTTTAACTTTCCACATCTTGTGGCAGTGAATTTCATAGTTTTAACAATGCGCTATGTGAAGAAGTACTTTATTTCGTGAGTCCTAAGTGTCCCACCCTTCAGCTTCATAGGATGACTTCTTGTGCTCTCTCTGCAATTGAAATTATGCCTACTGTACTTCAGTTTGTTTGTTTATTACTTCTATAGTCAACTCCTAACAATCCTGTGAGTAGAATATATAGAGAGAGAGCTTCTTGGATGAATAGGGATTTAACCCCAAGTTTCTACAGTCCTAGTCAAACATAAGGCTTCTCTTGGTTATTGTAGATTACAAAAACATGGGTACAAGTGTACTGTATATATTTAGGTGATCCTACTTGTATTGGATTACACTGTGGTAATATTTGCTTATCCCATCACATAACATTTAGGAAAATATGTTTATGCATTGATAGTGCTCCACAAAGGTGCCACACACAGAGGAACCCTTTTTTGTTCTCCAAACTGATGTGACACATGACTTCTGTTATAAAGATTATGCCAAAATGTAGTATGTGTTTTTCAGTTATCAAGACAAGGCAGTTTCCATCATTTGTGTGTCTCCCCCCCCCCCCTCTTCTAGACGTCAGCTCAGAGGAGCATTGGAGGCCAGCTGGAAAACAAGACTAGTCTTATCCCGTTAGATTTTTTAAAAAATAGAAACAAAAATCCTGTGTTGTCTATAACTGGGCATTACAACAAATCTGTGCAGCTTCTCTGAGAAGTACAGATAACAGCTCTGCATATCACCATTGCTATCTCCATGTAATATAATGTGTAGTTTAGTCTTCAGGTTACAAATAAATCTGAAGATTCTTGTAAAATAACATCAAGATAACGGATGAAATATAATTCAAAGTATATGTATGAGGGCTGAAAGTCTAAAGATTGATGATAGGTCAGTAATTAATTGAGCTTGATAGTAAGCCAGTCATTTTACCTGTCCGAGGAGATTACTTGGAACCAGTGTTAGAAACTGAGATAGAAAAGCTAGGAGCCAAATGGCTTCTGGGACCTGGGTTGTGGGCACCAAAACAGAATGTCTAGTCGCTAATGTTGGGGGGGGGGGGTTGTCAGCAACACTTTTGATAAACATGAAGTAATATGCAATTCACATAAATGACACATTGTTAATATCACATTTTTAGCAGAAATTGTTGATACATGTTTAATTTGGTGTTTACCATAAAAATATTGGTACCATATTTCAGTTTTCAAAACACTACTCTTTATTGTTAAACTCCTTAACATATTGTCTATGCTTAACTTTGAGGCTTCAAAGCACATAGATTTTAGTAATCCTTGGAGAAATTGGATTATCTAGGCCCATTTTAGGTTGGATTTTGGTGCTGAAACAGCCTTAGTTGCCCTGATTGATAACCTGTATTGGGGGAATGTGATCCTATTGATTCACCTTGATCTCATGTTGACTTTTGGTACCATCAACAATGCACATCGTTCAGGAGCAGTGTGGTGAGGTGGGAATTGGAGGCATAGTGTTATGGTAGTTATGCTCATACCTACAATTCCACTGCCACCCAACAGCATTTCTCTGTCTTCTCCACGCAGAGGATCTACTACAGTCGTACCTCGGGTTGCGTATGCTTCGGGTTGTGTATGCTTCAGGTTACGAACTCCACAAACCTGGAAGCGTTTATTTCTGGGTTCACCGCATGTGCAGAAGCGTTTTGCGCATACGCAGAAGCGCGCTTTCGCGGTTCAGGTTGCGTACTTTTTGGGTTACGTACCGCACCCCGGAATGAATTAGGTACGTAGCCCGAGGTACCACTGTACTTGCTTGTTCTGCCTCTTCCTTCGAACATAGACACAGAAACCTTTAGTATTACTTTTAACCTTATTACTTTTAACCTCTGTTGCAAGCCTGAGCACATTCTGAACTTTGGCCACCTGACCTCCCTGCAACTGTTGGTTACTCGTATACTCCTCCTTCATGATATTTCCCCTTTCTTTCATTTCTTATGCATGCCCTTCTTAAATCTCAGCTCATCTGTAAGCTCCTTATGTAGCCACATCAGTTTCTTTAGATGCCTCCCGCTTTTCTTTCTTGTTGGAATTGTCTGCATTTCTGCATTCAGTATTGCATCTTGGACTCCTCTTTGAGTTTCTGCATTCAGAAACTCGCATCTTGGACTCCTCTTTGAGTATTTCTGACCATGAGATATCAACCAGTGATTTAAGCTTTTTGAAATTGGCCTTCTTAAATTCCAGAATGCATGTCTAACTACATTCTGCTTTCCCTTTCCTCTGTATCATGAAACCCAAGAGGACATAATCACTTCTTCCAGTGTTCCCAGTACTTCCACTTTAATCGATCAGTTTCTCCTTATTGGTGAGGACCAGGTCCAAGATAGATGATCCCCATGTTGCTTCTTCCACCTTCTGGAAAATGAAATGGTCATTGAAGAAATGGAGAAATTTTGGTGGACTTAATATTCTTGGCCGAGTTTGAATCCCAACAGATGTCAGGGTAGTTGAAGTCTCCTATGACTACTATATCTCTCATTTTTGAATGTTTGGTAATCTGCTATAGAAAAACATCATCCAAGTCTTCAGTCTGGCTTGAAGGCCTATAGCAGACACACAGTAAGGTCACTGTTGTTTCCCTCTCCTACGATCTTTACCCATATACTCTCAATTTGCCTTCCATGTTCCAAGTCATGGGTCTCTTCACAAGTGTATGTTTCCTTTACCTATAATGCTGCTACTCCTCCCATCCTGTTTGGTCTATTCCTTTTGAATAGGTTATTCATTTTGAATGTAGGTATAGCCATGTAACAGTTTCTTGGTGAGAATTGGGATAGTGTGGAAAGATGGGTGGATTTGGATAGGAGTAGTTGGGAGAGTATGCAGAAATCCTGATCACTGACACCAGAAGTTCCATTTCTGTTTTTTTTAAATAGTTCTGAGGCTCTATTCTCCAAAAATAAGAGATTACAACTTAAATATGAAAGTGAAATTTTCCGGAAGCTGTTTATTCCCACCAATTTACCATACTGTGCCATAGTCACAAACCTTTTTCATACCACCCATTGGCTCATTGGGGGGGAAATGACTTAATGTATGTAACCCATGCAGAAACATGTTGTTATAATAATATTACTATCAAGAGGCTAATATTTTATAGTGAAATATTTTGTTTTAGGTCTAACTTGTGACACACAACACAGTGCACTTAAGGGTATTTGAATAAACCATATTATGGTAATAAAAAGTGCATGTAAAAGTTTTGTTTTTGTTTTTAATCTGGGGAATACTTTTTAAAACAAAACTAGAAAGTTATAGCAGAGTAGGAAGGAAATGCTATCTTTATTTAAAACTTTCTAATCATGCCATCAAATCATTAATTTGGTTAGTGCAAGTAGGTCAGGCAGAGCATAGCTGAAGCAATGCTCACCTAACTTACAACTTTCTGACTTCATTCTATGCTTTAAAAAGTTGCACATCTAGCACCTACATTTTTCCATAGAGAGGAGTTGGGTTTACTGAGACTATTCAAAGCTTTACATGTACTGTACATGAATTGAGCGAATCATTGCAAAGTCTAAGGAGATGAAACCTTCATTTTGGAGCGGAATATCTGTGCAGAACTGATTCATAGGGCAAAGAGCCAGCAAACTGAGAAGGCAGGAAGCCTGTAGAGCTGAGGCCGGTGGGACCTGTTTGTTCTTGTTGGCATTTCCTTATTAGTTTTAGTGGAATTGCCTGATGTGCTTATAGAGTTCTTGATCCTTCTGTGCTAGACTTGAAAATCTTCCACCACTTCTTTCCAAAATGGGTTTGAGTGGTTTTGTGCTGCTTCAAATTAAAGGTAAAGGATAAAGGGACCCCTGACCATTAGGTCCAGTCGTGACCGACTCTGGGGTTGCGCGCTCATCTCGCATTATTGGCCGAGGGAGCCGGCGTACAGCTTCCAGGTCATGTGGCCAGCATGACAAAGCCGCTTCTGGCAAACCAGAGCAGCACATGGAAACGCCGTTTACCTTCCCGCTGTAGCGGTTCCTATTTATCTACTTGCATTTTGACGTGCTTTCAAACTGCTAGGTTGGCTTCAAATTAAGCCATGGTTTAAAATAAACTGGTTTAATATGACATGCAGATCAACTATTACACATTCAGATTCCTGTGTTTTCTTGATAATAAAATTCAGGCTTTTCTGCCACACTCCCCAACCCTGAAATATATCTGTGCTGTGTGGTACTGTCTTAGATAAAATTAAATTTGTGCACGAATATATGCTACTATACTGGCATTGGTCTCAAGGCGCTGGACCAACTCAGGTACTACTTCACTCTTAGTGTTGTATGCATGCTCTTTCCTGGGTGCTCTTTCCTGATTCTTTGCTGCTGTGGGGAGAAGTTAATAAATAAACCAGAGGCTACTTTAATGTGGCATCTCTCTGATCTCAGAGGATGATATCTGAGAATCTGCATTCACATAAATGAAATGGTGAGATCCTACCATTGATATACTTTGCCCTGTGGTAAGGGATCTTTCTTGGATACAGCTCTGAGGTGAACTATTGTCTGGATAGGTCTGCTATATTCCAAGCTTTGAAATGTGTGGAACAGCTATAACAGGCTGTTCAAGGAGTGCTAAGATACATAACCACACCTGGCAATGCCTGATTTCTCCACAAATGTCTATTATGCTTTGTGCTTACACAGTGACTTTCATCTTCAGAGCACTTTGCAAACACTAGTAATTGCAAAGCAATTACCTCACCACTCAAGTTAAGAAAGCTGAAGAGACTGTGACCTGGAGCTGGGATTGCAAGTTGAAAAGTTCTTCTAGTATTGAATCTAAATTGTTAAACTGTCTTCTGAAAGTTTAACAATTGTTCAAACTGAGATAGTATGTCACTGAATACCAGTTGCAGGTGGGGGAGAGATAATAGTGCAGGAGAGGTATTGCTTTCATGTTCTGCCTGTGGGCTTTCTAGAGTCCTCTTGTTGAGGGGAAAGCTGCTGAACTAGAAGGACCTTTAGTCTGATCTAGCAGGATGTGTATGTTCCCTCTTTCTTACAAATCTGAAGTTTCTAAAGAAACAAAGCTAGAAGAAACTGGAGGAAGGAGCAATAGCCAGTAGATTTCAGAAGACAGTTCAATGATTTAAATTCACTATTAAATATCACCATTGCCAAAACGGGAGCCAAAACGTTAGAGAACTAAGCTGTTTGAAAACTTGTTAACTATTATTTGATGACCAAAATTCAGATATACTATATAGAGAGCTGCAGCTGCAGCTAC
The DNA here is from genome assembly GCF_965207765.1 of Zootoca vivipara. Taxonomy (NCBI): domain Eukaryota; kingdom Metazoa; phylum Chordata; class Lepidosauria; order Squamata; family Lacertidae; genus Zootoca; species Zootoca vivipara. The sequence goes on from NC_142596.1 coordinate 43,711,658, forward strand.
ACAGGTTATAGCAAGAAATTGGAAAGCTGAAGATCAGAGGTAGGCAACCTAAGGCGCATGGGCCACAAGCCACCCAAGGGGGTCGTTTAACCGGCCCACGAGCTGCCCGCTCGGCGAGTCCCCGCGTGCTGCGCTAAACCGGCACAACACAGGGACTTGCTTCCGCAGCACCGGAAATCATAGCCCACAGAGGAATCTCCACTGGAGTGAACCGGCCAAGGCGAGGTAAACCTTGCCGACCCCTGCTGAAGATGGAGGAACATTTCAGTAACGGAAAATTTTAATATGGGAATAAACCTTAATGGGAAGATTAACAGAGTAAAGACTGAATGAGACAAACAAACGTGGAAGATAATTTCATATGGTTGGTGGTACAGATTCATTCTCTAATCAAGAACGAGTGAAATTGGGATCTCAACACCAACTTCACAAAAACGGTCCTGGAGAAACTTGATAGGTTGAGATGATGATGATGTTGTTATTATTTGTACTCCACCCATTTGACTGGGTTGCCCCAGACACTCTGGGCGGATTCCAACAAATATAAAAGCAAAATAAAACATCAAACATTAAAAACTTCCCTGAACAGGGCTGCCTTCAGATGACTTCTAAAAGCCAGATAGTTGTTTATTTCCTTGACATCTGATGGGAGGACGTTGCACAGGGCGGGCGTCATACTGAGAAGGCCCCCGGAGCTGGTTCCCTGTAGCTTCACTTCGCATTCTGAGGGAACCACCAGAAGGCCCTTGGAGCTGGATCTCAGTGTCTAAACCAGAGATGAAACAATGCACTTCTCTTCACATTTCCCCTATATATTATGAAAATAAAGATTATCATGTGATGGGCTCTTATCAGGACTTTTTCTTTCTCTCTTAACAGTGCTGTAGGTAAAACATGCCTACTCATCAGTTATACAACCAATGCATTTCCTGGAGAATATATACCCACTGTGTAAGTATTTCCTTTTGTATCTTTAGCAGTTATTTGTGTCCAAAGGGCTGCAGAGCACTTGACCTGCCTCTTTTTACAATAGTGAAGTAGGTTGAGCTGAAGGAAATTGTATCCTAGGACACCCAATGAGCTTGGTAGCTGAGGATGAGTTGGACTTGCATCTCTGACCACTGGTTCACAGCCATAAACACACAGCTAATTGTTCAAACCTTGTAAGCAGCAGTCTGTGACACCCATGTACTTTGAATTAGTTTGCTCCTAGCTGTGCATGTTACATGTCTAAAAGTCATATATATGTCAGAAGAAAAGGTGTGTTTACCTCAGTCATATTATAGGGTGTATTTGCCAGAGGCTGAGGATATGCATAGGTGATGGAAAATGTGTCTGGCCCTTTGTAACCAGAGAAACAACCCTTTAAATAGTATTTCAGTCCTACTGTCTACAAACAGAAGGGAGTAGTGTTATGATTGCCTGCCTGTGAAAAGCTAGCATATCTGGAAAAAAGTTATTTGGATGCAATATTAAATAGCATGCAAGGTATAGGATTTGGGGGAAGCAACATTGACTGAAGCAAATAACGACTGTAGAAGAGCAAAGTCATGGACTTAGATAAATCCCATTTGCTTTAATGAGACTTGCTCAGGAGTTGTTCCTAGTGGATTAAGCCTCATGTGACAAAACATTTTAAAGTGTTTTATATATGTGAAATACACATACGTGGCACCTAAAACTCAGTGGAGAAGGTGCCACGCAAATCCCTTTAGGTGATAATCCTGCTCTAAAGTGACAGCAGTGTGATGCACAGAGGGATAGGGTTTAAAGAGAATACACTAACTTTCCCTCCTCACTCTGTAGCTTCGACAATTATTCTGCCAATGTGATGGTTGATGGAAAGCCAGTCAATCTGGGCTTGTGGGATACAGCTGGACAAGAGGACTATGACAGACTACGCCCGTTATCTTACCCGCAGACAGTAAGCTTTTATAGTGGAAGATTTGATGTGTGTGTGTGTGTGTGTGTGTCTAATTGCAGGCTTGCAGAAGATTAAGGATGCTTTCACTTTGAGTGTAAAATGTGCTGAACCAACATGCCAAGACACTTAACGAACTGCACAGGGACTATGGTGAAGCCTGCATTAATCCTTGCTAGTCTAAGCAGGGGCTAGTAGCAGCTATGTGAGAAGCAGAGTTCAAAAGAACAATTGTTGAGCAAACTCTTCCCATTAATTGGTGTCTGTCTCTTGGTAACTTTCCGACCAGTTCTAATTTACCGCTGCAATCCCAAGCCAGCTGTGTTAGATGCTGGCATCTGAAGATGATCTCCTGGAAATGCCTCTTGTGTAAGTTCACATCAGGAGCATTTTCAGGTGTAATGTCTTGCACAGCCAGTTGAGCAGGTGGTACCGGATCATCATGTCTGAACAACAACAACATGCCTGCACAAATTTCTTTCCCAGGTTCCTTTCAGACATGATCTCTTGCTGCCAGCCAAACATGAAAGTAACTTCATCTTTACTTGGCTGTGCAGCATTACCATGTCTGAAGCCATCCTGATGTAACTCTTGTGATAAGCTTTTACTTCTGCATGATGATTCATTTGTTTCTATGGGGCTCGTGAAGGTGAGCTTCCGGTGGGTGTCAAAATCTCTAACCCTTAATATGCAGGTTCTGTAATTGCAAACTCCTTATTGCAAAAGCTTTCTGCCTCCTTACTGTTATTTAACCACTGTTGCTAACGTTACATTTTAACATGCAAAAATGCTCTAAAATGTTTAGCTTGCTCATCTTGTGGAGTTGTTGCTCTGCTGCTCCCCCTTTTTTTTTAGAATGGAATTTGAGACTGCATTAGTAGTTTCCCCCTGGAACAATCCATTCCTTCCTTTGGCTGAGCTTGTTGTTTAAGTTTCTGATTTAGCACAGTGTCCATTGGATCTCAAGGCTGAACGGCACTGCCGAAATAGTTACAGTCAATCTGTGCTGTGCTTAGAATATTCCAGAACGCCACTGTTAAATAATCTAGGGTACAAAATAGTTTCATCAGCAAGGCCCTTGATGGGAGGTCAGCAACCCAGCTAAAAAGCAGCCTTTGTTCATTCTTGCTGTTCAGGCACAGTCTGACACTATCATTGCTAAGCACTGATGTTCAGCTTTTCACTGGGGGGGCAAGAGATGAATTGTGACACAGGGGCTCATTTAAATGAAAATGTGAGCAAGGCTATAGCTCTGAAGTGAGTAGATCTGGATGGCATAGTAGGGGCAAAATGTATTGGCAGCATTGGGCATGAAATATATTTGCAGCCTCCTTGCATGTTGCCTTCTGTGCTGCCATTTGTCTGTTCTTGCTGTTGGGGGCAGGGAGTACAGAATGAATGATGTAGTCTGCTCTTAAATTCAGTGAGCGGCTACTGTATCTCAATTCGTCCAAATTCCACTTCCCCAAAGATACTAATTACTCAGGTTAATTCCTTGTTCTTAGTTAGCATTTTTCCCCCCTCCTATATGATAAGATTTCAAGTGAAGAATTTGTCTAATGAATTGGGTTATAACAAAACTTCATTGCACATAGATAAAATCAATAATTAAATAAAACCGCACCCAGAATAAAAGCAAACAAGCAACAGAACAGGGTGTATATAAGTAATCCGTTTGTTTGTAAGCACATCCCAATACCTAGGTACATTTTGATGGGTAACAGCATTTGCTGCATTAAATTTTGATCTTGCGTTCTGTGCAGCTCCAGAAAATCTTGCAGCTCTGAATGGAACATATTGCTCTCCATTAGACAGGAAGCAAATAATTTCCCCTAAATCTTCAGTAATGGCCAAACCTACAGTAGTTCACTGAATTTCTTCCTGATTGTTGTTTGGTTTACACTTTTGCCCTGTGCATAGACTGAGAGTGAAAGTCTCTTTTCTTCATCTCATTCATGCTGTGGAATTGCTTAGGTCACTGATTGTGGAACACAAGTTGAGCAAGAGTGCCTGGCCCAGGGCACCCTCTGCTCCTTATGGCTCAGCAGAAATTCAATCAGAGACTTCTCATATCATAATATCAGCTTTTAAAATGAATAGATAATGGTTCACGGACTTCAGAGAAAGGGAGCAGAGCTTTTTCCTAGTGCTTTCAATTGATGTAAAAAATTAACTCTTGCCATCCAAGAAAGTAAAAAAAAAATGCCAAGCTCTTAGTACTGTGACCTTTCCCAGCTTGGTTCATGAACTACTTTACATTTCTGAAAAAAAACAGATTTTGTTCCTTGTATCTGCTCATGTGCTCTGTGAAATAGCAAAATAGGGTCTTTTCTTTTCAGGGCTTCAGACTAAGGGGCTGGCAATACATTCTCATTGGCTATATTGCTGCTTCCAAGAGAGCTGCCGGAAAAGCCAGAAGGAAAACAAAAAGGGGTTCTTTGTTCCAAGAGAGACTCCAGAGTGCAGAGTGACTCATCTGGGGCAACCACAAAATCATGAGGAAGAAGCACACCTCAAACGTGCAGCTGAGTTACTGTGTTAAGCCTTGATGAAAAGAGATCAGTGACTGTAGCGTCCAAGTGTCTGTCCTACTTGGATTTGCTGGCTTGTCCTCATCTGTTAATAGGCCAGATGCAAATTAAAGATGAATTAAGTGCTATAGCACCTAGAGAACAAATCATCTTTCCAAGGATAAAGTTGCCAAAAGACTTGGATATTGCAAACCTAAATCACCTTTCTGTGCTTTGAAACCAAAATATTTAGCTACTTTCCAGACATGCTCATGCAAATACATACTTGGAAGTTCAGGGAAGGGCATTTCAATGCTTTGGGCCAAATGTGATGAAGCCTATAACATCATGTGCCTCTAGCAATTGGCAGAGCTTTCCTATTGCAATCAAAACAGATTTCTTAGAAAGTTCTGCAAATGCACCATTTTATAATAATTTCTAAATATCCTTTTTTTGAGCCCATTATTTCAGTTGAACTTAACTTCCAAGTAAAGCATGCTTAATGTTGTTGCGCTTGGAGTTACATGTTCAGTTGACTTGTAAAGGCGATCATTTCTGGCAGTGCCCTAGCTCAGAAAACATGTATCTGTGGGGGCATCCCCAAAGGCTTCTCTGCATCAAAAATCAACTCCCCTGAAAATCCATAAAAACATTTTTTTAAAAACTCAACCTCTTCACATATAGAAAAGAACTCAGCTTAGAACACTTCAGAAAACCAACTTCTTTCAGGTAAAGGAGAGATTATTGATTTTTATATAGAGGAAGTTTCATCACGTGCTTCGCTCACATCCAATTCTGACATAGTACATCCCCAGAAGGACTGTACTATGGTGGCCTTATAGGAGTGGAAAATGATGAGCAAAGAGCTTATTTTTCTTTTAAATCTCTCCTAATCTTAAGTTGTTTCATGCTATTACTAGGTTGAAGGAACGAATGGTAAGGAATTAACTCCCAGGGTGAAACGTCAACCGTTCTGCGTATGTAAAACTTTCAACCATTATGCTCCAAGCTCTTTCATCTTCTTTTGCTGCTTCTCCTGCTGCCATAATCCTGGCTCCCCATATTTTGGTGCCCCTATCCACCTTACGGTCCCAAACATCCTTTGAATTTCTGCTTCTCTTAAAAGTAAAACGTGTTATTTAACAAACCACAGCTGTCACATCAGACCAGACTCTTATTGTACCAAGGACATTTACTTCAAAAGGCTTCAGCTAGTCCTTTTTCCTGAACGGGAAAACCACAGAGTGTCTGGGATTGGTGGAAGGAGAAAAGGACAAGAGGCACTTCGATATCTGGCAAGCTGGACGAGCTGCAGAGGGGCTCTGGGAGCACATGAGTTTACAGCACTGCTCTTCACCAGGTGTCCTGCTGCATGGATAATTATTGTTGCAAGCGCTAAACTCTGGAGGTGTCAAGGTGCTGACCTAACAGCCTGGAGCTGCAACCCAATCAACTAACACTCCGAAGGGCCTCTGATTATTTGGTGGCCAAGTTGTTACCTGTACGTGGGGTAAACTGGAAGGGTGTGTGAAGGAGGCTAGAGCAGAAAATAATGACTTTCTCAATGTGAAGAGTTAAGCAGGAGCTTGCAAATGGAACTTGGGTGCTCGAGATTTGTTTGTGTAACTTCCCCAATCAGCATCTAAGACTAGCAGTCACATCAGCAGAGAACTACTTAAGGACGAGGTATACTAATTGCTGCATCCTAAGATGTTATGTTATCCTGAATTTGAGTGCCAGGAATTTCAGAGTACTTGGAGCAATAAGGCAGGGTTGGTCTATTACACAAACAGCAGATGAGATGGCAAGACAGTGGAACCTAGGGTTACGTACTGTCCTCCTTACGAATGCTTCGGGTAACGAGCTCCGCTAACCCGGAAGTAGATGCCCCTAGTTGCGAACTTTGCCCTGGGATGCGAGTGGAAGTCGTATGCTGGTGGCGCGGCAGCAGCGTGAGGCACCATTAGTGAAAGCACGCCTCATGTTAAGAACGGTTTCGGCTTAAGAACGGGCCTCCAGAACGAATTAAGTTAGTAACCGGAGGTACCACTGTACTGTTCCTGGGCTGTACCACGTATAGGTGGTGTTTGAATACTCCCCTGTAGAAAGGGGTGAAACATCATTTCAGGGAAGAAGCCATGCTAGAATTCTTTTTTACTTTCATGCTTATGTCCTACATACAGTGATATTTCCCCCTGCAAAAATCATTCACTCATGCAATTCTTCCACCTGTAGTCCAGGAAAGGTTTTGCCACCATCTGATGTTTGTGTAGAAGAGGGGTGGCAAACCTGTGGCCCTCTAGATACTGTTGGACTTCAGCTCCCATCTTCCCTGACCATGCTAACTAGGTCTTATCGGAGTTTAAGCCAAGCAAATATCTGGAGGGCTGTAGATTAGCCAGTCCTGCTGTAGACCAGACATATGACCTATTGGAGCAGAATGGTCAGGACAGTATCAGTTGCACATAGGCTTAGGCGAGATTTCCCTACAATTCTACAGTCAGCTTTCCTCTGGCTGCTCTTGTCCGTTTCTTGAAATAGGCAATGCCTCTGTTCTAGGTAAATCACCAGCCCCCAACTTCCCCTGGTCTGTAAGAGAAGAACTGGGTTAGTAATTGTAAAAGGAAGTAAGTCCTCATGAACTCTGGGGTGTACTTCTAGGAAAGCATATTTAAATATTATGCTCCTAAGCAGCATAAAAGAGGCATATTATATTTCCAGTCTGTGGCCGGATTAGCAACCTTATTGGGATTTAGAGGAAACGGCAACAATTTCCCCAGAAGATTCCTAAAGTAGTGTGATAGTGAGCCAAATGATGTGAGTGCATAAATTAATAGGTTAGAAGGTAACTGGGATACAGGGGTTAGGATTCAGGTTGCTAAATTCTTCCAGGATTTTCTCGTGTTTTAATATTGCATTGCAGCTTTAACTGGAAAGAAAAAGGAGGTTCTGGGGCTCCTGTGCTGCTGGCTCAGCTTGCTGTCCATTCACAACTGGAAATGTCCACAAGTGGAACTAAAAGTCTGATTATATGGAAAACTCGTTATACCTGGAAAGTAACCACCAGAGACTAAGATTCTTAAAATACTGTTTTTCAGGATGTGTTCTTAATTTGCTTTTCACTTGTGAGTCCTGCATCCTTTGAAAATGTCCGTGCAAAGGTGAGTGAAAAACTTTGGGAGATTTTCCACAAATCTTTAACCTTCATTATTTTACAGCAGTAAAATAAATTAGTGGTTTGTTTTGTTTTGAATAAAATCTTCAAATTAAAACTGCAAGAGTGTTGGTTTCTAAAAGGAATATTTCAAGGTGAATACAGTGGTACCTCGGTTTAAGTACACAATTGGTTCCGGATGTCTGAACTTTCCCATTGAAAGTAATGGAAAGTGGATTAATCTGTTCCAGACGGGTCCGTGGAGTACTTAAACTGAAAGTACTCAAACCGAAGTGTACTTAAACCGAGGTATGACTGTATACATAACTGTTATTTTAAACACAAGTGGTTGGATTTTGTTATTACCGTAGTTCTGCAGCATTTGAGAATATTTTTGGGGGGGAAGTAAAATATGAATGCCCAAAGTGCCAGAATGCCAAATTTTGATACTTTGGGCTGCTGTCATTTGAAAGGCAACTGGAATGCAATAGTCACTTTTTCATCTGCAAAAATCATGTTGGTAGTTCCGTTTTTGTTTTTTTGAAAACAAAATTTGTATCAACCCCCCTGCCATTTTGTGTTAACATCCAATGTGAAAGTTTATGGCAAACCTCATTTTGGGTAAGATATAATAAAGCTATTAGTCAACATTGTTGGACGATGCAACTACCTCCTCAGAGTGTTTCTGGCTTTTGGAACGAAAACCCTTTTGAGAGAATGGCTGGGTAGCCATTCTACCTGGATGCAGCAGGATGAGAGAGAGAGAAACTACACAACTCTCACCCATCAGCTTGGCTAGAACCAACTCATTTGGCTTCTCTCCCTGAACTGTGTCCTTATTTTGTTAACCCCCTAGGGGACATCAATTGTGCTGTAAAATTTATTTTATAAAAATAAAATAAATAATAGTACCAGTCCTCTTTGTTTTTCCAGTCCCCCTTCCATTCCTTTTGTATCATTTCTGTTTGGTTGTAAGCTTCAGGCAGGATCTATGCTTCATCCTAGAAAATGTCAAGTGCATTATAAATAAATCTAGCTGTTCCTGACTGGTGGATTGGGTCTCAGGGCTGTTCTAGCTGACGAAAGGGAAAGGCTGGGTCCTGGAAACTCTTCTGCTCTTTTGGGGGGCTTCTGCTTAGAGGTAGAGGAGGTGGCTCTTAAGCTTGTTTAATGCATTGGAGGCTCATCATTTGGTATACAGTTGGTCATGCCTAATACTTGCAGGCAAATGATGTGAATTTCAACCCAACGAATACCTATATTTTTGTTTTCTATTCTTAATATGCATGTTCTGTCTGCATATACAGAGAAGCTAATCACCCCCTTTTTCCTTCCAGTGGTATCCAGAAGTGAGACACCATTGCCCTAACACTCCCATCATCCTAGTGGGAACCAAACTTGACCTCCGAGATGACAAAGACACCATTGAAAAGCTGAAGGAGAAGAAGCTGACTCCCATCACCTACCCACAAGGCCTTGCCATGGCAAAAGAGATTGGTAGGGCTTTGATCTATCTGTGTGAGCGCTAATAGTTCTTGTAGAACCTAAATTCAGTTGGTTCTCAGTGGGTGGGGTGCGGACTTCAGCCTCCATTTTGACTTGCTATTCCTTGGGGTTGGGGTGTGTGGATTTCTAAGTAGCTCAGATTTGTTCTGTTTTTTCCTGCAGGTGCAGTAAAATACCTAGAATGCTCAGCACTTACACAGCGAGGCCTCAAGACAGTCTTTGACGAAGCTATTCGAGCAGTTCTCTGCCCCCCTCCTGTAAAGAAGAGGAAGAGAAAATGTCTGCTACTCTAATGTAGCCCCCAGCCCCTTCCTCAGAACCTTCTGTGCTTTGCTTGGAACAATGGAGCATTCACAACAATGTCAAGTTCTTCTGTTAAAAAAAATTAGTTCTCTTACATCAAAATTTTTGAACCAATCATCACTTTCTCTTTCCCCTTTGTTTAAAAAGTTAGATTTTGTTTTTCTTCTACTAAAGATATCCTTTTTTAAAAAAGACAAACCTATATAAAGCCTTATCCCCCCCCCCCAAAGTCCCTTTGCTCAGATTAATCGAGTGTTGCCAAATTACCTGCTCATCTATGTTGTATTGTTGTGCTTTGTAGATGGAGCACGCAACCTGTTTGTTTGTTTTTTAAGACGAACAGGTGTCGTTAAAGATACTAATGTTTATTAGGAATTGCAAAACTTTATAGGTTTCCCTTGCGATTTCCTGTTGGTAGGAAAATGCTGCTGTTTAATACACTCATCCAACTGATGGTCTTAGTATCTTTCTTTCATGCCTGAACAACCGCAATAATTGACAGCATACATATTCCCTCTTTTTTAAATTAAAAAAAAAGAAAGTTTTCCTGTTTGTTAAGGACTGTGATTTAAACTTTTCCTTGAAATGTATTGTCTTCCTTGAGAGCAGTATATTGCTTTGATTGGTGAAAGATACCTGGATTAGTCAAGGGAAACTGCCCAACAGTATTTTGACACTGTAAAGATCAATTTACACTACATTGTCCACAAGTTGGTTAAACTCAGTGGATTTCTCTCTTGTGTAATAAAACCAGTAAACTGAAACCCTCTGTTGCAACTAAGCAGTAACTGAAGGGGGAGGTTGGTATTTTTTATAGATCACTTGTTTGCATTTTCCAGTAACACATTCATTTTGCTACAATTTTGAACTGGTCATTCCCTCACATGTTCTTGCTAGACGCTTTATTGTAGAATTTCTTCTTCCTGAGCAATATAACTTGTATTTTAAAATCTTTCTGATATATTTGCTTTTTTTGTAGTTTTAGATATATTCAAGCATAGCCTTGTTTCTGTTCCCCCCCTTCTCCTGTCATAATAGTATACATGCTTTTTTGAAAGGCTTCCTTTAGTCTTCAGGTGACTTGATGTAAAAATCATGTTCAGCAGATTTACCACTTCTAGTACTTTTTTTATATTTCACACCACCTTAATCATCTTCCTTTAATGTCACCATTTGCCAGGTAACCTGATGCTGTAATTTTACTAATGCTGACATCGCCCTTTCGACCTCGCCTCCTGTTGATTGATCTACTAATGGCAGTTGATATGTGAGGTTCTGTAACCTAGTGCTAACCATGTTCCATACATCCCAGATGCTGGCAAGAACACAACATTGAGCTACAACCTTGAACTACTAGAACAAAAAAGTAAAATAAATGGAGTTTGCAAGATTGTGAAGTTTTTACATTGATCTTTTTGGTAATGCAATTTAGCAGTATGTTTTGCATGTATGACTTAATAAATTTCTTGAATCACGCTGGTGGTCGAGCTTGAATTTGTGAGCTGAATTCATATATTGCAGAGGTTTTCAACCTTTTTGAGTCCACGGCTCCCTTTACCAGCTTTCTGTGGCACCGCTGTGGGGCTCAGGAGCCCAGTTATGTCAGCCCTTCTTGCAGAGCTGGCAGCCTCTCACCCTTTTTCAAACACCCTCCCTTGTGGAGTGTTCCCTCAGCCCCCTGATCTCTGAGCTGCCCCCCCCCCACCGCCACAAAGAGAGGTGCCTCCTCATACTGCTCCACAGGGGTCTGGGACTTGTCTGTCCATTCCCTATGTACAGAGTAAGGGCTGGCAGACTGGCTTTCTTACCCACATCAGCTCCTGGCAGCCAGCACCACCTAGCCAGGTGGTACCATTCACCAGAGGCACCATTCACCTGCCAAGGTTGTAGTCAAGGCAGCTGCAACAAACAGCTGTGCGAGCCTTTGGGAGGCAGAGACGCAAGAAGGCATCAGAGAAGGGAGGGAAGGAAAGAGGGACAGAGGCCAGTGTTTCCCACCCACAGCAATCATTCAAGGCACTCCAGGGTGCAACGGCACACTGGTTGAAAACCACTGACAGATTGAATCTATTGACACAGACGGATTAGTTGATCCAGACTATTTTCCACTGAAAACTAACCTAAGACACAACTGAAAGAGCTAAAGGGTACCCCTTGCTCTGGACCAGCTTGATGCGCTCCAGAGGTTTGGACTCTCATTGGCTCCCAACAGAATGGCCCAAGTATGAGGACGTGGCTGCCATTTTGCTCCTTAGGAGGGAAAGTGCTGCTTACAAGACCACTGCTACAGTAGCAACGTTCTTTTGGGAAGATGAAACAAGCCAAAGTATAATGCAACAAGATTGTCCCTTATTTCCATTTTCAGTTGGAACCTAAATCTATGAACAAATACTATCACAAAACACTGATTCTGCTTGGCAAGCAGTTTCTGAAGGACTTGCATTTAGAAAAACATCATTTTAGAGACATCATTTGCTGCACAATCGTTTTAACTACAAGATTGCAAGTAGGAATATTTTAAAATTGCTTTTTTTAACATAGGTAGTCCAAATGTTCTTTCACAATTCTCCTAGAATGGGGCAATGTGGAATAATACCATAAGCAAGGATTTAACCCTTCTATACAATTAAATGCACATTCAACAGCCCTGAATGGTAAGCAAAAGTAGACAAATATTGCACATGAACCCAAGTAGGCAGCCCTGTTTAGGGAAGCTTTTAATGTTTAACAGACCATTGTATTTTAATATTTTTTTGGAAGCTGCCCAGGGTGGCTGGGGAAACCCAGCCAGATGGGCGGGGGTATAAATAATAAATAATAATTATATTATTATAAGTAGCATTTAAGCCTACAAAAGTTATATAAAATGCAGGCTTCCTTCAACAGCAAAGAAAATAAGATTTCTGCCATGAAGGAAAATGCCAATAATAGGCTGAAGTTCAGCTCACCTCTTGGGGGTGGGGGTGTCACTTCTGTATATCCAGAACGGTGGTAAAGTTGTCTTCAATTTAATATTTTCATTTCCCCATGTCTCCTTTTTACAAGTGCTTTGTAAACCTGGCGGTGCGGCCAGCTCTGCTATGTGAAACAGATGTAAGGCAGAGGTAGACAGTAAAGTATGAATGTATATGGTCACTCTAGCTAGTCTTGCCTTCCTTCCCATCAGTCTCGCGGCTCTCTGTACCAGCTGCCACTTTACGCAGCCTTTGCTATAGATGGTTAGAAATCACGACGGGCTCACTTGCATCTGTTAAAAGTGAAACAGCTCACCTTGAAAAAGGACCCCAGAAAAATCTCTGCAATGCAAAGAAGTGTGTCCTCTGCTTTGTCCTGAAAATGTTGAAGACCTGCCCCGTTCAGCTCCTACTTTTGGGGCATGAGTTAAGTACAAAAGGCCTGCCTGTCCAAACACCGTTGATCGGCTGCTGTCCTCTTTGTCTTCAATTATACAATGTTTGTAGAAAAGTCTCCTTGCGCTCGACAAGAAATGCAAGGTGCGTTTTCCTGAGCCAAGCTATTTAGAGCTTTGAGGACGGTGTCTGGCATATGATCAGTTATCATCTTGGGGCTTATTAAAATATTACCAAAGGCGGTTTCTTTTGACCAGCTTGCAGTGTACTTGACGTCTGAAGAACACCACCTGGAAAAAGGACAACGTGTCAGTGGAATACTTGCAGCCCTGATTTCAGCAGCTATTTCGAACACTGATTGATCTTTGTAAGTACATTGTAGCTCCAAGCATGTAGCTCCAAGCACTCGAGCAAGACTTTGATCTCGGCTGTTGGAAGCCTTTCCCTGCCTTGTGGATGGCCGCATTCCGACAGAGACAATCTTATCAGGAGCTGCCTGTCGGCAGTGGATCAGGCTGGGCTCCAACTCCCCAAACCTGACCACCGCCTAGGCTGCCCTCTGTGCCCTGCTATGAGTTGAGAAGCAGGCACCATCTGGACAGGCCCACAAGCTCCACATCCTTGGTGCATGTGATTGTGGAAGTTCTGTTAAGAAAGGCTGCATCCTCTTTCTTAGGGTAGACAGGAAAAGGAAGTTGATTTTTAGAAATAGCTGCAGCAGCCAAGCCAACACGATCTGCCTGAACTACCTGAAAGACAACTTGCCTCCTGTGACTTCTACCTGCAATGCACTGCCAACAGCTGTAGGAGTAATCTCAAGGACAACTTTTTTTGGAGGCAGTGAAACTCCCTTCTCCCATGCCACTCCATCCAGGGGCTGAGACAGGAATGTGAGCTTCTCAAGATATTCTATAAGGAGCAGCTGATAATATTGGGTGGTATGGCACCCCACTTGTGAAACACCCTCTGGACCTAGCAATGACCCTCCACCTTTGAAATTCTTCATACTGTCACACTGCTTTTCCTTTTTGGGACATTACTCTGTTTCACTGATTTTTTCTTCTTTTTGCAACCCCCCCTTTTTTTACAAACTTTCCCTTACTTGCTTTTTAAAAAAAGAAACATACCACCATGTAAACAGATTCAGAAGAGGTGAGGCACAATGCAAGAAATATAACACACAGTAAGAATAGGGACCCAGGTGGCGCTAGGGACCCAGGTGGCGCTGTGGTTAAACCACTGAGCCTAGGGCTTGCTGATCAGAAGGTTGGTGGTTCGAATCCCCGTGATGGGGTGAGCTCCCGTTGCTTGGTCCCAGCTCCTGCCAACCTAGCAGTTCGAAAGCACGTCAAAATGCAAGTAGATAAATAGGAACCGCTACAGCGGGAAGGTAAACGGCGTTTCCATGTGCTGCTCTGGTTTGCCAGAAGCGGCTTTGTCATGCTGGCCACATGACCTGGAAGCGATACCCCGGCTCCTTCGGCCAATAATGCGAGATGAGCGCGCAACCCCAGAGTCGGTCACGGCTGGACCTAATGGTCAGGGGTCCCTTTACCTTTACCTTTTTAAGAATAGCTACCAAATGAGCCTCGATGCCTGAGCACATATTACTTTTTCTTTATTTCCTTTTTTTGCTGTGGAAGGAAACTACAGTAGTGTAAGAAAATCACTTCTATATTGTTCAACTGCAAAATACAGCAAGAGCAGGGGGGGGGTTGGGGGAGGCGGCAGCGGCAGCGGCAGGGTTTTAATAATGTTCTTATCAAAGGTTTTCCAAACCTTGCAGTAATAAATTTGGCAACTATTCAGTGCCAAAAAGCTGCCCTGCTCGAGAAAGCTATTAAAATAGATTCTGTTTCTATGAGGTCAACAAAAATCTGAGACAGGGAAGTTGTGCTGGTTTTATTGCAAATGCAAAAATGGAGCAGGCTGTCTAGGGCGAGAAACCAGTGGACACGAGTCCTCAAGCTCTTCCCCTCAACCCTATCAGTGATTTTAGGTGGTGGTTAAAAATAAAAGTTCCTTTTCTGCTTTAAGCAAAACAGATGGCAAGTTGAAACTGTGCGCCTGGAAAAAGTGCATAATGAAGGCATAAGAAAACTACAATTAGATAGCCCTCTGCTTCTCCCTGAGACAACAACTGGCTAGTATGAAGTGAGCACAGTGCTAGCTTGATAGGCAATCAACACCATATTTACAAAAAACAACACCACGTGAGGTGTTAGTATACACCTATGATGCCCTTCAAAGCCTGGGACCAGTGTTAAGAGAGGTGTCTCCCTGCATTAACTTACATAACTCAGCGCAAAAATCTTTGGGTCAAGCCATGCACCCTTTATGACAGGTAGTCCAATGACCTCGAGCAGAACCTTTATTGCAAGGGCCTCAAGGCTTTGGGAATGATTTCCTTTATCAGAACAACTCCTCTCGGGGACTTCCGAAAAAGCGGCAAACCCAATCTGGGGTGAATTTTGAAGAGGCTGGCTTAATGGGTGAGAGGGTGCTCTGTATTCCTGTATTTTGCCTGCTAAAATGCTTTTGTTGTAATGCTTTATTTTTATGTAAGTTGCCTAGAGTTTGAGAAAAGTGGTATATACCTATGTTCAAGAAACAAAATGCTAGATTTCTAGCATAGTGGCAGGCCACCACACGAAGGAAGGAAAGACCGTTTCATATAGCTTAGGACAGGGGTGGCCAACTCCCAAGAGACTGTGATCTACTCACAGAGATTAAAAAGTGGCAATGATCTACCCATTATTTTGGGGTTCAGGTCAAAGAGCATTTTTTAGGAAGGAGGAAGGCCCTTTTTCCGGGAGGAGGTAAAATGTTGAGCTTTTTTTAGGGGAGCCACAGTTGTTCAGCTTCTTTGGGGGAGCCAATGATCTACCAGTGATCTACCACAGACGTCCAGTGATCTACCAGTAGATCACGATCTACCTGTTGGACATGCCTGGCTTAGGATAATAAATAATTGCAACAACTGAGCTTCTTGGGACACCTGGTCAGATCGAGGGAAACATTCTGCGATCCACACAATACCACTATTAATTATCATCATCATCATCCAAACCTTTCATTCACCCCATTTCCACATCCATGCACCTTTTCTCACTCAATCCTTGCCAAAAGAGTTTTCTGAATGTAAAATGCAGATTCAGGGCAGAGAGAGAGAGCGCTGGGGAGCACGTGGTCACTGATAACAGGTTAGTCGTTTACCTCCTTGTGCTGCTTTCTTCTACAACGTGGATGATTCTCCCAGGGAGAAAGAGGTGTGGAAACTGAGCCGGAGAGCTTAAAGGCGAGTCGTCACCTAGAGTAGTGTAAGAAGGAGACTGATGAACCATTAAGTTTTCTTCAGCTAGAAGAGGCTGAGTCAAAGCATCTTGGTTTCTACCATCCAGTTCCGTTGGAAAGTTATCAGGTTCTCCTCCAAATACTTCATACCAACAGCCATGTAGCAGGATCTGGTACTGTGCGAGGAGAAATTGAAAGACAAAAGGAGAGCATATGAGAAACCGCGAAGCCATTTGGCTAAGTGGGATCATTTCAGCTTATGTAGAGAAGTATTTAAGAACATCGACACCCACAATAATTCTGTGCTCTTATTCCAAAAGTATGATGCCTGGGCAATTACTTCCCTGCTCCCACAATGCAAATCAGAGCAAAAAAGTGAAACCTCAGACATCTCTGACGAACAGCTCCATGATGAAACTAATGGACTTGAGTCAAACAGACTGCCTGCCACCAAAGAGCTTTTGAACTGGGAAGACGCCAGAGCCAACCTAGAACAGAATTTTCTACATCTAATGCACGTGACCTCTAGAATCCCAAATCATTTCACCGCTATATACAACTAACTGCATATGAAAATCCCTACAAGTACACCCGTGCCAGCAATTATTGGGCTTGGTCTAGGGAGGAAGTGAAGACTGGACGACTGCAGCACATTATATCTGGGACCTCCCTTGCACTTGGTCCAGAAACTGCAACATGGTTGCCAACAGGAGTGAGACCCTGAGCCAAAGCTCTTAACAGCTTGGGACCAGTTTATTTGAGGGAGCGCCTTACCCAATACATGGCCAACCCATCAATCTGTGGAACTAGTCTTCTTCTTCTTTGGCGATCACTTGTAGCCGAGTAAGATTGTCTTCCATAAACATGATTTTAACAATGAGTCCGTAAGTGACTGTGGAGGCCAATTCTGGATCCACACGTCCTTCCACAGTGGGGACATTGGTTTCCAGGCGGGAGTTGATCACGGTGTGGATTTGCCAAGCATGCCTTCGTCTTAGCACGTTTCTCCCTTGCGTCCTGAGATCGAGTGTCTTCAAAGCCCATGACACCTTTGATAAAGGCTGTTCTCCAACTGGAGGGCTCGCAGGCCAGTGTTTCCCAGTTGTCAGTGTTTATACTACAGTTTTAAAGATTTGCCTTGAGACAGTCTTTAAACCTCTTTTGTTGACCACCAGCATTACGCTTTCCATTTTAAAGCTCGGGATAGAGTAGTTGCTTTTACAAGGGCCACACAGTGTCTCTTTTGCACTTGTAACGAGTATTTGCACAATGCATTGCTTTTCAGTGCTTGCTTTTAAGAAAAAGGTTTTTCGTTTGCCTGCCCAGCTATACATGGCTGACATGTATCTTAACAGGCAGCTTTATTTTAAGCTTTATTTTACAAAAAGAATGCATATATTTAACAACAGGTTTTATGTATATTTGTTGATAATTTTAACATATACCTTGTGTTCGGAGAGGTTGTGACCATTAAAACAAGCATTCAGATTTTTAGAACAAATAAGAACGGTCTGTATTTTTACCTTGGGTCTGTTACAGTTGGCAACTATCCTAATGATCCTTCTTTTCAGGTCTTCCATGTTGGGCATGCTTAGCCTGTTTGGTACACAACAATGAGGGGGAAGGAGATAAGCATTCGTTAAGCCATCTGACCAAGGACATCACTTTCAAACTGAATCAGCAAGTAATCTGCATCCTTACCTCGGAACAACATCTTTCCCGACAATGACAGATATGATAAACTGCTTAGTATATTCCGCAAGCGATTTGCTTAAAAAGAAAGGGAGGGTGTTAAAGAAAACTGAAACCTACTGTCAGTTCCCTTATACAGACATGCATTACAAGAGTTTTAAATGTGCTCCAAATGGCTTCATTCAAATTACTTCATTCAGAAAAGGCCCTTAAGCAAGAGAGAACTACACTGAGCATCTTCTATCACTGGTAAATAAAATATGACCAAATGTTACCGCTGTTTGCACCACAATCATGTCTCTCCCCCCCCCCTTTAAAAAAGAACAATTGGAATGCTTCCCAGAGTGCAAGACCTTCCCTTTGGAACAGCATTTGGTAGAATTATCTTCCAAGACAACAGTTCCCCTTTTCATGTGCATAATGCGCACATGCACGTAAAGATACAGTATTTGCCCATCGATAGATCTCTGCACATAACTTGTCTGTGCGCCATGCAGGGCTTGCATTTGAGCTCAAGAAGAAAAAGGAACCTTGTGTCGATTACTAAGCCACTCCCACATGTACAGGTCTGTGTACATGTGGAAGCAGATGGGTAGGAGGGATCACATAGGGTGGAAAGCCGTTCTGTTCTTTCATACAGATGATCTATCTGATCTTAGATGCAGAAACCTCACTGCGGATGACCAAGTCTGGAGCAATAATGGTCTCCTTGTGCTTTTAATTCATTTGCTTTTTAAAAAGAGCCATATCATGACCAGAGCCAATTTATTTTTCATTGCTTACCAGTTATTCAAGAACACAATGTTCTTACCCACCCAGATTGTTGTGGATAGAGGGGGATGGACACAGAGCACTTAATAAAAGGAGTCTGAAATATACTAGAGGAATTGTAGTTCATTTTTCAAACCAATCCATCTCTTACAGGTGAGAAATCTATATGCAGAACCAAATCAGTTCAATTCACGTAAGTTCTTCCTAAGCTGACCCAAGTTAAATTTACGTCATTTC
This sequence comes from Zootoca vivipara, assembly GCF_965207765.1. NCBI lineage: Eukaryota > Metazoa > Chordata > Lepidosauria > Squamata > Lacertidae > Zootoca > Zootoca vivipara. Next base: position 43,730,396 of record NC_142596.1, read on the forward strand.
ATGTCCAAATTCCCCCTGGTTTCTCAAAGCTCACTGTGCTAAGGTAGGTTGGGCTCCCTGCTCTATTTGCCAACGAATTTCTGTCCTGAAATGGAGATAGAAAATTAATATAATTTACCTTAATAAACCACCTGGTGGAGAAAAGGCGTAACATCGCAAATTGGGGAATGTGTTTTTGAGCATGATCGCCAAAATGGAGGCCGTTCCCCCTCCTAAGCTATGGCCAATGACAACTAGTTTATATTCCTAGAGATAAAAAACACAGAAAAAACACAAACAGAAATATTGATGAAATGAGCAGCTCAGCTAAACGCTTGCAACAGAACATGTTAGCGAGTAGGTGGGAGGCAAGGGCGATGCACGCCCAGAGTTTGGAAGCGACAACTTACAGGAGCAATTGTGAAGGCTTGGTTCAGAATCCCGTCATTTATTAGCCTTCTGTAAATATAGTTGGCAGCCTGGGTTATCCCCTAGGAGACAAAAAAACCGGTGTCTCAATTTGAAAGCTCGTTTGTGTTTGCAATATGTGCTAAAATCCATAGCTCAGTCAGTAGAGCATGAGACCCTTTATCTGGATCCCCTGGAGTCTGCACAGCGTCTCACTGTACACACAGAAACAAACAGTTTTCGATCTCCAGGCTTTGCAAAGCTCTCACAGAACTACCTGCTGACCTTATGCACAAAACCGTTTTCCAGAACGTCTTCCAATGTCAAGTGTTCACAGTCTGCCGAGAGATCCGTGAGGACGTCCTGCATGCAAAATAAAGGAAATGTAGTTTTGAGCATTTTGACTGCCTGCCAAACATACACAAAGAACACCACCCACTGCCAGGATCAGGGATACCTTCTTGCAGAGTTGACACAACTGGATATCAGATGGCAGACGATTTTATACTCAAGATATTCTGGAAGGCATGTTAACATCTAGAGCATGGGCTGCCAGCATTGTGAGCTCCAGATGCTGTGGACTACAATTCCCATCATCCCTGACTATTGACCGTGCTTGGTTGGAGCTGATGGGAATTGTAGTCCAACGGCGTCTGCATGGCACCACGTTGGCCACCGCTGATTATCACTCATTTCAGCTTCACAGAAACTGACCGAGAAAGGGGAGGAATCAAATATGCTTGGCTTGGCTTGGCAGTCCAAAAAGAATATGAAAAATTAAATAAGTGTTAGCTTCTTAGGAAAACATGGTGTGTAACTGTTTAAAGTGTATGCATTTGGTTTGCAAAGTCTTAGTTTAATAATGAATGAATTAATGCTGTTCCATCTATGATTTTTTTATCTTCATTAAGATTTAATTGTATTAGTTTATGTAATTTATTTAGATTTCTGCTTTTCTTCTTTCTTTCTTTCTTTTCTTTTCTTTTGTTCTTTTAAAATCTTTTTTCTTCTTTTCACGTTTCAAAGTTTTGATTTGTATGTATTTGCAATATACCTCAATTTTTAAAAAATTAAAAAATACTTGGCTGATTATATAGGCTATGAAGGGCACTGTTTATAATAATATAGCAAGCAAAGGAGAGAGATAGCCCAAATAAGGTATCATAGCTAAAATCAGTCTGTGATATTTTTTTATTATTATTTTATGGAATGCATTTCTCAGCAAAAGAAGTAAATGAGATTAGACTTCTGAGATATATGAAGTGGAAAGACATTGTGGTATTGCTGCATATAACTGATACATTTGATTTGTTGCTTAGTATTTCTTAAGATATTAAATTTTAAAAATTTGTTTTTTAAATGAATAAATAAGTAAATAAATAAGAAGAGGATCCTCATGCCAAGTACTACATCTGGCACTACAGGGTTTTGCATACATGCTGCCGGTTCATCGTGTACACAAAGGGGTCCAAACTATTTTGAAATCCACTGAAAATGCAACCGGTGGAGATAAAAATAAAAGTGCAATATACAGGGATGTGCCACACATTTAGATGATGTACAGACAAGTTATTCCTGTATAAGCTTCCCATTCATACTAGAGCAGCAGCGGCCGACTTTGTCCCTCCAGATGTTGCTGGATGACAACTGTCATAATTCCTGCCTGGGACTGATGGGAGGCTGAAATCCAGTTAACACCAGGAGGGTACCACATTGCTCACCTCTGCCCTAGATGTTAAAAGTCCCAGCTAGAATCCCCAAATGATGTTTGATGACCCAACATGTCAGAACTAATATTTCTGTAACAACTCGCCAGCAATTATCCATGCCAAGGCATAGAAAGCAAAAAGTAATGTAAGCCGTGCTCCCAATTTTTGAATTGTATGAAATAGGTATTACCTCAAATGACAGGGTTCCTCTCACAGCGACGACGATGGCCTCTTTTTTGTGATCCAGTGCAATGTAGAATGGGATCTCATAAATCTAAAAAACACAAGGGCGGGCATGGGAGCATGAGATCTTCCACACTGGGTCATGCCAGTGGTTCCGCTTAGCTCAGCCACTGCGTCATCCAGATTTCTCCGGAAGGCTTGTCAAGCAGGGAGAGGTGAGTCCCTTTGTGAGGATCTCTCTGACTGATAGGTGATGAGGACTGCCTGCAGGATGAGGAGCCAACGAGGTGGGAATTGCATGGAAACCAGTCACACCAGTCTGACCCCCTGCTTGCTCAAAGCAGGATGCAGCTACAGCATCCTTGAGAGATGGTTTCTATGCAATTCCTGCTTCATTGGCTCCTCCTGGTAACTGCTGGTGGATCCAGCCTCTACAGAAGAAGAAGAGTTTGGATTTGATATCACCACCTGAAGGAGTCTCAAAGCAGCTAACATTCTCCTTTCCCTTCCTCCCCCACAACAAACACTCTGTGAGGTGAGTGGGGCTGAGAGACTTCAAAGAAGTGTGACTAGCCCAAGGTCACCCAGCAGCTGCATGTGGAGGAGCGGAGACTCGAACCCGGTTCCCCAGATTACGAGTCTACCGCTCTTAACCACTACACCAAACTGGCTCTCAGAGTTAGGTATCCTTTTAAAAAAGTCTGTTATGGCAATGGCCATTGAACTGTCATGTGGTAGTGGGTCCCACAGGCCAAACATATTTTTATGCAGTGCTTTTTTTCTTTAAAAAATGTTTAAAGGTACTCTCATTTTTACTCAAGAAAACCACCATTTTATCGTTCAAATACGTCGTACCTTGGAAGTCGAACAGAATCCGTTCCGGAAGTCCATTTGACTTCCAAAACGTTCAAAAACCAAAGTGCAGCTTCTGATTGACTGCTGGAAGCTCTGCAGCCAATTGGAAGCCCCGTCGGACATTCGGCTTCCAAAAATAGTATGCAAACCGGAACACTCACTTCCGGGTTTGCGGCGTTCGGGAGCCAAAACGTTCCGAGAACTAAGCTGTTTGAAAACCAAGGTACGGCTGTACAGTAAATGGACAAAAGTACAAAGATTCACGAAATGTTTAGGGGTATGCGTACCCCTGCGTACCCCCAGAAAAAAGCACTGTTTTTATGTACAATGGTACCTCTTAAACCTATCGCTCATTCAACAAACTCATCCCGTCAGCGCAAGGACTTTGGGCTGCGCAACGGAACTTGCCCTCCCCATCCTCTGCCCCCAAGTGCCCCCTAAATATTTTCTGGGGGTTCTCTCAACGCTCCAGAGAAGTTTTGGGGAAGGCACAGGGTATAGGTGGGGAGGTGGGAAGAGAGTTCTGTTGCACAAGTGGAAATCCTTGTGCTAGTGGAAAAGTGCATTGGATGCCACCCTTTGTGTTTTGAAAGAACTCTGTCTGTTCGTCACCATGATAAAGCAGAGAGCGTTCCTGTCGCAACTGCACCAACCTTGTCGAATAGGCTTGCTGTCTATTAAAGGCTGTTTTCTGTTTCAAACTATCTTTCAGCCATCCTGGTTGGGTCTAACCACTGACATCAACGGCCTGAGTGGAAAGCCCCTTGTCATTTCCAGACTTTTTAAAAAATCAAGAAATTACTAAGAACCAACTTGGTTTATTTTTGTTCCAACGGCTTACTTTATTGTGGAAGCTGATGTGAATGAAATCTCTGTACTGAAGTCCTGTGATTTTTAAGATCGCTCCAAAATTCATGTTAAAACGATCTCTGCCGATTATATCAGTCTCCGTTGGGCTGCTTCTACAACTTCATAGATTGAAGACAGAAGAAGAAGAAATGAGACACGCAAAATTCAAATCGGCTTCCCAACACTTCCCAAGTAACAGAAGCCTCTCACAAGCACGCAGTGTATGAAATTTGCTAGCACGTCAGTTTTGTTTATGAATTTATATCCCACTATTTCCTCCAAGGAGCTCAAGGTGGCATGCATACATCTCCTCATTTATTCCCAACCTCACAACAACCCTGCGAGGTAGGTTTGGCTGAGAGACAGTGACTGGCCCAAGGTCACCCAGTGGGCTTCATGGCTGAGTGAGGATTCGAACCCTGGTCCGAGTCTGGCACTCCTAACCACTACACCACACTGGATCTCCTTGTGTTGCGAGTCATAAAGGGAAATGGGGAGTAAGAGCTACTGAACTCAGTGGGGCTTGCTATCGAGTAAAACATGCATAGGTTGCATTACAAATTCTTAAATTGCATAACAGAAGCATAGGAAATCAAGTTAAAATATCATTCCCACCCACCCACCCCGACCCAGTTGTAAGAGGGACGGTCCTCACCTATCAATCCATCTCTGGGTTCTCATCCCTAATGCAGAATGAGGAACCTAAATCCCTCCAGATGTTGCTGGATTACAACTCCCCATCATATAAGGCCATTGGACAAGCTGGCTGGGGGTTATGGGATTTTGAATCTCATGAGGGTGCCACGCTGGCAAGCCCAGGTTGGAGCAACCCAGAAGGACTGGGAGAACAGGGTTCAAATCCCCCACTCAATTGTGCGGGTACATGTTGTTATAAGAATGTAATAGAAAATAGATAAAGATATGCATAGCAAATAAGAGTACATTCATTTGTAATGCAAGAATATACAATGGGGATTGATGGGAAGTCTAATTTGATGATTTATGTAAGATTTGGAGAAACTGGTTTTTCTTTTTTTCTTCTTTTTCTTTCTCTTCTTAGTGGACTTTGTGGTGTGAATTATGTTTTGTATATAGGATAAAAAAGGTAATATAAACTATTGAAGATTATGATTGTATTATAAAAAAATGTTTTATTATTGTAATATATGAAAATCAATAAAGGCAAAAAAAAGTCAAAACAAACCAACAAACAAAAAAACAAATCCCCCACTCAGGCACAAAGCCAGCTAGGTGACCTTGCGCCAGTCGCTCACTCTCTCAAACCGACCCACCTCACAGGGGTGGTGCAAGGATAACAGAGGGCAGGGAGGATAAAAAGGAAGGCAGAAAAACTCCGCAACCAGGGGCAACATGTCTCTGAATACCAGTTTCTGGGAATCACAGGTGCGAAGAGTGCTGTTGCACGCACGTCCAACTTGTGGCCAACGTGGGAACAAAATGCTGGGGTAGCTCCATTGGTTAGAGAGTGGTACTGATAACGCAAAGGTTGCAGGTTCGATCCCTGTAAGGAACAGCTGCATGTTCCTGCACTGCAGGGGGTTGGACTAGATGATCCTCAGGGTCCCTTCCAACTCTCTGATTCTATCTAGGACTAGATGGGATATTCATCTGATCTACCGGGGCTTTTCTTATGTCCACTCCTGTGACTCAGTCCCCCATCCAGGCAAGCAAGAGGCATTGTTGGAGTTTAAGCACACATTCCCCACCGGTTAAAAACATCTGAGATGCTAAGGAGAGCAAGTGAGGGTTGCAGCCTGGGGAAAGACGTAAGGGCCAAGCAGAGAGGCCTAAGGGCCGCATTTGGCCCCTGAGCATCAGGTTCCCTGCCCCTACATTATGAAGATTACCATATTTTTCCATGTATTAGACTAGGGTTTTTTCCCCTAAAAAATAATGTCAAAAATTAGGGGGCATCTTATAGACGGAAAAACACGGTAATTCTATTTTTTAAACAACCCAGTTATACAGCTCAGTATATATCACCCATTCTCTGTTTCCAAGCTTTTGGAGCCTATATAAAAAGCTAGCAATTCTTTGAAAAACAACCATCATATTTTGACATGTTAACAAGTTAACCTCCAGAGTAGAGCCTTCTCAAATGCTACACGGCAAGCAGCAACTTTCTTACACGATGAGCCACCACATTTAATACTCACGTTTAACATGCCATATTAAAGAATTAAATTTGCCAACCTGTTTTTAGACAGCGCATCAACCTACCAGTCTCCTTTAAGCTTACAGAGGCCTGTAAAAGGGTTTGCCATGATGTAGTAGGCCCAGCCATAAGTAGCCACGGCAAACTTCATATAGTGAGCGGCATTTTCTAACTCTGCATCCAAATCGTCAGCCTGGGGAAGGGAGAGAGAGTGACGGTGACTATGGTGATGAACACGGGTATGGTTATGTGCAATTGTGGGAAATTTTAAGAGGTACCCCACCAGACAGGGCCCTCAGAGGTGAGTTACCCTCCCACAGAAGAGCCGCGCATATATGCAGCACCTGAACCCGGACGACGAGTTCAAAACATCCAGCAGTCTTACCGGAGGAGTTAATGGTGACTGAGTAATAATTTCTTCAGGCTCCTTGGGACAATTTTCCACTTTATCTTGCTCTTGGTGGAGCAGAGTCAGCCCCGCTGCAACGTCGCTTGGCACCAAGTCGGTGTCCTGCAGAGAGAAAGTGACAGATACGTTCAGAAGAAAACAAAAACATTTACAGGCAGCGGCTGTATTTGGCACATGCAATATGCGCAGAATCACGCATGCGCACATCGCGCCGAGCCCAAAAGTGACCCAAGAACCTCACGAAAAGCAGTGGAATGGGGTGTTTTCAGGCTTTTCCAATGGCGTTTCAAATATATCTGATTTCACTTAAACATGTGGTCCCTTGGAATGTAACACCCACAGAAATTAGGAGTCGCCTGTACAGAGCACCTCAGTATCACATGCAAAAGGTAAAGGTAAAGGGACCCCTGACCATTAGGTCCAGTCGTGACCGACTCTGGGGCTGCACGCTCATCTCACATTATTGGCCGAGGGAGTCGGCGTATAGCTTCCAGGTCATGTGGCCAGCATGACAAAGCCGCTTCTGGCAAACCAGAGCAGCACATGGAAATGCCGTTTACCTTCCCGCTGTAGCGGTTCCTATTTATCTACTTGCATTTTGACGTGCTTTCAAACTGCAAGGTTGGCAGGAGCTGGGATCAAGCAACGGGAGCTCACCCCGTCACAGGGATTCGAACCACTGACCTTCTGATCAGCAAGCCCTAGGCTCAGTGGTTTAACCACAGCGCCACCTCAGTATCACATGCAAAAGGTACTGAGGAGCAAAAGAAAGACGTGTGATTGGTCCCTTTTCAACATGCTTGATGTCACACACAGCGAATTATTTTTACAAACACATATATAAGAGACGCATCACCATTATGAACAAAGAGCAAACTCTTTGCCCTCTTCCCCAGATATTATTAGTGCTGCTCATGTGGCTTGGCCTATCATCAGAGATGACCCCTTTGTCCATCACCCCTAAGCCCACCTTCGGCCCCTTTTCTCTGAAAAAAACAATAATGGGGGAAAGCAAGCATTTCCTTCTTACCGAGAAGTAGGTGCGGAAAAGCTCAGCAATGGTTGTAAAAGCGACTCGGTGGTCGTCGTCTTGTACGATGCAACAGCACATCAATCGGATTCTTTTCTCCCAGACGCGAGTCGCAGACTTCTTAACATTGTAAAACAGCTGGCCTGACTGGCTGCTCTCCAGGTCGCGACTGGCGCAATCGGGAAGGTACACCGTCTTCCTTCCGCCAAGCGGATCAAAAACGATGACGATGGCCGCCACGGTAAAAACAATGATAATCCAGCTGCCAGGCAGAATGGAAGAATTGCATGAACTCTGGTTGACGAGGACTGTTCACGACACGCCAGCTCAGTTCACATGTTCTAGGAACCTGCGTCAAGAAATTCCAAGTTCCAACAAGCAGGGGGGGGGGGAAACCCCACCCCAATGTTTGTACTGGCAGAGGTTAGTGGTGGATAGAAGCATCTGCAGGAGATACGTTTTGAGAAACGAGCCCTGGGGAACTCCTGCCTGCAACCACCTCAAGTTTTGCCCAGACCAATGGCAATGGAAGAGGCCTCAAGTTAATCCACATCCAAGAACTGTATGTAATTGAACAGAAATATCCAATTACATCAGCTTTTCCTATTCTGGGGTTCTCCAGATGTTGTTGAACTATAAGGGCCACCTCTCCCCAATGAACTAACCCAGACCCTGTGATTGTAATCTGGGGCTCTTCTCTGTGTGCCTCATCCACAAGAATGTGGCAACACAAGAACGGTTGGTTTTTTCAGTGGTGGCTCTTCCGCTTGGGGTATGCTCTCTCTAGGGAGGCTTGCCAGGCACCATCTTTATTTTCAGGTGTCCAGCAAAAACTTTCTTCTTCCCCAGGCTTTTAGTCCTTAAGTACTTTCAAGTACAGTGGTAGCTCGGTTTAAGAACAGTCTGGTTTGCGAACGATTTGGTTTACAAACTCCGCAAAACCAGAAAGTGTCTTGGTTTGAGAACTTTACCTCAGTCTAAGAACAGAATCCGAACAGTGGAAGGGCACTGGCAGCGGGAGGCTTCATTAGGGAAAGGGTTTAATAATGGTTTCGGTTTAAGAACAGACTTCTGGAACGGATTAAGTTCATAAACCGAGGTACCACTGTATTTGCGGCCTCTTTTAGTGGGGCAGGATCTGTAAGACCAGTCTGCTATTTGTAGAGATACATTTTTAAAGGTTTTTGTAGCTATCGTTTGTTGTTATTGGTTTTAGTGTTGTTGTTGTTAACACAACAACAACAACAACAACAACAACAACAACAACAACAACAACATATTTATACCACATCCATCTGGCTGGGTTTCCCCAGCCACTCTGGGCGCTCCCAAAAGAATATTAAAAACATGATAAAACAATAGAGGTCAGATAGTTGTTTATTTCTTTGACATCTGACGGAAGAACGTTCCACAGGGCGGGCACCACTACCGAGATGGCCCTCTGCCTGGTTCCCTGCAACCTTATACTGTATACGTTGTCTTGGGTCACTTTAGTGAGGAAAGCGTCTAATAAATATAAACGATAATATAACTCTCATTATCCCTGACTGGCTGGAGTGCATGAGAGTTGGGAGCCCAACAATATGTGGAAGCCACCAGATTGGGCAAGGATGCTTAGGTATGCTAACACCCAACCCAGACGCTCCTTGGCAGCGGCAGCTGAACATCCTTACCTGGCAATGACTGTTCCAAATATGGCACTTATCATAGCCCCTTCACAATTCACTCTGCGGCCCGACACCCATATTGCTCCGACAACAGCCCAGACCAGCTCTGGCAAGAAGAGGGCCAAGCGCAGATACAGCAATTTAGGAAGAGATTTTCTTGGCCCAGGGTTGGAAATGGTTCCTGAAAGGTACAGTTGAAGTAAGTAGCATAAAATAATTCTCTGGTTTCAAAAGGGACATTGCAAGCATAATTGTGGCCTAAATGTTCATACTGTCCATGCTTCTGAAAAGGGGACGGACGGACAGGAAGACTAACTTTGCAGATAATGACTACGTCACAAGTAATAAAGCAATGTGTTAATACGGATAAAGGGAAGATTTTCACATATGGACATGTCAAACAGATAGCATAAGCTAGCCCTAATAAACACTTCACAGCAGAATAGTGGAACTAAATATGTCTACTCAGACATAGCCTCCACAGAATTCAATGGGGGCTTGCTTTCAGGTTAAGTGGATATAGGGCTGCAGGCTAAGCCTCGCAGCAGCCTTTGAATATTCATCTGAGAGAGAGAGAGAGAGAGAAGAATGTGCATGAAACGAAACTAAGGATCTCGATCTCTCTCCAGTTAGAAGGTATTACTTATAGTACCAGTGTTCACAATGCATAAAGTGTTGAACTACTGTAGGTCTGTACAAATTCCAAGAAAGCAAGCCCATTCAGTTTGTATCACCCAAGACACAAAGGCTGTGCCCACACATAATGCCAAACCAAGGTTTAGTGTTAACAAGGATGGGCTGCAGCTGCTCTCGCCTCACCGAGGCAGAACCTAGGTGTCCACTGTCCTAGTTAACAAACTAAACACAACATTATTCTAGATTTAGGGCTTCGTCTAAATCCTGCAAGGCAAGATACAAAGATGTGTCCAATCACAGAAGGCAACGCATGAACATAAGAAGCCATGGACCAAGCCGTTTAGTCCAGCATCCCGTTTTCACAGTGGCCAACTGTGGAGTTGGAAGGGACCCCCAAGGTTCATCTAGTCCAACCCCCTGCAAGGCAAGGAATCTCAGCTAATCCATCCATGACAGGTGGCCATCCGAACTCTGCTTGAAAACCTCCAAAGAAAAGAGAGTCTGCCCCCTCCCGAGGGAGATGCCTCTGGAAAACCCACAAGCAGGACCGAAGCACAACAGCGCTCTCCGCACTCGTGATTCCCAGCAACCTCCAAAAATTGTGGTGGAACAAAGTCATTGTGGCAACAAGCCGTTGATCGGCTGATTAACAACATACAGTACTGAACCTGACCCTTTGGGATGGGAAACACTATAACAGAGTCGATATGCAATAATTAATTAATTTAATAAATACCTATATTGCCTGTCGATAAGAAAATTATTCCTGGTGGAAATGATTACAATACAGAACACACACTATTATAGATTTTACATGGACTGTGTCCAATGGGACTGTTCTGTCCTCTCCCCCATGAACCCTCAGCCCTCTAGAGCAGATTCTGAGGATGTATGGAGGGCTGTAGGGGGAGAAGTGAGGAGGGCAAAATTCGGCTGCACAAATGGATACAACACACACGTTTGTGCGTGTGTTGTATCCACACACATTTGTGTATATGAGATACACACACACACACACACACACACACACACACACACACCACCTCTAATGGGACATACACACATGTATACATAATATGTTTTGAATAGCACACATTTAATAAATAGTAATATCTTATGACCTTTTATTACCAATAAAAAAATAATTGACACGAACTTCAAAGGTTATTACAGGCATCCCCAAACTTCAGCCCTTTTGGACTACAATTCCCATCATCCCTGACCACTGGTCCTGTTAGCTAGGGATCATGGGAGTTGTAGGCCAAAACATAGAGTTGGAAGAGACCACAAGGGCCATCCAGTCCAACCCCCTGCCAAGCAGGAAACACCATCAAAGCATTCTTTGCATTCCTCTGCTTAAAGACCTCCAAAGAAGGAGACTCCACCACACTCCTTGGGAGCAAATTCCACTGCCGAACAGCTCTTACTGTCAGGAAGTTCTTCCTAATGTTTAGGTGGAATCTTCTTTCTTGTAGTTTGAAATCCATTGCTCCGTGTCCGCTTCTCTGGAGCAGCAAGGCGTTCAGGACAACAACAACAGCAACAACAACATCATACTATTTATACCCTGCCCATCTGGCCGCGCCTCCCCAGCCACCTTTGCTGCATTAATGCTGGATGCCAAGCCTCTTTATTGGCAGTTTGAGAGCAGTTTGGACGGGCATCACTTTGCTTTTCATACAGAAGCCTAAACAATTGTAATGCAACGCTGAATGCCACTCACCTTGCATGCTGACATACAAAATAGAACACAAAACACATATTATGGCTGCCAGGAGAATGAGGAGGACCAGGAGGTAACTGTGCAGCAATGCTCCACCAGCACAGTTAAACTGCCCTTTGTGGATGGAGTACAAAACCAGAATTCCAATCCACCTGCGAGAAAAGGAAAAAAAGGCACAAGACGTCAGCTAGGAAGGAAGCCTGGGCCACGATGCAGATCCTCAGTGAAATCCTATATTAATGCACTTAGAAGAAATATATGGGGTGGGGAACCTCAGGCATGGGGGCAAATGTGGCCCTCCAGGCCTTTCCATTTGGCCCTTCGGACTTTTCCCTAGGGTACACCCCTCCCCAGACAATTCCTTTCACTGGCACTACTCTGCACCCACATCGGGGCTTTTCCTTGTTGGAAAGTGTCCTTGAACTTTGATAATGCCTCCTGCCGGCTGGCTGGCAGATGGAAAAGTACATGTGTGTGTTTACGCAGGAAAACCTCTGGCTTCCGCATGCCTGGAATGCAGCCTATTCCATAAAGGAGCCTGTTCCTTGAGATGCCTGATTTGGCAACGGAGACACACACCTTAGTTACACACCATTTGGATTACTGAAACATGCTCTATGTGGGGGCTGCATTTGAAAAGTGCTCATAAACTTCAAGTGGCTCAAAGAGCTGCAGCCAAATGGTTGACCGGGGGCTGGCTATGGCTTGCTGCAACAGCTCCACAGGTTAGCAGTCTGTTTCCAGGAACAATTCGAAGTGATGGTTATCACCTATAAATCCCTATGTAGTTTAGGTCCAGGCTATCTGAAAGACCATATTCCCTCATATGAACCTGCCTGGGCTTTGAGGCAATGGCCTTCTCTCGATCCCTCCATCCTCACAGGCACGCTTGGCAGGAATGTAGGGAAGGGCCTTCCCGGTGGCTGCTCCCAAACTTTGGAATTCCCTTCCTAGAGAAATTAGACCGCCCCCCTTCTTGTTGTCCTTCCACTGGCAGGTTCATAGAATTGCAGAGTTGGAAGGTCCACGAGGGTCATCTGGTCCAACCCCCTGCAATGCAGGAATATTCTGTCCAGTGTGGGACTCGAACTCATAGCCTTGAGAGTAAGAGTCTCAAGCTCTGGGTGAATACTTTCTTTTGGGAACTTACTGTACAGAAAGGGCTGGTGCTGTCTGTTTTTATTGTAATGGCCTGTACGTTTTGATAGCTCTTTTATATATATAAATTTTAATTCCACTGAAGGTTAATTGTTTTTAATGACTGAGTCCCCCCTCCCCCATATTTTTTGCTGTTCCTATTTTAGCTGTAAGCCACCTTGAGTCCTTTTCAGGTAGAAAAGTAGCATGTAAGCATATTAATAATTGCTCTACCCACTTTTGCGTCAGGCTCCACCAACCACTTGCAAGTGGCCCCCAAAAGGCTTCCCATGATGGAATGTGGCCCCTGGACTGAAAACATTACCCGCCCCTGTTGGACTGCAACTTCGTTTCATCCAAGAGTTGCATTTTCACTAAACTAATTTGCAAGGGTACAGAGAAAAAGAAATTTACTACAATTACTGGTAGTCTAATCTGATAGGTTGCTGCATCTCCCAGTACAACCCAGCAGGGGGGAAATAAGGCATTAGACCAGGCATCCCCAAACTGCGGCCCTCCAGATGTTTTGGCCTACAACTCCCATGATTCCTAGCTAACAGGACCAGTGGTCGGGGAAGATGGGAATTGTAGTTCAAAGCATCTGGAGGGCCGAAGTTTGGGGATGCCTGCATTAAACCGTAATGTCTATTGTTCAAAACAACCATAGCAATTCAAATCAATTAAGTAACCTCATTCAGGGATAGGAAAGCCGAAACCTTCTGTTGTGCTGGAACAAGCAATTAACATTACACAACCACTTAACTCTGCTTGAGCGACAGCATTTTTGTATACCAGAGATTGTCACACAAATAAGATCTGCCGTGCACAACCTTATTTCCGTGGGATAAACTGAACACAAAAGCAAGCAGTGTGCATTTGGTAAAATAGTCATCTTTCTATCTATCTTCTAAAAATATTCTTTTCCAGTGACAAGCATTCTCAAGGAAAGCTTCCCTCTCGTTAAAACCCTAGATATAAAATCACTCATAAATTCAATTTTCCAAATGCCCTTTGCTTCACATCACCAACCTCTGAAGGAAACTGAAAACTGCACTACGGCACTTGCTTTTCCAGGTTGGGCATGCTGTAAAAACAGAACGGTGCATTCAACCCAAAATATGCAATAGTTCCACAGTGCAAGCCTTAACCATTCCTGCTCAGATGGAAATCCAACTGAATTCAATGGAGCTTACTTCTAGATAAGAAGAATTAGGATTGAGCCTAGATTCTTGAGAGTTCGTTAGCTAAAATGTAAGCAGCTTTTGCCCTCAAGCTTGAAGTTGATGGGAAAAGTTGATCATTGGCTGTACCTCCTTCAGCAAGCTGTCAGTGGGGTAGCAGAGCTCACCTGACCTCCCTATCGCCCACATTGCTGCTAGTTACTGAGAGGGAGAAGGGGAGCAGCAAGCTGATGCTCACACAAACTTCAACCCACCCAGGCACCCCCATTTTCCAGGAACCAGCTGCAACACCGGCTATGGATGATCAGGTGAGAGTGTCCTCACTTCACTGACTGCTGCTGTGTGACTTGCCTCGGAAGAATTATGGAAATGAGCTCAGAAGTGCCTGAATATAGGTCCACCTACATCCCACTGCTGATCTAGTAACCTGCTTTCAACTGCTGACAGCTACAGAGAAATTCACTGCTTTGCTCTCAACATGGCTACAGCCCTCAAAAGGCTCAGGTTGCGCTAGAGCTGCCTGCCACTAAATGCAGTTGTGGTCCAACAGGGATCTGAGGAACACACATAGCTAACTTACAGAATTCGGAATTCGCTGCCACAAAGAGGAGTCTGTGGCCGCTAATTTACATGGCTTCAAATGGAGATTGGACCAATTCATGGTGGGGGGAAACTATCAATGGGTATTCTTTCTTCCTTTTTTATTAATTGCTTTCCATTTATGAGGTGCTTCCTATAAAACAGGGGTGGCCAAGTCCCAAGAGACTGCAATCTACTCACAGTGTTAAAAACTGGCAGTGATCTACCCCCTTTTGTGGGGTTCATGTCAAAGTTGTTGAGCTTCTTTGGGGGGGGAGCCAATGAACTACCAGTGATCTACCACAGACATCCAGTGATCTACCTGTTGGACATACAGTATCTGCTATAGAATACCTGGAAGAAATAATACCGTACTCTTTTTTTCATCTCAAGAAGCCAGCAGAAAATTTCTCCTGATCTGCTCTGAAGCCAGGAAAAAAATCGGCAGCACTTTCAGTAACATAGGATACATTACTTAAGTAAAACAATACTGAATCTTTATGGATCTTCCTGCAAGAGCTCTTAGTAGAAGGAGAATCAATTTCTCACTACACTCACCCAATAAATCACAGTGCAGGAGAGCATGTTCAACAGATTTTGTTGCTCCAGCTCCACACAAGCACAGTCGTTCATTTCCTGGGTTTTTTGCTGAATTGTCTTTCTAACAGTGCCAAAGGCAGCAAATTACAATGAGGAAAGTTAAATGCTCTCCTATACTTTGAGACAGTTAATGCACAAAGTATAAAGCTGCCATGATTCTACAGTTTAATGAGTTATTAAGAAGTGGAGAACAATTATTTGTTAGCTGCAGTTATCAGATGCTGTTGATCTAAGTCTACTGTTCTTTGAATAACAACGTTGGCCTTCTTTAGCCCATAAATGCCCAAAATGTCAGGAGAGAAGCCCAGCTTATAAATATTCTACTTATTAACCTCTCTCATCCAATGATGAACAAGCATAGCTGCCAAGTTATCCCTTTTTTACAGGGATTTTCCCTTATGCTGAATAGGCTTCCTCGCGAGAAAAGCGAAAACTTGGCAGCTATGTGAACAAGAGAGCCCAAGAACAAAAAGGAGAGAAAGCCACCAGGAGCTACTGAAAAAGTGTAAATTTCAGGGCACCATGAAAACGAAAGCTTAATGAATTTAGAACAGGGTGTTGCCTCTTCAACATTTTGAAGACAGACTCAGATCATAGGTAAAGCAGTCAGTAAGCAGAGTGTAGAAGGGAAGGCATCCTTGCTTCCACTTGGAGCAGATCACAGATCTTATCCACAGGTTGTTATATCCCCAACAGTCTTTCCCTGGTGAACAACCTGGCTGCTGAATTCTACACCAGCTGAAGTTTCCGAACCATCACGTAAAATGCACTGCGGTAATCTAACCTAGGGGACGTGGGTGGCACTGTGGGTTAAACTACAGAGCCTAGGACTTGCCGATCAGAAGGTCGGCAGTTTGAATCCCTGCGATGGGGTGAGCTGCAGTTGCTCAGTCCCAGCTCCTGCCAACCTAGCAGTTTGAAAGCACGTCAAAGTGCAGGTAGATAAATAGGTACCACTCCAGCGGGAAGGTAAATGGCGTTTCCGTGCGCTGCTCTGGTTCACCAGAAGCAGCTTAGTCATGCTGGCCACATAACCCGGAAGCTGTACGCCAGCTGCCTTGGCCAATAAAGCGAGATGAGTGCCGCAACCCCAGAGTCGGTCACAACTGGACCTAATGGTCAGGGGTCCCTTTACCTTGACAGATGACAGAAGGTAGCCTATCCCTGTCCAGATAGGGGCACAAGCTGGGCCACCAGCCAAAGCTGATGGAAGACACTCTGCACCACTGACGCCACCTGAGCCTCAAGAGACAGCAATGGATCCGGAAGAACCCCCAAGCTGCGAACACGCTCCTTCAGAGGAAGTGGAACCCCATCATCAGCAGGCCACCTCCCATCCATCCCGTCTACGGAACCACCCACTAACAGTGCCTCAATCTTATCTGGACTGAATTCAGTTTATTGGCTCTCATCCACTCATCCATTACTGAGGTGAGACATTGGTCCAGTACATCCATTGTCACACTTGCAGAAGTGAAGGAGAAGTAGAGCTGTGTCCAAAACTCCGGATGACTGCGCTCAGCGGTTTCATGTAGATGTGAAACAGCTTGAGGGATAAGACTGAACCACAAGGAACCCTGCATTGAATGCTCCATGGGACTGAACAGCACTCCCCAAGCATCATATTCTGGAAACAACCATCCAAGTAGGATTGCAACTACCACAAAGCAGTGCTATTCACCCCCAACTCATATAGCTACTCCAGAAGGATACCATGGTTGATGGTATTGAAGGTCACTTGAGAGGTCAAGGAGAATTAACAGGGTAAGATTTCTCTTGTTTTTCTCCCGACAAAGGTCATCATACAGTGCAACTCAAGCAGTTTCTGTGCCAAAACCGGGCCTAAATCCCAACTGAAATGCATCTAGAAAAATCAGTTTCCTCAAAGAGTGCCTGGATCCGATCTGTGACAACTGTATTAAGGCCTTAGAACAGGCATCCCCAAACTCGGCCCTCCAGATGTTTTGGGACTACAACTCCCATCATCCCTAGCTAGCAGGACCAGTGGTCAGAGATGATGGGAATTGTAGTCCCATTTGGAGGGCCAAGTTTGGGGATGCCTGCCTTAAAACTTTATATCCTGCTGCACTCCTTACTGCAGGAGATTTCAATGCATGCAAAGGAGCAATGATTTAAGTTTATAAGTCCATTACCACCCGATATGGGAATCAGATACTTGCATTCATTGGGACGGTTTCCAAAGGTACACAATGTTAATTATGTAGGACTCTGTTTAGTTTCGGGACGCCGGTGGCGCTGTGGGTCGAATCCCCACGACGGGTTGAGCTCCCGCTGCTCGGTCCCAGCTCCTGCCAACCTAGCAGTTCGAAAGCACGTCAAAGTACAAATAGATAAATAGGTAAGGCAGGAAGGTAAACAGCGTTTCCGTGTGCTGCTCTGGTTCGCCAGAAGCGGCTTTGTCATGCTGGCCACATGACCTGGAAGCTGTACGCCGACTCCCTCAGACAATAACGCGAGATGAGCGCTGCAACCCCAGAGTCGGTCACGACTGGGCCTAATGGTCAGGGATCCTTTTACCTTTACCTGTACCTGTTTAGTTTCATTTACAAGGCAGGGGGATTTGAGAATACTAAATGCTACTGCTGATGGAGATCAGCATGGGGAACATACGCATTTTTCAAAATATGGTGGCAACACAATTGATTATGCAGCATTTTCACAATTAGCATATAGATATGCTGCCCATGTTGAGGCCGGCTCCAATATTTACCGCTCTGACACGGACATGCTTAGTTGGCAGTAATGCCAGTTTAGAAACTTCCTCTAATAAAGATCGAGATGAGAACTTTAGTTTTGTGAGGATGCCAGAAAGGTGGTTGCCTGTCCATCTGGCTGTGTTTCCCCAGCCACTCTGGGCGGCTTCCAACAAAAGATTAAAAATACATTAAAACATCAGTCATTCAAAACTTCCCTAAACAGGGCTGCCGTCAGATGACTTCTAAATGTCATATACAGTAGTTGTTTATCTCTTTGACATCTGATGGGAGGGCGTTCCATAGGGTGGGCGCCCCTACCGAGAAGGCCCTCTGCCTGGTTCCCTGTAACATCACTTCTCACAGTGAGGGAACAGTCAGAAGGCCCTTGACAATGGGGCATAGCTGCAAAGTTTTCCCTTTTCTCACGAGGAAGCCTATTCAGCATAAGGGAATTTCCCTTTAAAAAAGGGATAACTTGGCAGCTATGCAATGGGGGTGGAGACGCTCCTTCAGGTATACTGGGCCAAGGCCATTTAGGGCTGAAAAGGTCAGCACCAACACTTTGAATTGTGCCCAGAAATGTACTGGGAGCCAATTTAGGTCTTTCAGGACTGGTCTCAGCAGTCACTCCCAGTTACCAGTGTAGCTGCCACATTCTGGATTAGTTGTAGTTTCCAGGTCACCTTCAAAGGTAGCCCCACGTAGAGCGCATTGCAGTAGTCCAAGCGAGAGATAACTAGAGCATGCACCACTCTGGTGAGACAGTCCGCGGGCAGGTAGGGTCTCAGCCTGTGTACCAGATGGAGCTGGCAGACAGCTGCCCTGGACACAGAATTGACCTGCGCCTCCATGGACAGCTGTGAGTCCAAAATGACTCCCAGGCTGCGCACCTGGTCCTTCAGGGGCACAGTTACCCCATTCAGGACCAGGAAGCCCCCCACACCCACCCGCCCCGTTCCCCAAAAACAATACTTCTGTCTTGTCAGGATTCAACCTCAATCTGTTAGCTGCCATCCGTCCTCCAACCGCCTCCCTAGATTCCTAGCTACCTTACTGAATTATAGAATTCAGCCCACTGGTTGGGAGTTAACCAGTTAGAACAGGAGTGAAACCTCTTTACAGACACACCCTTATTTACAGTCCTTGACTCAAATAGCAGCTCGTTACTGCTTTGCCCCAGAACTTGCTTTAGAATTCCAGACAGGTACGCACAGAAAGGTTTCCTCTTACTTTTAAACCATTACATCCATGGGCGTACCCAGGATCAAAACTAGGGGGGGGGCAAGGGGAGGGGCCAAGGCACAGAAGGGGAGGGGCCACAAAGTGGGCGGGAACGGCGAACTCGCGCTCCGCCGGGCTGTGCCCCTCCCTAGAAGCAGGGCTGGTGGGCGGAGGCGGAGCCCAGCCCAGCGGAGCGCGAGTTCAGAGTTCCCGCCCGCCGCGCTGCGCTCTCTGGTTCCCCGCCGCGCTTGGCCTTGCCAGAGGGCGCGATGGGGAGCTGGAGGGAGGGCGCAGCGCGGCGGGCGGGAACGGCGAACTCGCGCTCCGCCGGGCTGTGCCCCTCCCTAGAAGCAGGGCTGGTGGGCGGAGGCGGAGCCCAGCCCAGCGGAGCGCGAGTTCGGCGTTCCCGCCCACCGCGCCACACTCCCTGGTTCCCCGCCGCGTTTGGCCTTGCCTGAGGGCGCGCCGGGGAGCTGGAGGGAGGGTGCGGCGCAGCACGGCGGGAATGGCGAACTCGCGCTCCGCCGGGCTGTGCTCCGCCTCTGCCCACCAGCCCTGCTTCTAGAGTAGGGCAGCTGCCCTAACTTGCCCCGTGGTGGGTACGCCCTTGATTACATCAGTGCAACACAAGAAAGACCAGAGTTCCCAGGGGAATAAGTACAACTTCTACATGAGCTCAATTGCTAAAAAACCCTTTTTAAAAAAATTAAGCAGTGCTTATTTTCCCCAGGTAGTGCCTAGTTCATTACTGACAACATTAATATGTTGTTTAGCAGCAAATCTTACCAGATCACCCTGATGAAAAGTTCAAAGGCTCCTGGGAAGACAAAGTCGTCACTTCCAATGGCCCAGCGCCTTCCAAACATCACCATCCCAGGCATTGTGGATGCACTGGTGTGGATCCTCAGCTTCTGAAGGAGAACATACAAACACTATAGAATCTTGCGAGTATACATTTCCTGCCCAAATATAAACATCTATTTTGTTGTACGTTGAAACCAATTTGAGTCCACTTTATCAGGATTTGAACCGACTCTCCTCCCTCCCCCAATCAATAGTACTGGTCAATTTTTAGATGTAATGGCATACGGCAGTGGTTTTCAACCAGTGTGTTGTGGCACCCTGGGGTGCCCTGAATGATGGTCAGGGGTGCCGCAGGCAACACTGGCCTCTGTCCTTCCCTCCTCCTCTGGTGCCTTCTTGCGTCTCGGCCTCCCAAAGGCTTGCACAGCTGATCGTTGCAGCAGCCCTGACTACAAGCTCCCCAAGCAAATGGTGCCTCTGGGGCTGATCAGGGGTGCTTCCCAGGCGGCCCCTGTGGGGCAGTGAGGCACCTCTCTTTGGGGCAGAGGGGGGAGCTCAGAGCTGCAGCTGCCCAGAGGACTCCCAAGGAGAGGGGAGAGGAGAGGAGGCTGAGGGAACACTCCACAAGGGAGGGTGTTTGAAAAAGGGCGAGAGGCTGCCAACTCTGCAGGCAAGGGCTGACATAACTGGGCTCCTGATCCCCACAGGGGTGCCACAGAAAGGTCAAGGGAGCCGTGGACTCAGAATGGCATCCTGTACCTGTTCTTTTTTCCTATCCAATCTGCCCCTGTAAAATCACCCAGGCTACTTTCACAGTCTAAAAGCCTTCCTTCCCTTCCATACATTTTGCACTGTCAGGATCACCTTCCCAGGATCACAACATCTTGAATTACCTCTCACTTGCTCTCCTGATCACCATCAACCAAAATCTCCATTAACTGCCTTAATATTACCACACATTTGATTGAAAAAGCTCCAGAGAAGCCCCACTGCTTATAATAATAATATATTTACCGTATACCCCGCCCATCTGGCTGGGTTTCCCCAGCCACTCTGGGCGGCTTCCAACAAAATATTAAAATACAATAGTCCGTCAAACGTGAAAAGTTTCCCTAAAGGGGAGACTTTCTCCAAAACATGAATACATCCCATTTAAGAGAGTCACCTTAAACACCAAGGCCTTATTGTGGCATATGCTTTTCTGGACCAAAGCAGCCTTTAGTCAATGAAAGGTTATAGCAACTCTGTTAGCCTTTAAGGCGCCACAAGACTCTTAGTCTGTTACAGCAAACTCGTCAAAGAGCCTCATAGCATAAGCTTTCAGGGACCAGAGTCCACGTTAAGCCAGTTAATCTTTCATGTCCCACAAGCCTCTTTGTTGCATTTACTGCAACCGATTTACAGTTGCGATTTTGTGTATACACTTGCTTGGCAGCAAGCTCCAGGAAGTGCAATGGGGCTTCCTTTCCTCTCGCAGGCTCAGGCTTGTAGCACAAACTTTCACCGGCAAGAGCAACCTTTCATAAGCCCACAAGTGCTTCTTCTGCCACAATTACACCACTCATTCTCATGCTGCCACAACACACTCTTTTCTTTTTTAATGTGCAGGTGTGCGTTTTAAATGTTATTATATGTTAAGTGTTGTGGTACTGCTTATACAGGGTGAGTCCTTTAAAAGAGGCCCTGTGGAGACAGAGGACACACGTTCCACGGGGTCTCTTTTAAAAGACTCACCCTGTAGATGCCCTCTCCCGTTCCCCAAACCCTCTGCTGGGCCCAGCCCTTGCCACACCAACACCCCTCTGGGGAAATGAAGAAACCACACTTTCACCATGCAAACAAGGGCCCCTGCTTTACTCATGTGATGTGCAGAGATGCTCCTAACCTATTCCCACCTAGAGAGCTCCTTAACCCATTTCCATCTAAACAGCCCCCTGACCTGTTGTTGTTGTTTAGTCATGTAGTCGTGTCCGACTCTTTGTGACCCCATGGACCAGAGCACGCCAGGCATTCCTGTCTTCCACTGCCTCCCGCAGTTTGGTCAAACTGACCTATTCCCGCCTAAAGATTCCCCAAACCCATTCCTGCTTAGAAATTCCCCTAACCTATTCCCAACTAGAGAGCCTGTTAACCCATTCCTGCCTAAAGAGCCCCCTACCAGACTTTTCAAAGACATCTGAAGGCAGCCCTGTTTAGGGAAGCTTTTAATGTTTAATAGATTATTGTATTTTAATATTGTGTTGGAAGCTGCCCAGAGTGGCTAGGGAAACCCAGCCAGATGGGCGGGGTATAAATATTATTTATTATTATTATTATTATTATTATTATTATTATTATTAATCTATTCCTGCCTGGAAAGCCCCCTAACCTATTTTCGCCTAGAGAGCCCCTTAACCCATTCCCACCTAAACAGCCCCCTAACCTATTCCTGCCTAGAAAGCCCCCATACCTATTCCAGTTACATCCGGGGACTGCACCCCACCTCCCGCCAAAAAGCCCCCTTTCAAGTCTCCCTCACCCAAGAAGCTGCCCTTGCCACAGCGCCCCCTACTGCGGCTCCAGAATTACCCGCCTCTTACCTGCTCCCCACCGGCTCCCTCTACGCCTCTCGCTCAAAAGCAGGTCACTTACTGACAACACGGCGTCATGACGCACTGACGTCCGCGCCGCGATTCCGGCTCCTACCTCTTACCGCCCCTGGCCACTTTCATCTACGCACGCGCCCTCCTCGGGCACGTGGGGGTGTTTATTGCTGCTGCTGTTGTCGCGGGCGTTGGAGGACGAGCGTGCGCAGAGAAGAGGGGGCGGGGCTGCCGGGTCTTCATGCCAAAGAGGTACGCATTAAACGGAGAGGGTTCCATGCGGGCACACCGGTTCTGATTAGACGCCTCCATGCGCCGGATAAATATTTGCCCAGGAATTTGTAGTCGACTTTTAAGGACAGCTTTCTCCAACCTGATGTTTTGGAAGACTCTTGAGCGGATGCTCCCAAACATCTGGAGGGCGCAAGGTTGGAAAAGGCTGATTAAAAAGAGGCAGGTTAGGGTTAGATAGACTGAGGCCCCCTTAGGATGCGTTGCTTCGCAAAAAAAAAAAAAGTAATCGCAGGCACCCCACCCCAAAAAATGTAGCAAAGAAGTTTGAGAGAGGAGGATGGCTTTTCAATGGTACGTTTCGCTTTCCGCCTCCCCGACAGCTCTCATGCTGCAGTCCTAGTCGCGCTTTCCTGGGAGTAAGACATCAGTAAGACTCACTTTGGAGTAGGCATGACTTTCACCGTAAATTAACGCCTGCAAAGCGTTGTTGTGAAAAAGAACCGATTGCCTGCTTAAAGTCTTTGAATTAATTCTTTTGCATTTCTGCTGTTTGTGCCCCGCCCATGGGGAAGACTGCCAGCTGCAAATGGGAACCAGACGTTTTACCAGGGAACCGTGGAGAGCGCAACTCTTTGTCTGTATGCCCTTCCTTATTTAGACACATGCGTAGTACCATGGGGCGTCGCTGCAAGGAGAAGCGCCTGGCAAGGAATGGAGGGGAAAGACCCGTTGGGCCGTTTTGCTGCGGCTCCTGGTGGAAACTTCGATCCAGTACTGCCTCTCAGATGTTGCTTTGAGAACTCCACGAGGACTAGCGCCTTGGTTAATCCGCGTGGAGAACAAGATTGCACACTTGACCACTTCTATAACTCAAGCCCCATGTATGTTAACTCAAGTCAGTTCAATGGGACTTGCACTCAACTGTCAACAGGGTGAAAATTTAATACACCTTTAGATGCCAGGCAAAAAGGTTCCTTTTCAACCAGGCCTTTGCCTGACTTGATCTACATCCTATACCCTTTTTAAAAATGCTGGCTCTTTTGGATTTTTTTTATTGAGTTGTTGGTTTTGTTTTGTTTTTATGTATTTGATATTTTATGTGAACCGCCCGGAGACCTTCGGGTATAGGGTGGTATAGAAAATTAAATAAATAGACCTTCCTGTTAACGGATAGGAGTTATTTCGAAATAATCACACTGGGCTGCAACCTAGCATGATTACAGGAAGCAGAGTTGTTTTGCTGTGGGAAAGTTAGGGTGTAGAACTTGGGTGTTTATTCCCCCCATTTCAGTCACTAATTCGGTTATGTCCAAATAGCCTCAAAATTCAGCCCTCTAACAAGTGTTTTGCTATTGGCATGCTTGACAGGTGTTTAACCGTGTCTCGTAAATGCAGGAAGGAGTCACTTAAAATACAAATAAGTTTTGTTCAGCAGCCAGCCCTCAAGGCAGAGCGCGCTTGTGAAAATACAGCACATATCGCAACCCACAACAATATACAAAGGGACATATAATCTGTCACTTTCAATAGAGCAGGCTTTTGAGACAGTTTGTGCTGTCAAAAGTTACTCAGTTTATCTGCAAGGTTGCAATTTCATTTTGCTGCTTCTTCACTCTACTCAGCCCACCAGTCTTTTGACAGATGTTTCTACCTAAACCATACATTTAATAAATGCAACACAGCAGTATAGTCAGAAAATATATTTTAAACAAAAATTAGACATCTACATGAGTAAGGAGGTTTGAGACTCGGGGACTGCATTTTTCCAGATTAGTTTCCAGGTATGATTGAAGCTTTCACATAGTCTTTGCAGCATTTGCCTCCATTCTTTGATTACTTCCAATAATTGATTTCCTTCCCCCATTTTGGAGAAGTCTCGGGGAAAGTATTAATGAGCAAAGTTGGGGAGAGAAGAGAGAAATATGTCTCGATAGTTTGTTTAGACTTCTCCAGCATCTGAGTAGGAAACCCCATTTGGCTAACTATGCCCAAATCCAAATGTCTCATTTATTAGGGAATTCTGTGCTTTAAAAACTGATGATTACAGGTGATTATGCACATATTTAAATAGGCTGGTAATTAACAGTGTAGATGAAATGGCTTGTATATATTTCTCAGGAATTATTTTTTCAATTTCTCTTTTGTGGCTCTTACTAATGCAGTGAAATACTCATAACTGTCAAGATTTGAGGGCATTTGTGTCTTTAGATGCAAAGCTCTTTTGTTTTTATAAGTCAGCACAATCAAATTATTTTAAAGAATTACATTGCTACAACCAATCTTAAAGAAAAGTTGTAGAGACTTAGTTCCAGAACACCACCACAATGTATACCACTTCATAAAATGTTTATTTAGGATGGTAACACAGGATAAGTCATGCAACAGCTCAGTAAAAAAGGGAATCATGTAAAGTTGATGAAGTATAGTACTTGGTGCTGCTGATTCAGGTACAAGTTTATAAAAAATCACACTCATTGTCCAAAACTGGTACATCTAGAACTGCTTAAAGGCTGAACATGGATATTACTTGTAAAAGTATTTGTATTAAAAAAAAGTTGTAGACAGTTAAAAATTGCCACCTAAAGATTACTTCAATTGGACAACTATCACAGGTTCATCCTTACAGCTGCAACACTAAGGCTGCTGTGAATGAAAGTAGAACTTTATGCACTCAAAAAATGAGGAACCATTTTATCCTGAATGGAAAAAAAATGTCTTCTGCTAAACCACAAAAGCAAAGAAATCTATATTAAAAAACCTGCATTGGCACCAAATACTCTCAAGCTGATGTATTCAGAAGGTTAAGAGAAGTATCAGACAATATGCACTGGCAGACACTATAGGAGAATGATTATTATTTTAAAATGGAGTAATTAGAACTAAGGACATTCATGAAATGGTGACATCCTACCATTAGAATTTTGTCATTTATAGTTTGATTTCAGTTGACACACTATGTTCAACTTTTTAGGGGGTAAATAAATACAGTGGGATGAAATTTGAAATCAAGAGAGAAGAACGGTTACCATCCATCAGTCTGCACACACCTGTGTGCACCGAAACAAGTCAGTAATTCAAAAAGAATCATTTGAAAATAAGAAGTGTTTGCACTTATTCCTGGTCATAAACAACCCCACAAAATCTCACTTTTGGAACTATTCCAATTGAAACTACACACTGAATTAAATTCACACAGTATTAAGTTTCTTTATGTAAAAAATCTTTATACATAGTAATAAAAAAAGATAAAGGCAAGATGCATCAAACAGAAGTCAGCTGGTTGTTCTCTGGTCCTATACAGCCCACCAATGATTCTTGCAAGAGACGTGGGAGACTGTCTGTTTCAAGCATCTTCACCTTTCGCTTGTGGTAAGGATTGTTCTGTCTAAGCATCCAGGATGGCAGATGCTGGCGATTAGTTTTGGCACTTACGCTGGCAAACTGAGCTTCTTTCCCTTGAGTACTAAAAAAAAAGAAGAGACAAAACAAGGCATTGTTAAATGTATGCACGCATCTAATTACCAACCACCAAAACACTGTTATTCCGTCATGCATCACCAAGATACACTGGGTTGCACCCAAGTAAGTCATATTCAGAGCAGCCCCACTGAAGTAAAGAGGTCTAGTCAAAGTATGATGAACTTGGATACAAACCAAAGGGTTTAGTGGAATAATATGAACAAAGCATATACAGGGGTACCTCGGTTTACGAACGTAATCCGTTCCGGAAGTCCGTTCTTAAACCGAGGCGCGCTTTCCCTAATGAGGCCTCCCGCCACCAGTGCCCTTCCACCATTCGGATTCCGTTCTTAGACCGAGGTAAAGTTCTCAAACCAAGACACTCTTTCCAGTTTTGTGGAGTTTGTAAACCAAATGGTTCTTAAACTGAGGTACCACTTTACCGCCTTGTTTGATGTATTCCACCTTGCTTTTTTATGAAAGTGCAATTTATAAATATTTAACGAAATAAACAAGGGAGCTTGCTACCCCGAGGAGACAAAAAGGTAAAGGGGGAGATATGGTGAGAAACAGTGACATTTAATATTAGTAGAATTTGTGAAAATTAATCTCTAGCCTTTTATTATTTTATAGGCATTTGTAGCCTACAACCATGCAATCCCAAAGCTGGTTGTATACAGCTCAATACAATTAAACCATGTGACATTTTGCAGCCCAGAGACATATGCAAAAAGGTGAAAAGGCAAAAAACACCTCGGAGGGCATGCTTGGGGCCACCACTGAAAAGGCCTTCTCATGCACTGCTGCCCAATAAACTACATATGGCAGCAGATCTACAAAGAGGACCTTCCCTGCAAATCTCAATACTGCGGCAGGCCTTTATGGGAAGAGGTGCTACCTCTGATATTTTATAATGTTTAAACTCTGATATTCAATAGAAGAATTCCGAAGCAAACTTAAAATACATTTGCTTTGCTTATTTTGGGCTGGTAATGCAGACTCCCGAACCAGGGGCAAGATAAGGAAGAAGTGACAATACTGGATGAACTGCGAAACTTTCATACAGGATTGAGCCTTGAAGGACCACTGGATTCACTTACTCTCCCCTTGTGTGTAACAATTCCACCCTTTTCTGGTTTGCAGCAAAGCTCAGTTTGCCACTCTGTCACTGTGTTTGCACGTCGCTTGTGCCTAAGTATGGCTTTTGCTTGCCCTGCAAACCAGGACTAAAAACCACATTTCAATCCATCCTCATGTTGTTTTGCAGATAATGCTTTATTATAAATATACTCGGATCTTGGCTGCATTTGACTCTATCGCGCTACGCAACAGTGGGAAATCCCAGAGCACACCCACAACCTCCAAAGTACTGAATAGCTGTGCTTATTTAGAAGAGTAACAGAGCTACGATATTATACACAGCAATATACTACAGAAAGCATGTGCAAGGGATCTAGAATACATATAATCTTTAGGGCTACAGAACAGGAAGGCCATGGCCCATGTCTTACCTTTTGTAACATACAAATAGAAGAAGTCACAGTACAGAATAGTCTGGACCACACCAGCAACGACAGCTATAAGGTCAAAGAATCCCTCAAAGTAGTAGCGCCAAATCCAGTTGATAAGGTACAAGGCACGGTACAAGCCCAAGAAGAAAAGATAGTGAGTAGTGATGGTTTCTGCCTCCCCAGTTTTACTGATCATAAAAAGTTGGGGGAGAATAGCAACGGACTCCAAGTAGATGGAGAAGGTCCACAAGATCTGAAAGAGCGAAACAAAAATGTAAAAGTGATACCATCACTTGGCAGCTTCCACGTCTAGTATGTGTTAATCCATATCAAGTGATCCAACTCTTTTACCTCATGCCATCCAATTTTCTTAATATTCTGTACACTTGTTGAATGATCAAAACTAAATTTAAATCTAAAACTTTTTTTTTTTAATCTCATCCCATTTGCGAGTTCTGAAGGTTTGAAATTCATAAAAATTGACAATGTTGGCCTTGCTGGACTACACAAAAACCTTAAAAGCTCAACCCAGACTTGAGATACCTCAAAACTAAAAACACAAATCTCTTCAGAACTTCATGGGCTTTAATGTGGTATGTCACATGATGGATTTACTTTAAATTTTAAATTTAAGAATTTTGAGAGAGATGATGGGAATAACTTTGGTAATAACAAGTTCTTGCCTGCAAACCCCACACATGAAATATTTAAACATCTTTGGGAAAAGACTGAATCATATTGTCCTAGAGAGTAGCTTCTTAGCAAAATAACGGATATTAATAGGTAAACGAGAAGAATCCAAAACATCTATAAACTGATGGCAGGTGCAGGAAAGTCTGGTATGTAATAATGTCTAAGCTATCTGCAAATTTCAAATTGTGATAGCACAATGACTTATATACAGGGCGGAAATTAGTAGTGGCTTGAAATAGTAAAAACCAGAGCAATACCCCTATGGAATTTTGTCCACGTTTAAAGTGTACTATCCTGAAATACTGTAGTATGTAGGGATACTTTTATTAGAAGTATATTATTTCATCTTGCTGTTAAAATAAATGCTCAAAACATCCTACAATTTGATGGACATATTTAAAAGCAATCAACCACGAAAGAATGCTTTGTAGTCTTTATACATATGTAATCTTTGTAATCTTTATACTGTGCTTTTTTGTTTAGCAACAGTATGCCCATTTGGTGTGTTTGTTTTCTTCTTTTGAAAACAAATGAAAAAAAAAGAATATGGGGCTGAGGCTCTCTGAACACTAAAGGAAAAGCAGAATAAAAATGTAGTAAGAAATAAGGTGGGCAATACTGATATATGAAAGTTCTCCTGTGCATATCATGGATCAGCTAAAATATAAGATGTATATTGTTGCCTATATTTTCCATTTTCTCTACTTTTTAACACATCCTTTAAATAATTGTAGTTCTCCTTAAATTACCCAGATGGCACCAAAGACTTCTCAATTTCTATTTGAGGAACTTAAATTACATGAAGTGAAGGTCATAAGAACCAGCCCAATTTTTCAATGTTTTTGTTTAGTGAACTGAACACACCACAAATATTTGAATAACTAATTATGTTTAAATAGTTAGGATTATGGTCACTGCGTTGTTCCTCAGATATAAAGAAAGTCCACCAACACACAATGGTATGAACTGGGATCATCGGATGTACTTCTAACTTCAGTGCTGTATTGCTTCAGTTTAAGATTGCATGAAGTGATGCTAGAGCCACCTTCTCCTGCACTCAGGACTAACACCCATTTATGCCTGAAGACCAAACTGGGCTTGAATTTTAGCATGTACCTATACATCTGCTCTCCACTACGGTTGGCTGAAATCTATCAGGCTCTCCTGAGCTGGAAGGAAGCATGAGGGTCATTCTAGTCCACCCCCTGCAATGAAAGAATCTTTTTGCCCAACATGGGACACGAACCCCCAGTTCTGAAATTAAGAGTTTTGTGCTCCACTGACTGAACTATCCCAGATTCTTCATGCTTACGCTCACCGAGCTATGAAGCACTCAGCTCTCTGTGGTGTACTAAACCTAATCATACCAGCACAGAGGTGCCAATGAGCTCTCACGTGAATAATTTTGGAACCCACAGACTCATTAAACAAAAATCCTTGCCTAAATACAGATAATCAATTTGCACCGAATCACACACAGATTTTGATGACTTTTTACAAGCAAGGCTTTAGGAGAAGTTGATTTCAAAATTCCTAAAGAATTTTGTTGTTAACCCTGGTTGGGATTTTTCAGCAATATATGGGGGAGCAGCCCACCAAAGCAAAATCTAAGCCAGCCAAACAACTAGCGCCAGCTCTTCCAAGCCACTGGACCACACACAAATACTATATCAAACAAACTGTGCAGCTTTGAGTGAAACATCAAGTTTACGATGCAGCATAAAGAACAAAATGTTCTGTTTTATTTCACATTTGCCCAAGTCCTCTTTACATTGTTTCAGAAGCCAACGCTTTGTGAATAAACTAACCTCTAGGGGAGAGAAGTCATGATTGACGAGAAAAGATAGCCCACCAACGGGAACCACAAGGAACTCCACTCTGAATGTATCATGGTTTCCATCATAGGTAGCCTTAAATTTCATGTAGATCAGGTAGACTGTGGCATACGAGCAGGCAACGTAGATAACCTGAAAGGAAAAGACCCAGATGAGTTATCAGGCTTTTAGTCTGTGTTTCCTCCATAAAAAGCATTTTATACATACAACAAGGAACAAAGGGGATCTTTGTTGACCATTGAAGCGTGTTCCCCCTTCCTGCTCCCATTTGCTCAGTTACATTCATCAACATATTGCATTGTCTACAGCAGGAAAGCGATTATTCATTTTCTTGGGACTGGCTCTGTTTTAACATAGAAAACGGGTACCTGGAACATAAGGAAGTGCAATTCCCACCCCCTCCCATACCTACAAACTGATTGATTTGGGTTCCTTCAGAATTTTAAGGAAAGTGGGATCTTCGCCTCAAGTTTTAATGGCTTGAAAGCAACATAAATCTTGTCAATTCTAATGCTGCAGCTTCAACTATAGATGGTTAGTTGTAAAATCTCATTGATTCTGCCCCTCTACCTACTGTAGCTGGAGCATTTGTGTGAGAAAAGGTGCAACTACAGTAAACCTGCAACATGTGCTCGCTTTACTCATGGGATCGCAACTTTAAATAGTCATTAAAACAATCAATCAATGGAGAGCGAGGGAAACCCAGTTCCCCACTGTCCATTTATTTATTTTCCCTCTACTCACACAGTGGGTTTTCATTGCTTATTGAGCTTTGAGAAGGCAGTGTGAGGACTCTGGCAGTGTCCCAAAAGCAGCCCTCTGCCTCACTGGGGGTAGGGGCAGGTGTTTTTTTTAATAAACATTTTTATCAGATTTTCCAATTTAAATATCTAATCCATTTTCAAATTATACAAATATCAATTAAACAATCCAAATCTTCTGCCAAATTATACAAATTTAAATTTGACTTCCCATGCTTCAGACTCAGAAAGCCTAGTCCTCTTATAGTCATTGCTTTCTAATCAATAAATCTAGATCTTATCCAATAGTCAATTAAAATCTTTCTATCTTCTTTCAAGCCCCTGAGATTTTCGAGCAAGCAAGTTTGAGCAAACCATATATATTTCTGTGTGAATTTATGCCTATGATTCCTCTATAAATTAGCACTGTCTCTTCGCACGCTGGTATCTTGCCAAGTCCATCCAGAATCCAGAAATCCTTCTCACAGCCAGCAGCAGCCATCTTTGAGCAGTCCCCATACATCAAATCTTTAATCCTCTGTGATGTTTGCTCCAGATCGCTCCTCAATATAGCCTTTTCAGGGGAGATTTGCCAGATCAGAACTATAAACACACATCTAATGTCTTATTTATGGCTCTCTCCCCCTTTGACTAATATCGTAGCCGGCTTTGTCTCCAGTATGGCGGAATCTAAATTATAGCTGCGTCATAACTCAAAAGTTTCTTGACAGGTTTGCAGCCGCTAATGAGATTGCTTCTCTTTGATGCCCATATTTTGAGGAATCTTTAACCACATTCCAAGCGAATCCAAGAGTACATACTTTGATTATTTATATTTTCAATTCACAGTTTATATATTTTTTTAAAAAACATATTAATTCAATAAATTTCCCACTTTCTGATCTTGCTTGCTTTATAAATGTTTACAGTAGGGGCAGTTTTGGGGGTTCCTGACTTTGCATGATTTTGGCTGTGCGCATTGAAAATATGTGATATTTATATCAGAGGCTGTTAAATAAGCGATAAATTGAAAAGGAAGCAAGGGATATTGGTGATTAGCAGGGGGCTCTGGGAATCTGAGGCATGGGAGTCTGAAAAATTAAGTATAATTGCCTACTACTACTAATAATAATAATAATTTATTATTTATACCCCGCCCATCTGTCTGGGTTCCCCCAGCCACTCTGGGCGGCTTCCAACAAAACATTAAAATACAGAAATCCGTCAAACATTAAAAGCTTCCCTAAACAGGGCTGCCTTAAGATGCCTTCTAAAGGTCTGGTAATTGTTGTTCTCTTTGACCTCTGGTCGGAGGGCGTTCCACAGGGTGGATTTGTTGTAGATGTACGATGGCACATCTATTGTATTAAATATTCATATTGATTTTTATTGCATTTTTATTGCAACTTATATTTTTTATAGCACTTTTTATTGTATTGCAGTTTGTAACCTTTCTACTCACTGGGAGCAATAGGAAGCAGTGCTTATTCCAGGCATAGGCAAACTCAGCCCTCCAGATGTTTTGGGACTACAACTCCCATCGTGCCTGACCACTGGTCCTGTTAGTGAGGGATGATGGGTCCCAAAACATCTGGAGGGCTGAGTTTGCCTATGCCTGGGTTCCGTCTCCTGTCTCCTGCTCCTGAGCTGTTTTTGTGCTAGCTGGTCATTAGAAGAACTACCATTTAAGAATTGGTGCTTGAGTTTGCCTTTCTCCTCTTCACTCCCTGTCCCTTTCCCCTTGTTCTTTATATTGTAAGCTGACAAGGCAGGAAATGTCTTGTTTTAATTGATTTGTATGTCAACCACTCCAAGAGTCTTTTCGGCTAAAGAGTGGGGTACAAATACTCTAAATAAATGAATTAAAAATAAATTAAAAACCACACATCATCTGCACAGCACATTACAATAGCTACAGCAGCCCCACCCCCAAAAAAGCATTCAGTGGTCTGCCAAGACCCTTGGGATTTTCAAGTGGTCCAGGGGGGGGGGGAGTTTAGGAACCGTTGGTATAAAGTGTCCACTCTCAGGAGTTTCATTACACCACTGTAGTGAATATTTAAACTCATGCTGCTCTCTTTATGACTAATGAGGAGAATAGCAACCAACTTGAAATAATGGCCTGGCAACCAGGGCCAGGTAGCAGCAGATGTCATGGTCTCTCAGGGACAGACAGCTTCAGTTAGGCAGCCTGCAGCTCCTGGTTCTTCTAGGTGACATGCATAGATTAGATTGGAAGTGGGCTTAGATCACTATCTAAATTATACACATATTCTGCTTTAGTATATTTGAAGAGTGCATCGTTGGTTAACACAAGAGGCATCCAACATAGTTAATGAGCCTACAGTTAAAGAGGCAGCTCCCAGCTTCTGTTTTCAGGGCTTCATCCAGAAGAGGTTACCTTGAGGAAACTGGGCTTCATTATGTTCATGATAAAAAATACTGTACACAGACTTAATTATCAAGTGGAGAAGGCTAAGGCCAAGAAAAATTTAATGACTTGCTGAAGGTCGCACAAACTGTGTCAGATGTGGAATCCAGGTCACTGCCTAACCAACTAGGCCACAGCAACCCCAGGCGAAATGTTCAAGGTTCTCCGCTCACCATCTGTAAGCATATTCTCAGGGAACTAATACTTAGAACACTTTAACAAGCGGGACCTAGTTTCCATGCACTGTAGCACACAGAAAGGGCAGCATGAGTCACCATCCCAGAGGTGGTATACAAATAGCCAATCAGACACAGAAAAATCCCTAGAAAGCAGTGGCCAGGATGCCAACAACAATAACATCTGGAAAGTGCAAAAGGCAGGATTACAAGTAGCACTAGCCTCCAATACAGAGATTCTGTATTCAGTTTATGACAACCATGTGTCAGGACTAGCCTGGAGAAAACTCACCAATAACAACTGGTTATGATTATTAAGATAAAAAAGAAACATGGTTTGGATAAAGTTACATTTGGGGTGAAGACATAAATTCAAAGCAGTCCTACTAGCAGAGAAAATTAAGAGATGCTGGCTAATTTTACAGGTGAGGGGCCTGCTCGGGCAATGGGGTTCTGTAGTCAATTTGACGTTTAGTGGGCCTGATGGGAGTCCACAACATTTAGAGGGCCACAAGATCCCACCCTTAGGCTAAACCAATTTCTTCACTGGATTTGCTAGCTGCCTTTCATTGAAATGATTGTAGGATGGCACACAATAGCTTAATACAATGAATTATAATAATAAAAGAACGCAATATTGAAATCCATACATTAAAATTGCTACAGAACATACAGTATAGCAGAATTTCGAGCAACAGTAACAGTGCATCAGGGCCTGATCAATTTGGTTACTTGCAAACACTTGCATAAGAGAGGCTTCAGACTACAGCAAAAGCTACAAACAAGGAAGCAAACTGAACCTCCTGGGGTTGCCAAGGTTGTTCCTTGCCGATTCTCTTGTGCCTCCTTTTGGCATTTGCACATGCACTTGCATAAGCAAGCAAAGCACGCGCAGATATCTGGGTGTCATCCCCCCCTGTCCCTGGGTCCACAGATGAGAAAAGGGCAGGCTATACAAAAGATGACACTGCATAGCCTCCCAGGATTTCAAGCTGCATCCCCATCATAAGTAGGGTAGACATTGGATCTTCTTTACCTGCTCCTGTCATTATGGTGGTTCTACTCCGCCAAAGGGGAGGATAATTATTTGGGGTTGGATCCAGACTTAGTCATGCTTGGAGTAGACCCACGGCAATCAATGAAACTTATGTTAGTCAGGACAAGCTTGCCCCATTGATGGGTCTACTCTAAACAATTCTAAGTTTGGAGCCAACCTTTCATCAGTAAAATGGCAGGTTCCTAGTTTTGTCTTTACAGACTACACAACTGGCTAATAGCAATAGATCTAAACGAACATTTGAAAGAGTCTGATTGTGACTAAGCACAGCTCCATAAACATTTCAGTATCATTTACTTCCAAATAGTTAAAGTTGAAGGATTTGTGGCTTCTTTGCACATCATGAATAGAAAAAAAGCTGGGCAAAAGTTTTCTCATAGACCAAATTAAAACTAGAATCAAATAGAGGATCAGCCCTTATTCTAGGGCTCACAGACATGAAGAAAGCTGTGTGAACAAGATGCAATTATGACCATTATGTTTCCCTGACTAGACAGGGAATTTTGGCAGTTATAAGGTAAATGAATTAAGTACAGATAAGCACTCCTCATTGGTAGCAACAAACATTCAATGACAGTTTGAGACAAGCTACTAATCACTTTTTTATTCTATCATGCTCTCATATGGGGTGATCCCAAAACCAGGGGACAGATCAGATCTACATATCTGTTTAGCACCAGTGATTCTGCAGCACCAAGTGCTCCCATACCCCTCACTGGACTGGCTTTTTATCTTTTTGTATTACAGGTGTAACTTTTTACACCAAGTCATTTTACTTAGCTCACAGTTCATATATTGTAAATATTTCATAACACAACCAGCATATATTGGGATCCAATAAAAATTCAGCTGCTTGAGAGGGCATATATATCAGCACAAGTAGGCCAAACTGATCCTCAAGCCCAACCAATACTCATCCCCTTCATGTACTTGTAGTCATGTAGTCAGAATTGCATAAGCAAACA
Organism: Zootoca vivipara; assembly: GCF_965207765.1. Taxonomy (NCBI): domain Eukaryota; kingdom Metazoa; phylum Chordata; class Lepidosauria; order Squamata; family Lacertidae; genus Zootoca; species Zootoca vivipara. The sequence continues at coordinate 43,765,942 of NC_142596.1, forward strand.
TTCACATTAATCTCAAAACGGAGGTCCGTCAGAAACCCAGCCTTGAAAGTGGGTTTGGTTCAAGGTTGGCTTTCTCCACCACACTCTCCCAGCAAGGCTTCCAAGTCAGGATTGCTGCATGCCTGCTTGTGGAGCAGCTGGTGTATTGAATTTATGGAAGTAGACTAAGAGAGCTATAAAAAGGTCATGTGCACCCAATTAAGGCAGGTCAGTTTGAGCACGCTGCCATACATTCAAGGCATCCCAAGCACAGATTTTACCATGTGAAGAATTTCAGTTTCCATTTTAAAGGTATAACCGGGGTGGGGGGTGGGGCATAAGGAGTGCTTCCAGGAGACTACTGCTGTTCCGAACACTGTTCCCACTCCCCTCTAACCTGACTGTCATCCCCATCATCTTTAGTCTTCTTTCATTTCTTGACAAGAAAGTGAAGAAACCTAAAGAGTTAAGAAGGCAGGGACTTCCGCTTGGGGCGCCGCAGAAGATGGCTGAAAATAAAATCTCTCCAGCTATCACGGGGTAACTAGAGGCTGAGATGGGAGTAATCAGCCTCCCTAAATCTTCCCAGGGGGTACGGGAAGACGCAGTCTCATCCGCAGATGCCCATCAACCAGCTTCTACTTCGGAAGGAAGGAGGGGCTGGGGGCACTGGATGGAAGCCCCCGAGATAGTCTGGCTCTCCTGGAAGCTGCTTTTGCAAAGCGAACCAAGTTCCAATTCTTAAGAGGAAAAATTAGATTTAAGTTTTGGACATGCTTCGGGCGGGAAATGAGGTACTACGCTGCAAAAACAACCCAGCCACTGAAGGAAAAGTGAATTGAAGAAGGATTACATCAGAGACAGAGTTAGTACCGTATGTGGGAACGGAATGGAAGTGGGGGGGGAGACTTTTTTATTTGTGCCTTTTTATCTTACTTAACAAAAACCCCTAGAAGAACCGTTTATAACATTTATAGCAAGCGAGACTGGAAAGTGGAATCTGTTGACATAATATGGTTTTTAAAATTAAACTGTGTGGAAATGAAAATATATACAATTAAGGCTTTTATTTTCGGATTTATTTGGAAGATGATCAAAGATTTCCCAAATTACTAATATCAAACAGAAGCAAATCTCAGTAGCTGCTGGAGTTTTGTCAATAAACGTTTTGGACTATATCCTGGAAAGTTTGTGGGTGTGATGCAGTTTTAATTGGGGTTAGCCATGTTGGAATCAAGACCGAGCCACAGATGGAGTCAGAGAGGGAGTTGAGCCTTAAATATATTATTAGATGTGTGCTTCCAGCTTTGATCTGGCAAAACTCTCCTGGAAAAACTGTATTATGTAACCGGTCTTGAGAAACTAATGAACAGATGCTTGGATTTGATTTATTGGAATTACATGAAGATGGCGGCGGCAGCAGTAAAAAGACTCTCAGACTATTGGACTGACTTGGCAGAATACCAGCGTGTGAGAAGATATTGCAAATCTACGGAAGGGAACCATGGACATAAAATCCACACAGAGTCATATATTGCTTTGTTAAACACGTTTGCTGGAACAACTCAGAGGCTGTGAAAAGAAGAGGATAACAACAGAACTATTGGAAATGACTTTGATTATATTGATTAGCAATGCAGTAAATTATAAGATGATCAGATCCTCCGAAGTCGAAGCATGGGAAGTCTGAATAATTTTTTTATAATTTGGCTGAATATTTGGATTAATTGATTGATATTTGTATAATCTGGAATATGATTGGATAGTTAAAGTGGAAAATTAAATAAAAATGATTTATTTTTTAAAAAGAGTTCAGAAGGCAAAGCCAGTTTTGCAAAGCAAATACTAAATACTAATTAGCAAGACACTGGTCTGAGGGCCCTATACACATTTCATGAACCTTTTCTTTTTCTTCACCAAAGGCACTGGGATGATCACATATACACACCTAGTGCTTCTGCTCCAAAACTAAGAAACCCCTCAAGTAAGGCACAGAGTCCTCAGAAGGTGAAGAGTCAGACAGGGGTGGCACATCCCATTTCACCGCTTGAGGCAAAATGGGGAGTGCCACCCTGCCCTGCCGCTGCCACCCTGCAGCTTGCACTGCCTGCCTCACCACCTCCACGCCAAGATCTCTGCAAGATCACACAATTTCGGTGTGATCTTGCCCCAAACCAGCACCAGTGCCGGATGTGGTGGGGCAGGTGAGGCACCTGCAGGGGCACCGCCTTGGGGGCTCCCACTGCCTGAGGCAGCAGCCTCGCCCCACCCAAGGGCTGCATCAGCCCTAGAGTCAGGCATACTCCAGGGACACAAAATAGCGCTGGCTTTGTTGCTGGGCAGATACTTTGTAGGAATTTTAAAGAACATAGTCATAGTGATAATAAAACTGAGAGAACCTGATCAAGCTATCGAAGGACAAACTAAGTTGCAACCATCAGGCAATGCAGCAAACTGCCTCAAGAGCTGACTTCAACCCTTTCAGGCAAAACAGTTTATCCATGTGTAAAAAAGAGAAAGCTGTCATCTAGGAGTGAAACTCGTATGACTCAAGACACTGCAGATGACTGGCAACACAAAGGTAATTTATTGTGACATTTGCAAACCTGCATCTTCCCTACGGCTGGAACACAATGGTTGTTTTTTTAATCAGCAGACCCACATTAACTTTAACATAAACAGGGAGAAGCACATTTGAATTTACTTTCAGCCTTTACTCAAAATTACCATGGAGGTGAATTCATTAAGAGGTATGTGGAGACAATTCAGTAGCCCCTCTTGCATATTGAATGTATCATACCTTCATAGAAGTGTTATAAAAAGAAATGAATGAAGTGAAGAGATCCAGGTAACGAGTGGTAAACACCAGACCAAAGAGAAGCTGGCTTTTCCCAGATATACCTAAAGGAATAAAAAGAAGTAGTGTGAGAAAGGGTATTTAAAAACCCAAGCCATGCGAACTATCTTAGTTCAAACACCAAGATTCACTGCACAACACCACCGCAATGCAACAGAACCGTATGGTAATCTGAGCTCCAGATTGAAAACCCAGAAGTTTCATATATTGCCACCTATTGCTAGCAATTTTCTGCTACTTACCTCTTTTGCTACTATTTGGCTTTTTATTCATAACCAACAATGTACCAGGCACTATACTGAACAGGTCAAATCATAAGAGCATAAGAGCAAAAGGAATATTTATCAGAAAAGTAGCTAGGTTCACTGAATGCTAATCACTAGAGAGCAACAACAACAAAATGCAACAATGAAGAGAACTAGGGATAGTCCTATGGACCACTGTCACTCACAGAATGTCTTCCTATGTTCTACCTCAGAAATGGTTCAGTAGCACTGATCAGGAATCACTGTGTATCAAAGCTGACCACCAGCAGAAAGGATCATAAATTATTTTTACTAGTTGTGGGCATTTTGCCTATAGGATCACTATAGTAAGTTCAGAGATCACATTTTTGTAAAGATTGTCTCACTTCATGTAAAATAGGTGTTGATTACAATACATGCCTCATTACATTGTCATAATGTGGCATCACGTGCAAATTTATTAGCTACGCTCCATTCAGCTCAATGTGAACAAAGCAAGCAATAGAGGTTGCATTTTTCAGCAAGATAAAACAAAAGCATGGATGCACTCTATGACTCAGCCTATTTTGTCATGCTATTTTGTCAAGACAACTGTTTAGATACCACCTTTCTGCCAATGCATTCAAAAAATGGTATACAATCCAATAGACATGTTACAAATGGAAAAGGGAATGGAGGAAAAGGAAATAAAAACCAGGCAGAGAGTGTAATGTAATTGTTGTACAGTGGTACCTCTGGTTATGAACTAAATTCATTCTGTAGGTCCATTCTTAACCCAAAACCGTTCTTAACCTGAGGTACCACTTTAGCTAATGGGGCCTCCCGCTGCCTCCACCATGCAATTTCTGTTCTCATCCTGGGGCAAAGTTCTTAATCCAAGGTACTACTTCCAGATTAAAGTGTCTGTAACCCGAGGTACCACTGTAATGACCAGACACAACCGGCACCAAGGGAGAAAGTTCTGAGGTGGAAGGAGTCAAACAGCAATTGGTGCTGGCTGAGCTAACTGACTTTGCAGTCTCTCATTTTTCCCTCTGATAAGAAAAGGTGCTGATGGAAGCCTGAGAATTAGCTGTCCAATACTAAGGAAGAAGTGTTCAACAACCAAAAACTTACCACAGGTCCCAATTTTTAAGTTACAGTGGTACCTCCGGTTGCGAACGGTATCCATTCTAGAGATCTGGCCGCATCCCAAGGAATTTGCAACCGGAGGACCACGCATGCGCACATGGCGAAACTCAGAAAAAGACTTCCGGTTTACCACGTTCACATCCCAAAGATTACGTATCCAGAGGGATACGTAAGTGGAGGTACGACTGTACTCTTACAGCCCTCTTGTTGCTTATAAGTACTCTTAGTGTCAGATACCGTACCTTTTATTTCAGTAGCCCCATGACAGTTCAAATTTGTATCCTTTTAATTCGTTACAATATCTGATAAGTCTTTTATACAAAAGGGAAGTAGATGGTAATAATTTTCCCTGTTATAATTGTTTTTCTTAACCACCACTTTCCTGTGAAATGTCAGAATGTCATCTACTCTCCCTTTCATCTTGATGCAATTGTTTTCTGTCGATCAACACGGTTTATTTAAAAAAAATTGTGTTAAAGAATAAGCAAATATATTTGTTTTGAACATTACCAGTAGCTTTTAAAGCCTTAAATTTGGAAGCCTGCGTATCTCTGTTGGTTGCCAGCATTCTCTAGAAGTAACACACTTCGATTCAATGTAACTATTTCACATTATACTAGCAATGCTGGTGCTAAACAATTTTTTCTTGTCAGTCTTAGGAGTGATAACACTAAGCCCCTAGAAGAAAAAAACTATTCTCGTTATGAAAGTGTTTGCATTAATTGATTTGCAAAGGTGTTTTCATCATTTATTAAATAAACTAATAGGATCTCTACCCAAACATGATCTCACTACATATACTCTTCCCCCTTTGCAAGGACACCTTGAGGCAGGGGTAGTCAACATGGTGCCCTTCAGATGTTGCTGGATTTCCAACTCCGATAATTTCTGACCATTGCCTATGCTTCCTGAGGCTGATGGGAGTTGTGGTCCAAACAACTTCTGGATGACACCACATTGGTTATCCCTGCTCTGGGGCAAAATAAAAGTCAGAAAGGGTACAACTAATTGTCCCAATGATGCTTTGCTCAAAGGCACAAGAAGCTGTCTCCCAGCTACCCAGATCTCACTTGCTCCTTATGGGCTTCCTAGTGTTGAATACACTATGAATACATAGTGTTATAGGCATTGAAAATAAATATACAATAAGCTGGATGCAGGCTAGGATAGTACATGGAACAAAGTTTAACAATGAATGGGTCATACTCTTAATAGCTATTAAATATATTTAATAGCTATTAACATGCTATTAAAACAGGTCCCTTTGCATATATAACTGCTCAATCCTTTAACGAAATGAAGTTTCAGTTCATTGAGGTTTACTTCCAAGCACACATGATTGCAGCCAGTTTTCAATTCTATATAAGTGACCCCTGACCATTAGGTCCAGTCATGACCGACTCTGGGGTTGCGGCGCTCATCTCGCATTATTGGCCGAGGGAGCCAGCGTACAGCTTCCAGGTCATGTGGCTAGCATGATAGCCGCTTCTGGCAAACCAGAGCAGCACACGGAAACGCCATTTACCTTCCCGCTGTAGTGGTACCTATTTATCTACTTGCACTTACTTTCGAACTGCTAGGTTGGCAGGAGCTGGGACCGAGCAATGGGAGCTCACCCCGTCGCGGGGATTCGAACTGCTGACCTTCTGATCGGCAAGCCTTAGGTTCTATGGTTTAACACACAGCGCCACCCACGTCCCCGAGTATATAACCTTACTAATGACTAAGTAGTAAGTCCTTACAGTAAGGACTGTAGTCAACTGGCCTTACTTTTAAGTAAGCATGCGATAGCGTCAAGCTATAGGGATAATAAGACTGCTTGGTTACAAAACAGAGATATATATTAAGTTAATGAATTCTAACTCTAAACAGTTCTGCATATGAGGGGACCCATGGTTTATTCAAACTCTGGCTACTTTTCTACAATAACTCCAGTCTGCAGCTTTAAAAAGAGCTCTATTAAATTCCCAGGAATTAGTCAACTGTGAATGATGCATTTTGCCACCAGATAGCATTTCTTCTGCCTTACAAAGTTCACAGTTCAAAATCTACTTGGCTTGATCATAAAGACTACAAACAAAATTACCAACACAGAATCAGTCTAGAATAGTATTTAGACATAAGAGCACAGTTCAAAGTCAAACCATCAATGCAGGATAAACAAGGAATGTGTGTCTAAGTGAAATGTACTGAATAGCTGCAGCAGCTTAAAAAAACTTGTGACTGAGCTTGCTTTCCTTTCTTCCCTTCTTTTTCGCTCACCTGTCATGTCTCATCTTTTTAGACTGTGAGCCTAAGGGTGTGCCATCTTAAAGCAACTTACAAAAATCTATTCTGAGACTAAAATCAGGGTGTAAATGCTGTAAACCAGGCATGTCCAACAGGTAGATCGTGATCTACTGGTAGATCACTGGATGTTTGCGGTAGATCATTGGTAGATTATTGGCTCCCTCCAAAGAAGCTGAACAACTGTGGCTCCCCTTAAAAAAAGCTCAACATTTACCTCCTCCCTGAAAAAACTCAACAACTTTCACATGAACTGAAAGGGCCTTCCTCCTTCCTAAAAAAGGGGGTAGATTACTGCCAGTTTTTAACTCTGTGAGTAGATCACCGTCTCTTGGGAGTTGGCCACCCCTGCTGTAAACAAACAGGCACACGGAAGCATCAGAATGAGTAAGTTCTCATTTCTAGATTAAAATAACAAAAATCTATCTTCAAAATAAGAGCTTAAAACAGCCCTTTTGGGAACAAGTTTTGTTTTGCAACACAACCAAGGATTTCTTCAGCTGAATAAATTTCTATTGAGGAAATTACATAGGGGTGCAGCAAGAATACAACTGATCTCTCTCTTCCAGGCAGTTCTGTTTGCCACACCTTCTGTTAGCTGCCACGTCAGACTAGGCCAGGAATCCCAATTGAGAGCCTATTCTCCCAAGCCTTGATTCAGTCATTTGCTTCCAATTTTCAAATGCAGCTGGCAATACAAGCAAAAGAGCTTGCCAAGCTCTCAGATCAAGTCGGATCACAGGTTAACCCTTTCAGTTACAAATAAATAAAGGGTCTAGCATGAAAATCTATAAACAGAAGTTCCAGCAATTCAGAAGAACAACCTTGGGACTTGCAAATTATGCATAAAAACCTGCTGTTTCTGCAAAGCATTCAGAAAAAGCACAACTATTTAGACTATCTTGTAAGGCTTCACTTTCAGAACTACAGTACTGCAAAAAGACAATGTATCTTGATTAGGATGGTAAAACTCATTTTCCCCTGCAAGTCCAGAATCTGAAAGGGAAGTTCTAGCCTCAGGAAAGCAAACTACCATCCCCTTTGCTTTAAATCCATTCATTCTATTTGTGCACAACTGCCTCAGAATGAATAAGATGTCTGAATGGTAGGATGGGGAGAGAGAGAGAAGTCATACCTACTTCCTGCAGCTCCCTTCACATTGTACCATGATTTTGCTTGGGCTGAATGCTGCACCAGGAATTTTCTTTCACCTACTACATCAGGCATCCCCAAACTGCGGCCCTCCAGATGTTTTGGCCTACAACTCCCATGATCCCTAGCTAACAGGACCAGTGGTCAGGGATGATGGGAATTGTAGTCCAAAACATCTGGAGGGCTGAAGTTTGGGGATGCCTGTACTACATCATTGTGTGCTAAGAAGGCAGTTATTCTGTTCATTCATCTCATTTATATTACTGTGCTTTTCTTGAAGCAAGAAAGAGATGACAAAGTTATTTGACCTGAATATTCATCATTATGGAGGAGTTAGCAAATCAGGTTGCCTAGATTTTGACTCATTCAGAGTCTCTGACTTATTACATATTCACTAGCACTATGAAATCTCTCTACCTACAACACTATTAAAAGAAAAAGAAAACCCCCAAACCTTTTCTGCACTCCAATGGGATCTTCATCAACAAATATTTCCCATACAGAATACATAAAGGAACATAAAGCTCTCTTTTCAGGATACCCTTTCAAAGATATTCATAGAGTTGTCCTACCCTCCCCTTTTTGAAAGACAGAGACAGTAACCTCTACGCTCTAGACTTCACATATTCCAGTGCTGTATAGGCTTACCAACTCTTTATTTGATGCAACTGCAGGAGTGGCCCCCAATCAATATATTTTATCACATATTACATCCTTCCTCCAAGGAACTCAGGAACAAAACACACGATCTCTCACATCCTTACCCTAGCAACCTGTGAGGGCGGTTACGGTTCAGAGAGGTCTAAGGCCACCTGACAACCTCCACCAGGAATTTGAACCTGGGTGTACCTGGCCCTAGTTCAACACTCTAGCACTGAACTACACTGGCCCCACTCTGCAAGTACCCCAAAAGTTTTCTCTAGCAGACAGCTCCACTTCTCATAACCTTTAAAAGAAGTCATTTCTCAGATCTCCCCCTTTAGAGGTAGGAGGCATGGCAGGAATACCGTCCCCAAATCAGCATCACAATCCCCCCAAGCATTCCATGAGCTTCCACAATTACGCCAAACCCTTGCCAAATACAAGAGTAAGTAGGGGAACCCACCACTCCCCCCCAAATGAGTACCCCCAAATGCCTAACCTGCTCCAGCCTCCCATAAGCTCCTCACTTACAAGAAATCTCCACCCCATCACCACCCACCCACCTCCACACACCCCAAATTGCCCCTCATCTGACGTTCTTGCCCAACTGGACACACAGGAGACAGCATTTTTTTGTGGGAGGGGGGAGGGTTGGAAACCGCTCCACTTCAACATCCCATAGTCAACCAAGCTTGCTCCGCCAACACACACAGAGGAGAATATGGGGGCACCATCCCCAAAGTAGGCACTCCCTCCTCAGTCAGGCTCCACCACAACTGAAGGAGTGGAACTACCCCCATAAAACAGGAGGGCATAGGGATCACCCCATCCAAATCCCCCCTCCACTAAAGGCAAAGATAAAAGAAAGAGGGGGTGGCAAGAGGGACGCACCCTCCCCACTCCGCACCCCGAAGTCTCTGAAAGGAAACCCCATAGGGAGGAGAGAGTGACGGGGAGAGTCACCCCCCAAAAAATCCTGCACCCCAAAATTTCCCCGCTCGTTTCGCAGTGGGTCGAGGGGGCAGAACAACCAGCCCCCCCACTCCCCCCCCCGAGGCAAGGGGCCGAGGCGGATCCTCCCCCCCCCAATGGCCGGGGGTCGACGTCCCTCGCGCCGCCTCAGCCTCGCCAACCGCGCGCCGAGCCCGACGCACCGGCGCACGAGCGGGTCTTCCAGATCTTGAGGAGGAGGATGATGATGGCCGCCAGGTGGGAGAGGTCCCCGGTGAGGCGGAAAACGTTCATGGCGCCGGCGGCCGCGCTGGAGGAGGAGGAGGAGGTGGAGGAGGAGGAGGAGGAGGAGAAGCGGGGAGAGGAGCCGGCGACCGGACCGAAGATGGCGAGAGCTCAGCGGACACCGAGCGACGTGGCCCGGGGACGTGGCCAGAGTCAGCCAGCGCGGGCGCGGTGCACGCCGGGAGAAGTGGGGGGGAAGCGGAGAAGGCGGAGAGAAAGAGGAAGAACCACGCCCCCTTCTTTCACTTGCTGCCGTTGGGCGGCGCGCGTGAGGGTTCCTTTCCTACGCACGCGCACATTCTCCCACCCACCCACCCCCGCCATCCTCGGAAAGGGCGCACGACGGATTTCTTCTTCTGCGCACGCGCGCACATCTTCCACGCTGTAACACAAGACTCGACCTCTGCCGTGCCGCCCTTAGCAGGTGGAGCTGCGCTTGCGCTATATGGGGAAGGCTTGTAGCGGGAGCGCGAGAGCGCATGCGCCATTTCCCCTGTTATCCACAATAGCGGGTTTTAAAAAGTCAGTTCCAGACGTGCTGCCGCGTTTGAATTGGTTGCTAAACTCGCATATGTTTTTGATCGACTGGCATTGCTCTGGCCTGGCGTATTATTGCGTTATGAGTGCTCGGGCATTGTTTTTATGCTGAAGTCGAAATTGCGTTGGGTGTTTTAAAAAAAAAATAGAAAAGGCGGTGTGCAAATATGTTCTTAAATGTATGCTTTTTTAAGCTGCTTTTCTGGGCATCCGAAGCCGCTCAGGCCTGCTGTTATTTTTACCATAATTATTCAGTTACATTGTAACTGTTAACAAGATGAATGCACAACAAAATCGACTTTAGGGTAGCAAAGTTTTTCTCAGTTTGGAAAAAAGAGAGAATTGCCCAGGGTCAAGTTATTATGGCGCACATATTAGCTCAAATATAAAGTACTCCAATAATAAATATATATTTGTCACTTTCCACACAAAGCACAGTATAAATTGTGTAAGTAGATCATTAGTGTAATTTATCATTAGACCATGCACAACTTATCACAAGGTAGTAACAGTATTACTTAGAATCATAGTATTGTAGAGTTGGGAGGAACCCCAAGGGTCCTCTAGTCCAACCCCCTGAAATGCAGGAATCTCAACTAAAACATCCATGGCTGATGGCCATCCAACCTCTGCTTACAAACCTCCAAGGAAGAAGAGGCCACCACCTTCTGGGTAAGTCCATTCCCCTATCGAACAGTTCTTACCGTCAGAAAGATATTCTTGATGTTTAGTTGGAATCTCTTCTTGTAACTTGAATCCATTGGTTTGGGTCCCACCCTCCAGAGCAAGAGAAAACAAGCTTGCTCCATCTTCCATGTGACAGCCCTATAGATATTTGAAGATGGGTTATCATATCTCATCTCAGCCTCCTCTTTTCCAGGGTAAAAATACCCAACTCCCTCAACTGTTCCTCATAAGGCTTGGTTTCCAGACCCCATGATCATATTGGTTGCTGTCTTCTCAATACTTCAATTCCTTCAAACTTGATAAGCTATTACGGCTGCATCTGCCCCAAAGTTCTGTTTTGATGCCATCAGATGCTTAGAAACTTGAGATAATTTTAATCTGTTTTAGTATTATAAGTTTTGTTTGTTTTAAAATAGGGTTGGAATTTTTTAATTGATCTTATTGTGTGCAGGGCAACAACTGTTTTAGGTGCGTATGTGTGCGTAACACAACCCAGAAGTGGCTGGAACGGGTAGGGCTGGAACGGGCAGGGAGGGAACAGACTTACATGTGCTCCACCGATGTGTGCAGGGGTCAGGAATGCAAACCGCCCACCCCTACCCCCCACCCCGTGCAAAACAGTTGTTGCCTGTTGTATGAATTTAAATAAATAAATGGGGTATGTCTGGCCCAATCTCTTCCAGGTAATTAAGACACAGGTTTTTCAGCAAGTGTTTGGAGGGGAGGCCTGATTAGACAATAAAATGTACTTTGTCTGCCACTACAGTATTAGTAATTGCTATGTAGCATGGGAGTATCCAGAATTTATTTTGGGGGTGGGGGGCAGAACCAAGGTATTTGTGATGCAATTGGTAAGTTAGTTAAGTATTTTTATTTATTTACTTGATTACTTTATTTACTTGATTAGCTGTTCCCCCTGCACCTCTCTGGCTACGCCCATGCTACGTAGTGCTTTTGTTATGAGTTGCTGTGTTTTTATTTAAGGCCCCATCTGCACAGTGCAGTTAAAACGGTATTATACTACATTAAACAGTCATGGCTTTCCCCAAGGAACCCTGAGAACTGTAGTTTATAACAAGTGCTGCTTGTTGTTAGAAGGCTCCTATCCCTGTTCATAGAGCTACACTCTCCAGAATTTCCTGGGAAGAGGAATTTACTGTGCAGTCAATCAGTAGTAATGGGACACAGTCATCTGTTAAGTGTCTAAGCTCCAGGGAGGGCTCTCAGTCGCTGGAGTCTCAATGCAAGGAGGGGAAAGCCTTTTACCAAAACACCCAATAGAGCAGGGTTCAAGGTGCAATGAAGCCTCAACAGGGGGAAGGTAGGTTTGCCATGTGTCCTCTTTTTCAGGTGTAAAATTTCTTTCCAGGTGGATTTTTTTAAAAATTGCCGAAATGTCTCTGGCTATACTTTCTGGATGAGACATAGACGTAACTGGTGGTTAAAGACTTGCTTTCGTCTTCTGTTCTCCTGCCCCCCACCCCAGCAATATATCACAACTTCTATAGCTTGCATATAGTAGGGGTATTTAAAATGAGAGTCGTCATAGCGTCCTCTTTTTTGCTCTTCAAAATATGGCAACCCTACATTTGTTATCACATGGGGGAACGGTTTATATTCTCGTGTTCTTTTGGAAAAACCAGGACAAGAGAGCATTAGCCTTTTCCTCCGGATGTTCCCCAAAGAATGGTATTCACAGAGAGGTATACAGACAAATGGGTGCCATGCCAACAATAACAGTCTCTGAACCTGGAGGAAGCATGTCACCATCCATGATTATGAACCATTCTCCGCTCCCTCCTCATTCTCTCTCTCTGAAACATGTGCTGCAGCTCCTAGCAACAAGCCTTGAGTGGTGGAGGATGGCAAATGACAGGAATGCAAGGAGATTAGCAATGGGCAAAAAAAGCAGCACCTGTCTAATTTTTATTTTCCGATTCCAACAGTGTCTCCACAACAGATGTGAAACATAAATCTATGTTGTGGTTGTTTTTTTAAAAAAACAAACAAACAAACACCAAGCAATCCATAGTTCTAAACTAGGCATTCTAGTTTAGTGGAAGGAGCAAATATAAAGGGCATGAAGCAGGGATTGCCAACTAGGGCCATCTTTACCCAGGGGTGGAAGGGATGCGGGGCACCCGGGCACTGAATTCTGGGGGGCGCCAAATGTATACCGGTCCCTCTCAATCGGCGGCAGTGAAAAGCAATGGAGCGAAAGTCCCTGCCCTCCTCCTCCGTAGCTCTGTTACTCCATAGCGTGAAATATTACTGACGAGTCAGGAAACAAAAGCAGTTTTTCCCGCTGCATCATTGTTACAGGTGAGTGATTCCCCTCCCCCCCAAAAAGCTCAAGAACTTTGAGTTCGCCCTCCCCCAAAGGTAAGCAACTTTGGTTTCACCCCTTCCCCCAAAAGCTCAATAAAAGTTAATTTGGGGGCAGCTAAACTAAATTTGGGGGCACTGGGCGGATCTTTGCACCCCGACGGCGCATATGCTAAAGACGGCCAACCCAGTGCCCACAAGCACTATGGTGCCTGCAGGGCCTTTCCCCTCTAGAAAGTAAATTATAAGGCAAAATGTGCAAGTACCTCCTAAGCAATTTCTGTGAAATGAGAGTGGGTATGATGTGGTCACCTTGTGTATTTTCTGCCCCCTGGCTTTGAGGATTGCGCCCTGCTGCTGTTAGGCAGCAAGGCCGGCTCACCCATGAGGCAAGGTGAGACAACTGCCTCAGACCACAGGATCCACAGGGGCAGCAGATCCTGATACAGATCTTTATTCCCCTTTTGCTCCTGGTGTCAATCTCCACTCCCCCACTCCTTCCCTGGCAGGGAGCGGGGCGTCATTTTGTAGTTCGCCTCAGGTATCAAAATGTCTTGGGCCGGCCTATTCGACATTACCGTGTGTGTGTGTGTGTGTGTGTGTGTGTGTGATCAATATTGTGTGACCTTCATAATAAGGACCAGCAGCACATAGCTGATTCCCCTTGATAGGCATAAGGTTGTTCGGGGTGGATATCTCTCTTGTGTTATGCCACACTCCCCTTTTTGTGTTATGCCATTTTGTGTTATGCCCTTCTAGTCTAAGACTGATGCCTGCAGTACTCTCTCAAAACTTGAAATGAGCCCAACTGGTCCACAAATGTTGGTGACCCCTAGCATAGTGACATAAGTCAGGGATGGAGCAAAGGCAGACTCATCCTTGGTTTAATCAACTCTTTATGAATCCTCGATCTTGAGTTCAAAAGAACAGCACCCAGGATCAAAGAAACACATGTTCCAAAGTAAATAAAGGGGCTTGTATCAGCAAATGAATTAAAACAACAACAACATCCTGTACCGTTTAATCTTCTGGAACAGAAGCAGCAAATGTATTATCTACCATACCAGAAAAGCTGGGAGGTTTTCCAGCAATTTTAATTCTTTTAATACATTTTTCCAGCTCAGTACAGCATGAGACTCTTAATCTCAGGGTCATGGGTTTGAGCCCCAAATTGGGCAAATAAATCCTGCACTGCAGGGGGTTGGACTAGATTACCCTTGGGGTCCCTTCCAACCCTACATTCTATTATTCTATGATAAACTTATCCAAATAAGCTTGTAAGGTTGTTATAAGTAATCACCCCCACCAACTTATATTTGCAGAATACAATTCTGTCGGGATTGTTACGGCTACTCCCGAGTAAACACACCCAAGTCTGTTCTGTCTTTAACGGTTTTATTGTGCATAGTATTTACAGTGCAGAGATAGCAGAAAACATGACCTAGCCACTCTCAGAATCCGGCAATGGCGCCCTTCTGCTTCGGGGCCAGCATAAAAGCTTGGGCACCCCGAAACGCCACCCTCTAACCTTGCGTTTGGGCACGTGCCTCAATTCGGGCGTCGGAAGCAGCTGTGCTCCCTCTCCTACTTGTTGGCTGGCTGGAGTGCTGCAGGGACTCTGATACATCGCTGAGCCGTGCCTCCTCCACTTCGCTCCCATCCTCATTTCCTCCCTCTGACCCGCTGCTGCCGCTTTCGCTGAGCAAAGTGCTGGTCAGGATGGTGGGGGGAGGCTCCCTGTAGGGAGTCCCCCTTACAAATTCAATACAAAATTATTGAAAAAGGTAATTCTGGAGGATTTTTTAATTTTAGAATAGCATACAAATAATTAAAAACACTTTGTAGACCACACAGGGTTTCATCCCTGACAACCAAATTGCAGTTGAAACATTTACTTTGTAAGCATGGTAATTCATTTTGGTTCCACAAGAACTTTTGCCATTAACGAAACAAATGGAATTTTCACAGCATTTCTAACATTAGGTTTCAACTGCTAATCCAAAAGAGAGGGTGAACAAAGAATTTTTTTAAAAAAAGAAAACAATCCTGCAACGTGTTAATTGATCACTTAGCATAATGAACATATTGTAATCCATATTTCAATGAGGCATTTTGGCTTCTTGGAGAAAGTATTGTGCCACCTGCTTGCTTCCTTTTGAAGTATCATATAGATTGCATATATGTTATCAAATGCTGATCATATTTAAGCATAATCTCCATTTTTTGCAATTAAAATAATCAAACGTAGATTAAAAGATTATATCTAACCACAGGTCACCTTTAAAAAAGTGTGCCCTGACTCTTAATAAAGAAGGGGGGAACAATTAAAACACAGAAAAACCACATGGTTGTCTTTTCTGGACTATGGTGTTGGACTGTAAAAGGTAAAGGTAAAGATAAAGGACCCCTGGACGGTTAAGCGCAGTCAAAGGATGGGGTTGTGGCGCTCATCTCGCTTTCAGGCTAAGGGAGCCGGCATTTGTCCACAAACAGCTTTCTGGGTCATGTGGCCAGCAGGACTAAACCGCTTCTGGCACAATGGGACACCATGACGGAAACCAGAGCGCACGGAAACGCCATTTACCTTCCCGCTGCAGCAGTACCTATTTATCTACTTGCACTGGTGTGCTTTTGAACTGCTAGGTTGGCAGGAGCTGGGGCAGAGCAACGGGAGCTCACTCCGTCGCGGGGATTTGAACCGGCGACCTTCTGATCTGGTGGCGCTGTGGTCTAAACCACTGAGCCTCTTGGGCTTGCTGATCAGAAGGTCAGAACCTGGAGTCATCTAGTGAACCTGAATGTTGGGAGATCCAGAACCAATAAGAGGAAGCATTTTTTTACACTATGGAGCTCTCCACTACTCGCTGTAGCAATACCCACCAATTAGATTGGCTTTAAAAGAGGATTGACAAACTTGTGGAGGATAAGGCTACCCATGGCTACTAGTCATCATGATGGCCATGAGGTTCCAGGGTCAGAGGCATTATGTTTCTGAATGCCACTTCCACATTGGGAATGGGATAGCTTCCTCCAGGTAGGGATGGGGCAGAATTTCAATTTAAGTTCACATTTAAAGGCAAACCCACCAAATTTGCACTTCCTGTACCAATGCAGGAACTGAAACCTAGCCGTCCTTCGAAATTCACAGTTCTCCAAATTTTGCAATGCCATTCCCCAGCCAAAGAATGCATACAAATACACAAACTAGCTTAAAGTGTCCATGAAATGCATATAATAGTAAAAAATGACATACCAAAATATTAGGGGAAATCGCTTTGCAAATATTCTCACATTGGGGGAAATTGCATTTAAAAGTGTGTATTCAAAGGAGAAAATCGCACTAAAATGCTGGCCATTTTTTCATCGGACTTTAAAACAAAATCACATACAGCTGCGGAAATGTGGACAATGAGAAATCAAGACAACTGAAATTGACAGATCCATCGTCCTTACCTTCAGTGTACCTGGCAGCAGTATGCTATTTTAGGGAGTGGATGAACAGGCCTGTGGTGTGCACAGCTCTGATCTCCAACAGAAGGGCCCTCAAGAGAAATGGATGCTGGGTTCTGCCTACTTTTGCCCATGTACTGCCCACCACTGGCATATAGCCCTCAGAAGGTTACCCTGAAGTGAGAGCAGCCCCCAAGCTGAAAGGACCACTTACCTTCCAGGGACGCAGTGACTGTGGTCTGTCAAAGCCCCTTGGAGGTTGGGGGACACACCTATGTCCCTTGCGGCTGGCCATTTGCTTTGGCCTCAGTCGGCCACGAGGGGCAATGGGATAACCCACCAAGTTATCAAATTCAAACTGGCCTATGGTGGCCAGGGTTTGGGGCAGGGCTTCAGCGGTGGACCTGGAGGACAAATGCCTCATTCTGGTCTGCCAGTTAATATTTAAGCCAGCTGTGCCAGGTGCCAACGGCACAGTCGGGGAAGCTGAACAACCCACCTACCCACCCTGTAAATTGGCAGTGCCCTAAAGGAATGTGGGCAGTGCGTATGAAGAACCTTATTGTGGAGATAATTGGTCGCCGTATTCATGGCCAGGGAGGGTTCGCCTTCAGACATATTGGGCCAGTGAGGGGTTGTTGGTTTTTTGCCTTTGTTGTTTGTCCCAATCTTTCACAGAAAAGGCATTGGGTTGTTAATCTGTTCCCGGTGGGTGAGATGCTACCTCACCTCCTTGAGCAGGTGTGATATCTCAGAGTACCCTGGTAAAGGGGTCTGGGTGGAAGAATCTGTCTGGAAGTTCATGCAGGGTTGGGGGTGGACGGATGAGCCATAGAACTTCCCATATGGCAGCCCAGGGGGTCACCTTGGTTGACCTGCGTCTGGAGGTGACCCTTAACCTAGGCACAGCCCTGTTCAATGTCAGCCACCCGTCAGGCAGCTGACTAAGGACACATACCCAACGTCAAAGCCTACAGACGTCTGTAATCAATAAAATTCCACAACATGGTTGTGTCAGTTTATTCTGGGAGCTCACTGCGCATGGGCCCATGAAAGATTCCCCACTTCTGTTCCACATAATACACCATGGAGTTTTCGTAAATTAAGAGCATTCGCACCCGGGTCATAGAGCCAACGGTCTGGATAGTGAGCATCTTGTTTCCAGCAGCCGATATCTGTACATTTGAATCATCATTCAACAGCACATTACACTAAATGGGTATTCTGTCCACCATTGGCTCACGTCCCAACACCTAGCAACTGAAGGATTTCAACATGAGTGTGTTCTCCTGGTGATTCATTCTAAAAGCTATGGCTATTATTCTACAAACATTACATCTGGTTTTGTAGTGCCTCGATGGCAATCAATGGCCATTGCTTCTTCTTATGCTCATGGGAAGATGGAAAAGATCACTTGAATGGATTCCTAAGACTCACAGCTACCATACTTCTTAAAGAGCTCCAATGTTTTTATTTTCTCAGTGCCAGAAGGCTTTCCAAAAGACCGTCTCTGTATCCACCCAGGTGAGCTGTAGCCTTCTGAAAATTGTATCAAGGTAGAGTGATATTGGGAGGGAAGAAATAATATACAGAAAAATTAGTGCCTGAGATAGCATTTTTACAGCACAATCCTTTAGATGGCTGTTCAAACCCAATCCCCATTGAGTTCAATGGGACTTGCTCCTAGGGAGCCTTAGATTTAAATCATATACACGCTTCTCTGGGAGCAAGTTCCATTGAACTTAATGGGACTTACTTCTGATTAAACATGCATAGAGTTGCACTGTACATTTCTAAGCAGACAAAGTGGCATTTAAGGGCATCCTTTGATTATTTTATAGATCTTATTTTTTCAGTGTGCTACCTACCTGTGTGGGAAGGGAACACCCTTACAAGAACAGTTTACCAAATACATAAGAATACAACAGCAAAAACCAGTCACAAAAGTATTTCCTGACTTTAAAAGAAACATTTTCAAACTATGTTTTGAAAGCACAAATGTAGCTTTCTTAATAAGCTGCTATCATGGTGTCAAGCGCCCTTAGTGTACAATGTTTTGTTTTAAGAAAGAAAGAAAGAAAGAAAGAAAGAAAGAAAGAAAGAAAGAAAGAAAGAAAGAAAGAAAGAAAGAAAGAAAGAAAGAAAGAAAGAAATTGAAAAAAAGCATGCTTACCATAAACTCTTAACAGTGATAATTTGATTCAGGAAACAGGATGCAGGATGAAAGCCGTAAACACCCAAAGACTTAAACTGCAGGAAATTAGAGCACCTGAAAAGAGAATGTTGTATTGTGAATTAACAGCATCTCTAACTTGCACATATAGTGAATTCAGCTATCTGAGAAAACATAGGGGAAGGATTCAGAGAGGTCATTATCTCGACTGAAATTGGCCTATTAGTAATGCATGCTGCTAGCTATAGCAGTCATCTCTTTGCTCCAGGGGACTCTCCCAGCAGTAAGCACTTTGCTCCAGTTGACTTGCTTCCTGTTCAGCGCAAACCATAGTTTGCTATTACATCGGAACAAAATAAACAATGGTTTGTGATTACCTTCCAAATCAGAAATGGAAACCACGTTCAAGCCACATTGAAAGTTGTTTTGCAAATGCAACCAGTTTCCTGGTTTAGGTGGAATAGCAAACTATAATTTACACTATACAGGAAGTAAATGAATTGCAGTGCTGCTGAGAGTATGGAGTACAAAGAAAAATATTATGGGGTATAGGCAAAGCATTACAGCATTACATCTACACCTCTTACTAGAGTTTGGAGGACATACCTAATGTAATGGGAATTCCAGAAAAACAAAAAAAAGTAGTGTTTTAGACTACTGAGCTTTGTGATGTCACAAGCAATATGTGCCTTATCTACGTTACATAGGTAGAAACGACAAACTAGCTGCAGTGTGTGGTTAAAAGAGCAGGAAATGACTAAGATCCTTTGAGAAGATACAGCAGATATAAAAGGAGCATTGCCAGATCATTTGGGAAATGGGAACTTCTTCAGTGCCTCAATGAAGGAGAGATAATGAAGTTCCACTGTCAGCTGACAGCTGTTTTTGCTCCACGGAAACCCAGAGGGAGGATACTGGTAGCAGCATCTGTGCTCTCTTGAGAGATTATCCCTGAAGAATCAACGAGCTAGTGAATACAAGGAAATTTGATTTACTCTGTTTGTACCAAGCTAGGGGAATAGTAGTCACCTGTAGCAACGCATGACGTCACAGACAGGGATGATGTTGCCAAAGTTGCCATTGAAAAATAAAGAAACCTTGGGATGAACCATTGAGGTCCTACGGATCCCATAACTGGGAAGCTGCTTTATACCGAGTTAACATAGGAACATAGTGTTGTGAGGTTGGCAAGCCCTAGACATCAAAAATTAATACTGTAAATGGTAGGATTTAGATTTTTTTTTAAGATTAAAGGGCAAATTGCTGGCCAGTGGAAAAATTCAGGCTAAGCTTCCTTTCCAAGCCAGGATAGAGGTGTTAAATTGACAAAAGGAATTGGTGGCCCATCTAAGAAGAATCTTGGGTCTGGGCCAGGGGTCAGCAACCTTTTCCAGCCTTGGGTCAGTCCACTGTCCCTCAGACCATGTGTTGGGCTGGACTATATTTTTTTTGGGGGGGGGGAATGCACAAATTCCTACGCCCCACAAATAACCCAGAGATGAATTTTAAATAAAAGCACACGTTCTACTCATGTAAAAACACCAGTCAGGCCCCACAAATAACCCAGAGATGCCTTTTAAATAAAAGCACATGTTCTACTCACGTAAAAACACTAGGCAGGCCCCACAAATAGGGCAATAGGGCAAGCGGGAATTTTTGTGTGTGAGTTTTGGCTACTGCTGGAAGGTGGGGACACAGAGTTTTGTCTTGCTCTGTGCTGGACCTTAAGCTATGGTGTGATGATCTTGCTGGGAACCTAAAGGGGAAGTGAAGCTGCTGGAGTGCTAATGCTGTGAGCCCCTCCATCCTATGCTCAGGTTGCCTATCTGTGTAAATAAACCCATATATCCTAAAGACAACACGGTCTCCACTGACCTTCTTTCCAAGGAAACCAAACATAGTGCTGGAACCCCTCTCACTGCTCAGTGACCGGGATATGCACAACAATATGAATATAGCCTGAGAGTTGTTATGTTATTATTTTAAACTCACTGTTCTGAACCGATGTGTATGTCGGTCTGACTGTGCTCTCATGGAGCGGAAGCTCCTGGATGCTTGTTCTGGCTCCGTCCATCGCCAGCCGAAGACTCTGAAGCTGCAATCCATTGAGATGCTGACACTGCAACTCTGTCACCACAGCGGCATTTTCAGGACCAAGGTTTGCTATTTGATCTGGGGACAGCTCCTGGACAAAGCAAAACCAGAGCTTCATGTTGTTTATTTATGGTGTTCATATCTCAACCTTGTTCACTAAGGAGCTTGGGGTAGTGTGCATGGTTCTCCCCCCATCTCATTTAACCCCCCCCCCCACAAGAACCCAGGGAGGGAGGTTAGCCTGAGAGGCAGTGACTGGCCTGAGGTCACACAGCGAGCTTCATGGCTGAGTGGGGATTTGAACCCTGGTCTGCCAGGTGCTGGTCCAGCACTCTGACGACTACGCCACATCAGCACTCATGAAGGATTTTCCAGTACAGGAGCACTGCACCAGGCGATTGAAAAGTGAGCAGCACACAGGGCATTGCAGAGTAAATGCATTCAGTAAACAGCACCTAGGAGCCAGTGTGGGGCAGTGGTTCATGTGCTGAACTAGATAAAATGGAGAGGGGGTGAAGCTGGCATGCTACCTCGAACAACTTGGAGGAAGAGTTGCAACCAGTATTAGCCCTACTCAAAGTAGACCCATTGAAATAAATGGACATGACCAACATTGGGGGGGATTTAGTTTGTTTCATTTAGTTAATTTGTTAGGGGTTCTGCATATGTTTGCTTGCGGAGTGAGGGAAATATAATAGTGTAATGCAGTTATATCAACATACTTTATTGAACAGATAACATCCTCTGCTTATGTATTTAATTATTCTTGAAAATCCTGTCTGTCTATATCATTTATCATCTATCGTGTGGACAAGAGTCCAAGAGTATCTGTATTTTCATCTATACAACGTAGAAGGTTGTGTATCTCGCTGGTGTGTGCTGCCAAAGCAGATGCAGGAGCTGAAGAAGGCAATACACCTGCCCAAGCAATCTCCCATATATGACAATTTATCCTCCTAGCGGTTTCTGCTCCATCGTTTCACATCAGCAGCTTCGGAGTCAACCGTCTGTCTTCATTTGTGCTTGCAAAATGTTACACCAGAAAAACAATGATGCAATCAATGTGATCTGCAAAACGAAGAGATGTCATCGACTGCCTCGGCTGTCGGATCTTTTCTTCAGGTGCAAAATAATCTGTCGAGTGAGGCCATATTATTAAGCCTTCTTTGAAAACCGGCTACTGTTATAATTGCACAGTAATTATCTTTCCACGTAGAACAAAGATGGCAATTTGTGCGACTGGCACCTATAATAGCACCTCTGAGTTCTCCTTGATTTTGTAGAACATTCTTCATCTTTCAAAAAATTCTCTTTTCCCATTTAGAGTTTACAAAAAAGAAAAGGAAAGGATGAGAGAGCCCAGATACTGACTTTCATCAAGAGGAGAGGAGTTTTTTTTTTTTACTTTCTCAAACAACAACCCTTGCAGTAGAGGTTGCATCACAAAGCTATTTTTCTTCGGTTAAAAAATCAACAAGCAATATGGTGGAGAGGGTGTGACGCCGAAGTTTAGTGAAATAGCTCTGCTACATATATGGAACCCCAAGAGACCAATATGGTGGCAACAGCTTTGCTGTGACCCACCTGGGATGGCCTTGCTACTTACCTGTGGATCCTGCTTAACCGAGTTCTGACCTGTGTATAAGTCCAGGAATTGCAAATTACATTGGGTTCGCTTTTAAAACACAGAGTAAATGAAAATCTCCTCAATCTCTACTTCATGTTATGTGCATAACACATTGCTATCATTCACTGGACTTAAAAAAATCCAGCATGCACATGCTATATGCTGCAAAACCCAGGGGAACTCTTTTATGTCCTTAGCTTCACCACGGAGTAAATGCAACTACAGTATATAGATAGATATCAGCTTTGCTGGAACATGGCCATTGTTACTTATTATTGACTATTTGTTTATGCTGCCCTTTTACTGTCAGAACAACCCTGTGAGATAAGTTGGGCTAAGAGGTAATAATTGGCCCAAGGTCGCACAGTAAGCTTTGTGGCAAAATGGGGATTTGAACCCTAGTCTCCTGAGTCCTCGTCTGAAACGCTAACCAAGTGAATGGAACCTTTGGTACCCCCCAGATGTTGTTGGACTGCAACTCCCATCAGCCCTAGCAAGCATGGCCAATACCCAGGAGTGATGGGAGTTGTAGTGCTGCAGCATCTGGAGGGCCAAAGCTTCCCCACCCCTGCCACTACACCCTGCTTTAATATTTATAGAGACTTGAGAAGAAGCCCTTCTAAGTGTCTTCCGAATAAAGATACACATTCACGTCACCGTTTATAACAAAGCAGAAGTAATGGGGGAAAGAATCAAAACATCCACAACACTTACTTTGAAGATTTCATCAGGGATATATTTTATTGCTGTTGGATGGAAATAGGGCATCAATTCTTTATCAAGAGCTTTTAATTCTTCCCCATTTAAGCCAGCTAGAGAGAAAGGAAAAGATTGAGAGAGTGAGAAAAAGCGATCAGAATGCAGCCTACTTAGTTCACATCACGGTGGATTAGGTTGAATTTGGGGCAAACGTACATTTCAGAGCCTCTGTATGCTTTAGCTGATCAATATTTGATTCTAAAATGTTTTCAGACACCTTTGGGAAATCAGGCCTTTAAGAAAACAAGGAGCTTCTCTGCAGTTAAATGAAAGTTCGATGCGCAACCCTTGTAAAAGTGCACTTTATTAATCCAATTTTCTTTTTCTTTTGTTTCTGTTTTAAGGGCAAAAGTTGCCATTTCTGCTTGTGCTCTTTCCCATCTCCCATTATTCCGCTTGCAGTCTCCCAAAACATCCATATACAGAAGGAACATATAAATAAGCTGTGCTACACATATTATGAGCCAATGTCACACAATCCAACATAGCATAGTTGCCAATGTTAGCCATGCTCAGAGTAGGCCCACTGAAGTTAATGAACACAAGCAAGTCCTGTCCATTCATTTCAATAGGTCTATTCCGAAGGAATGACACAACCCATAGGGTTGTATCCAACAGCAGTCACACTCAGAGCAGACACACTGAAATTAATATCTGTGACTAAGTTAGGTTTCTTCATTTTGGTGGGTCTACTCAGAATAACAGAATTTGTAGAGTTTGAAGGAACAACGGGGGTCTTCTAGTCCAACTCCCTGCAATGCAGGGATATTTTGCCCAACATTGGGCTCAAATCCATGACCTTGAGATTAAGAGTCTCATGCTCTACCGACTGAGCTATCCCAGCTGAGTAAACTTAGTTGGATACAACCCATACTCACCCTGACACATGTCCCATTGAACACAATGGAACATATTTCAAGCAGACATGCATAGGATTGCACTTTAAAACTTTTTTTTATTTCAATGGGTTTAATTGCTCCTAACTTGGTTACATTATAAGCCGCCACTACATCCCACCACTATTGGATCTAAGGTTAATGGTCGCCAGATACAGGCTAGCAGTTGTTATCAGGAACCTCAATTCATCTTTTCCCTATTTCCCCTTCCGTCTTCTGATACAGAGATATAGGCTACAAGGTGGACCACATCCTTGCTACGGATGCGAGCCTCCTTACCTGCAATGTTGCCAGTCTCCTGCAGGATAGATCTGTCCCACCCTGTAGCAATTCCAAACACAGACTCTGCCTTCTTCTTAAACTCTTTCAGAACGTTTGTGCTGCATGGCAGAGAGCCAATTCTCGAAACAACAGCACTGCAGAAAGGGCAAAAGGGGACTGTAATTTTACACAGTTGGAGAAGCCTGAATATTAAAGTAGACTTAGTGGTGCTTCATGCATGAGATTCTTCCTAGACAGCTGTAAGGAATCATAATAATATCACGTTCATTTGCACGATGAGTATCTGTATCTATTTTGCTGCTTCCCACAGCTTCCATATATACATGTGCAATTATCACCTGAAAATTTTGACACTCGTGGGGCGGCGGAAGAAGCTGTGAAGCAGCTCTGTGCATGAGCTGGATATCAAATGAAAAAAGATGAGATAGCAAATAATATTTAATATGTTGATCAAGGCAATCATTTGCACTCTTTCTTTCTTTCTTTCTTTCTTTCTTTCTTTCTTTCTTTCTTTCTTTCTTTCTTTCTTTCTGAGTAGGCTAGCACCTGGCACTAGTTCATGATTCATAGCTTAACATAATAAAAGCCCTGCTTAGGGTTCTCAGGTCAGGAGCATTGCAGACCCTGAGATTGCAGGGCCCAAACCTGCGACTTTGGGGTAGTCCCTGGTGAAGGCATTCCTTGGTGATGTCATAGGGCAACCCCATGAGATGGAGGTTAATTGAAAGAAGGGAGCAGAGGAAGGCAGACACCCCAAAGTGTACCTATGCTGTCATTTGGAGCCAGCCCGTTTGGCTGAAGCTTCAAAGGGAATCTTGCCCACTTGGAGATTCAAGCTCCCCATCCGTCACTTGGAGGGGACCAACCAAACCTGGAGACTTCAGGCGAGACTGGAGGTCTGCCAACCCTAGCCCTGTTGGGTTAGGCCAATGGCCCATCTAGTCCAGCATCCAGCTTTCACGGTGGTCAGTCAGATGGCTCAATGGGAAGCTCATAAGCAAGACTTGAGTGCCACAGTCCTCTCCCTCACTTGTGATTTGCAGAAACTGGCAATCGGAGGCAGACTGCCTGCCACAATAGAGGTAGAACAATACACATCATGGCTATTAGCCTTGTCCTCCATGGATTTGTCAAATCCTCTTTTAAAGTTATCCAATTTGGTGGCCATCACTGCTTGTTGTTGTTGGAGCGAATTCCATAATTCAGTTCTCTGTTGCGTGAAGAGGTCCTCTCCTGAACTTCAGCGTGCATACATATTTCCAGTAGTCCCAAGACCTTTTAGTCTCAGCAGGCTTTTAATGTTCAATTGTCAGGGATTCTTAATGATGATTATTTATTTATTTATTTATTTATACCCCACCCATCTGGCTGGGTTTCCCCAGTCACTCTGGGCAGCTCCCAACAGAATATTAAAAACACGATCAAACATCAAACATTAAAAGCTTCCCAATACAGGGCTGTTTTCAGATGTCTTCTAAAAGTCAGATAGTTGTTTATTTCCTTGACATCTGATGGGAGGGCGTTCCATAGGGCGGGTGACACTACCGAGAAGGCCCTCTCGCAGTGAGGGAACCACCAGAAGGCCCTCTGAGCTGCTAGCTTTTGAGCTAATATGCTTTTACCAATAAAAAAAATTCCTTCAGTAGCACCTTAAAAGACCAACTAAGTTTTTATTTTGGTATGAGCTTTCGTGTGCATGCACACTTCCTCAGATACACTTGAAACACTTGAAGTGTGCATGCACACGAAAGCTCATACCAAAATAAAAACTTAGTTGGTCTTTAAGGTGCTACTGAATGATTTTTTTTTATTTATGCTTTTACTACTGTTGCTAATACTATTAGTATTTCACATATTTGTTTTAACTGTATTCTGTTTTAGTACTCTTTATTGTAAGCTTGGGGATTTTTTTTTGGTAAGGAACATTTCTCAGAAAAGTTTATGACTTTTACTGTTAATATTATTATTTATGTACTCAGTTTATTAGTTGCTTGCTACATGAAGAGTCTCTAAGCAACTTAAAAAAAATAGGAGCTCAACATGCAAAATAAAATCAGAGATCACAATAAAAGCCATACAACATTAACTTTTTTCTAATTTATCTCTCGTAAGTGCATTGTTGATGGAAGAAATGTGGTGTTGTACCTGAACTCAACTGCATTTATAGATTCGATCTCTGTGGAGTTCAGAGCACAAAGATTATGGCCTAGTCCAGCCAAATCAAAGCTTTTCAAGGTGTCCATTCCTTGACCTGAGTCTTCCAGAAAGCCCTGTAAAATTGACCTGGCCTGAAAAACAAACACAACGAAGATCTAACTCAGTTAAAAGCAGTTAAATTAGAAGGTCGCAACAAGACTCTGCACCCCAGGAAGCTATGATGCAACTGATTATCATAGAATCAGGATGTCTGCACACAAAATAATGATAAAAGCGGCTTTTGCATTGAAAGTGAAAAAGAACTTCTTTTAACCCACAATGCATGTTCTAGTCAAATATTGTCCATGAATCAGGATGTCACCGAGGCAAAGAAGGACCTTAAAGGCATCACTGAAACCTGGTGGGATGAGTCTCGTGATTGGAATGTAGTAACAGAGGGATTCCTGCCAACCTAGCAGTTCGAAAGCACGTCAAAATGCAAGTAGATAAATAGGAACCGCTACAGCGGGAAGGTAAACGGCGTTTCCATGGGCTGTTCTGGTTTGCCAGAAGCGGCTTTGTCATGCTGGCCACATGACCCGGAAGCTGTACGCCGGCTCCCTCGGCCAATAATGTGAGATGAGCGCGCAACCCCAGAGTCGGTCACGACTGGACCTAATGGTCAGGGGTCCCTTTACCCTTTAATAGAGGGATACAATCTATTTCAGAGAAATAGACCAAACAGGAAAGGAGTAGGATTAGCGTTATATGTCAGGGATGTGTATACCTGTGAAGAGATCCAGGATTTAAAACTTCAAAGCCAAGTTGAGTGTATCTGGGTCAAAATCAAGGGAGAGAAAAATAACCGTGATCTCATTGTGGGAGTTTACTATAGATCCCCAAGCCAAACTGAGGACACAGATGATGCCTTCCTGGAACTGATGGCCAAGCATTCAAAAAGAAGTGAGATAGTAGTAATGGGGGATTTCAACTATCCTGATATTTGTTGGATGTCAAACTCAGCCAAGAGCATAAGGTCGAACAGATTCCTCACTGCCCTTGCAGACAATTTCATTGTCCAGAAAGTGGGAGAAGCAACAAGAGGATCAGCCATTTTAGATCTGGTCCTAACCAATAGTGATGACCTGGTTACTGGGGTAGAAGTGGCAGGATCATTAGGTGGGAGTGACCATGCTCTTCTGGAGTTTATTATACAGCGGAAAGGAACAACCAAGCATACTAAGACTCAAATCCTAGACTTTAAGAAAGCCGACTTCAGAAAACTTAGAGAAACGCTGGGTGAAATCCCATGGACAGTAATACTAAAAGGGAAGGGAGTTCATGATGGTTGGGAGTTTGTTAAAAGGGAGATATTAAAAGCACAACTTCAGGCAATACCAATGAGACGGAAACATGGAAGGTGCCTAAAGAAGCCAGGGTGGCTATCTAAAGAACTTTTAACTGAGTTAAGATTTAAAAGGGATATGTACAAAAAATGGAAAAAGGAGGAAATCACCAGAGAGGAATTCAAACAAATAGCCAGCACGTGTAGAGACAAAGTCAGAAAAGCTAAAGCACAGAATGAACTCAGGCTTGCTAGAGAGGTAAAAAGCAACAAAAAGGGCTTTTATGGGTAGCAAAAGGAAGAACAAGGAAACAGTGGGGTTACTTAGGGGAGAAGATGGTGAACAGTTTGCCCGCTGCCCTCCCCCCAGCTGTAGGGCGGCTGAGTGGGAGGAGGCAGGCAGACTCCTCGGAGGCCCCGTGGAGCTTCCTGCCCTTATGGGCGACTCGCCCAACCCCTGGCGCCCAAGCGGCTTCCTCCGCCACTGGCCCGTCCCAGCCTTTTCTGCCACACGGAGCTGCTGTAGAGGGGGAAGAGACACTAGCTAGGAATGTGCTTACATCTCTGGCTCAGTAAATGAGAAGCCGCCGTCGCCACCCCATTCCCAATCTGCTGCCAGTTTTTCTATATGGCAACCATCCTACGGTAGATTCCCCTTTAGACACACTCACCTGCGTAGGGCTCCATTCTGTTTGCTGGCTGAGTGCAACAACGGTATCAATAGACCCCAAATCCAGCATTCCAATTTCAGTCTCATTTAGCACTGCAGCAATGTGCCCAAGGGAAACGATGTGGTAGCTTTTCCAGCTAGTCAGGGGGCCCCAAGACTTTAAAACAACA
The DNA here is from genome assembly GCF_965207765.1 of Zootoca vivipara. NCBI lineage: Eukaryota > Metazoa > Chordata > Lepidosauria > Squamata > Lacertidae > Zootoca > Zootoca vivipara. The sequence continues at coordinate 43,794,621 of NC_142596.1, forward strand.
ACAACATATTGGGGTTAGCCAGGAATTATCCCAGGGCAGGAGGTGTGACACCTCACTTTTTTTAAAAAAAGAGAACTTTTTAAAAACAAATGATCATTTAAAATCAATAATGCGGCATAAAGTAAACAAAGATCGCAGCCACACATAAGGGGTAAAACAAGTAACATAAGTTTTTATAAAAAAAATTAAAACTAAAACTAAAACAATGGTTACTCCTATCTGCTGGGTTGACATATGGAACGTTAATGGAATTTATTCTAAGAATATAACAAAAAATCTACATCTTTTGAAATATCTGATGAAAACTGCTAAGAATTTAACATGTCAATTATGCACACATGCCCCTTACTTTTATTTGATTTTTGGGGAGGTGTGTGTGTATAATTGTTTTTGCATTATGTATATATATATTTTAAAAAACCCCTGTAATAATAAAATTAAAAACACAAAACAAAATAGTAAAAACTATTTCAGAGCTATGGCTGTCTTTTGGTTTGAGCTTAACAGTGTAGTTTTGCTAAAAATACCTGCTGTCTGAAGGATTATACATGGTTTTAGGACATTACAGAAGCAAGCACGTAGCTTCCAGCTGAGCACAGCTGGTGCATGCTAATCTTGATGGTAATTTCTATGGGCTGGAGAGATCACCCTCTAAGGATTTTTTTCACACAAAAAAAACCCTCAGCAAGCAGCTTTTGACTCATGACAGCAAATCATCGGATCAATCTTGCTGTTAAGATTGAAGTGGCTTTGGCTTGTTCTATGGTTGCAGCGTTCCTCCCCGCATGTAAATGGTGGCAGCCACTGGCTTTTTTTCTTTTCTTTCGCTGGCGTGGGAGCAGAAACTGTCAGATTCTAAGCACTGTGCAGCCCTGGGAATCTGTGGTTTCCTCGGAGGAGGAAGATTAGGACACCCCATCTAGGACCTTCACACTGCCAGTTAGAGATGGGTGAATATGTAAATGTTGGTTTCTCTCAGTTTCTCATCTTTCCAACCTTAAATCCAGCTCTCCACATTTCCGTGTTAATTACATGGGAGTGTAATCTGTTCTGAGGCAAATCACAAATATTTTAAAAAACCGTTGGAGATGCCGGGGATTGAATTTGTGACCTTCTGCATGCAAGGCAAATGTTCCACCACTGAACTACAGCCCTCCCACATCTAGGACTCAGCTACATTAGCCATGTTACAACGCTATAACTGTGTTATAAACATGCAACACCAGATGGCACTGTAGAGCACAAAACTTTGTCTATGCGATTCTACATGGAGTTTTTCTTTTTCTTTTGTTATAACGATTTAATTTATGACTTATTTATAGTGTGCTTTTCCCCCTGGGTGTAGATCCAGCCCTAGTTTGGCCTTAAGTCGACATTCAACCTATTGTCATAGATCTAGGATACCAGAGTCTGTTAGGGAATGGCAGAAATGAATAAATTGTAGTATTCAGATAATATTTGGGATATGGAGGGACAATACAAGCAGCAGAACTGTGCCAGACAAGAAATTCCAGGCCAGGCTAGCTAGTTGAAGAGCCATTAAGGATCACTGGGGAGCCCTAAGAGCAATTGGCAATGCAAAAAGCTATCCTTCCCTGCCTGTTCGAAGGAGTGGACAGAGACAGGAGGTTTGGGAGGCTGCCAAGATGATTGGGGGGGATGTGATGTCACAGGAAAATTTGCCCTTTTTGAAATGTAAAGGTGTTCTGGGAACAGGAAGGAGGAAGGACCATCTTGGCACTGGCTGGAGGAGCCTGCCCCGAGAGACTGGGAGTGATGGCTGGCTGCTGCTATGGGCCCCATGAATCTTGGAGGGGAGAGACTGTGGGAGAGATTCATGAGGTCTGTGAGGGGGAATTCTGTCAGGAGGGTTCGTTCTGACGTGGTAGAGCTGAGGAGAGCCGAGAACTCTCAGTATATGCTCTAAGGTTTTGAATCGCAGAAGACTGTTAAAAATAGACAAGCCACAGTCCCACACGATGTTCACAAGAAAAAGTATCCTCAGAGGGAATACTTTGACAGGAAAGGGCAGTAGTGGTTCCGAGGCAATGAGGATTTTGGGGTCTGTAAGGGACCCAGGTGGCGCTGTGGTTAAACCACTGAGCCTAGGGCTTGCTGATCAGAAGGTCGGCGGTTCAAATCCCTGTGACGGGGTGAGCTCCCGTTGCTTGGTCCCAGCTCCTGCCAACCTAGCAGTTCGAAAGCACGTCAAAATGCAAGTAGATAAATAGGAACCGCTACAGCGGGAAGGTAAACGGCGTTTCCATGTGCTGCTCTGGTTGTCATTCTGGCTACATGACCTGGAAGCTATACGCCAGCTCCCTCGGCCAATAATGCGAGATGAGCGCACAACCCCAGAGTCGGTCACGACTGGACCTAATGGTCAGGGGTCCCTTTACCTTTACCTTTAAGGGAAACAGCCCAATTAAAAACCTAAGTCCCTGAAGTGTGTGTGGAGAAATCTGATCTATGGAAGATGTGTAAAAGTAACCTTAAGCCTGAACCCCTCTGTCGCTCGTGATTCATTCTCCATTGGGGATTTCACCTAAGAGAAAGGGAAACAGAGGCCTGGTGCAGCGGTGCTAGGGAGAGAGAGGGCCAATGCGCCATTGCACCCTCCCTCCATCGAAAGCTTTAGGCATAAATATGTGTCCAATAAATCATATTTCCTAAAGACGCTAGATTCTGGGGTGCCTCGATTTTCCCAGCGGAAACACAACCCTGGGTTAGCGCTGGGAACCCCTGTGGAATCTTGCTGCTGCTCAGCAGAGATTGGGGGTATTTTATGTAACAGTATTTTATGATGCATCAAAGTGGGAATCACTCAACCCCACTAACCACACTCAAGCTCAAGTAAATGCACATCTAAGGAGGTTTGGTTAAAAAAACAACAACAACTCTTCATAGCTACCTCCTTAGCTTTCTCTTTCAGCGCAGCAAGCTGAGAGGTATCGAAATGGACCACGGAGCCAAGGATTTCCACAGTCTTGGCGAAAGTGCCTGGATCCATGCAGGCCAGCTCTTGAGCTGACCAGAACATGTTGGCTTCTGATAATTTCATAATCTCCTCTGAGGAAGGTGCCATGACGTCTGCGCAATCTGGTACCGAAGAAGATATATTTGCAGAGAGGTTAATCACCGACACAAACTCATTGACTGTAATGCTAAGTGGTAATTAGATTGTAATGCTAATCTTTTGCAAGATTACTGCCACGTTGGGTGCAGCCACAACTTCCATTACAAGGCAGGTTACTGCCACAGTGCAGATGTTTCATTTGACACTTCTGTTTCTCTGGGGGGGGGGGGCTCATCACCTTAGACTTCCTGTTACAGGGCTCCATGTGTGAGAGTTTTTGCCTTGGATATCCCAAGCGCATTTGGATTTCACCTATTGCCTACATTGAATAAGTTAGGTTGAGATAGCCTTGGCCAGGAATGGGAGACCTCTGGCCCAGGGGGAAATTTGGCCCTCCAGGCTTTCCTACCTGGCCATTGGGACACTACCCAGGCCACACCATCCTATATAATAAAGTCCTAGTGTCTCTGTGTCCAATCCCTGTGTCCGTGGGTTTGCGCTACTGCACATGTGCCCCACGGGCAGCCGTTGGGACTTGGAGCGCAGAGACACGAGGCATTCGGCTCCCTCCCTCCCTCAGTTCAGTCAATCAGTCCGCCAGTGCGGACGGGACGGTCTGCTCTGGCCGGTTGGTCGGCCGGTGTTGGATGGAGGGTCCCGTCCGCCTCACCTGCTCTCTATGGAATGTACTGGGGGCGGCTGCCGAGTGGGAGCGAGGACTCTATGGGCGCAGGCAGTGCCGCTACTGCCGCTGAGGAAAGGTGAGAAGGAGGGAAGCCGCGGCGCTGGCGGGTGGGTTGGGGGGTGGGGGTGGGTTGGCTGTGGTGGGTGTGTTAAAAGCTGGTGAGGGGATGAAGAGAGGCCAAAGAAGTGCCAGGGCTTTGGGGAGGGAACGTGTGCGTGCGTGCGCGCGCCCTCCCTCCCTCCCACGCGAGCCAGCAAGCGAGAGGCGCGCTCGCGAGGGTTTTTACAAATGTTTGACAACATATGTTCTAGCGCCCGTTTATTTAACGGGCTCAATGACACTAGTTAAGTATAATTGTTTAAGTGTACACTGAAATGGAAAATAACTTTGTATGTGTATTGCACAAGGTGTAACATTGTAAAAGTCCATTGAAGCCAGGCATGCCAAGTAGGAGGGGAGCTAGGGGGGCAGCCCCCCCCAAATTTCCAGGCCCCCCAATTTCAATAATGGGCTGGGCCCCCTCAAAGTTCCGTGGTGGCTGTGCACAAGTGACACTGCGTCATGCGCAAGGGACATCAGCACGCCATGGAGTATGCGAGCATGCTGCAGGGGGTGCTGATGTCCTGTGTGCATGCTGGGGGGGGTGCACACATGGCATGTTGATGTCGCTCAACCCCCGGCCCCCTCAACCACAGGGGCAAGGCAGCACGAGTGATTGAAGCTAAGCAAGGGCAGCAGAGACCCTTACAATTGATAATTAACTAAGAATGTACTTATCTCTGCTCCTCTGTCCTGAGGTGTTTAACTCACACAAAATGGAGATTTGCAACTGAGTATCTTTCTCATCTGATCTAAAGTCAGTCTTTGTTCTCCCTGTGAAAGCAACCAAGGAGGATGGTGTGCTAATGACTCCCTCTCCAGGAACACAGCTTGAGGCTGGAATGCAGGCTGTGTGCAAAAGGACAGAGCTTTGGTTTTTCAGTTCTGGATGAAGTAATTTCATATTTCTAATATGCTGTACCTGTGCTTGCCTGTACCTATGCAACTATTTGGATGTAACGTTGTTTTGAGTGTTTTGGAACAAGTTCCGTTAGTAAAACTTTTGAACCATACTTTTTAGACTGGACAATTTTTATTTCAAGGAGAGTCAGTTTTCATTTATCCTAATGCTTCCAAAAGTGCAATATTAATAGTTACAGGTAGGTAGCCGTGTTGGTCTGAGTCGAAGCAAAATAAAAAAAAATTCTTCAGTATCTGAAGAAGTGTGCATGCACACGAAAGCTCATACCAAAATAAAAACTTAGTTGGTCTTTAAGGTGCTACTGAAGGAATTTTTTTATTTTGCAATATTAATAACTGCACTACACCCTCTCTCCAAGCCACACCCTTCACTGGTCCTGCTTTAGATTAGATTAGATTTATTTATTGTCATTGTGTAATTACAATGAAATTGGATGAATTTGTAACGTACTTCAACATTTTTGCCTGGCTGGAAACGTATCCTTACACTCTGATAATGCTTGTCTGCATGGAAGATAAAGGTGTAGGTGTGTGTGTGTGTGTGTGTGTGTGTGTGTGTGTGTCTGTAAAAATTGGGCTACTGTAAAAAGGTAAAATTTGCATTCCTTGCTCTACTCACTTTTGCCTCTGGTCTCACCTATCACTTGCATATGGCCCCCAGAAGCTTGCTCTGAAGGGAATGTGGCCCTTGAGCTTAAAAAGGTTCCAAGCACTAGCGCCTACTGGGATGCATCAGCCAACATCTTTTTAAAATAAATAAATAAATCAGTTAACGTCTGTCCGAGCCCTTAGAAAAGTGTGGCTTTGCAATTTTACCTAAAAAAGAAAACAACTTTGCATTGGGCTATCTCCTGTAATAAAGTAGAACATCACAGATGCTGGTAAGGAGCCAAGTTTCCCCCCACTAAGCAAATTACAGCGAGGATGTACCAAAGAGATTTGTACTTGGAAAGGAAGCGAAAGGAAGGATTTGCTTCAATCAAATAGAACTACAGAAGCCAGCAAAACATTCTAACAAGATTGTGTCTGCTGAGCCAATGGAGGGAGGGTCAATAATAAACAAACAGTAAATCTGATGTCTACTAGCAAAAATCCATTCATCATCTGTCAAACGGGAATTGCTTCACATTTTTAGAAACAAAACGGGGGTGTTACTCCACATCCTCTCTCTTTGATGTAAACAATACTCATGAAGAGGCAAGGATGGACAAATTTGTCAGTGTTGGTTTCTCACTGACCTGCCTGCTGTCTCACCCCTCTCAGGAAGCAACAGAGCCCCACCTGCTATGAGGCCAATACTGCAGCTTCACCCCACCCGGTGAACCACTTTTCCTTGCTTTGTTTTTTTTTTTTAATGAAACCTAGTACAGTGGTACCTTGGTTCTCAAATGCCTTGGTACTCAAACAACTTGGAACCCAAACATTGCAAACCTGGAAGTAAGTGTTCCAGTCAGACTAAGTCCAGCCCAAAGGCCTGGCGGAACAGCTCTGTCTTGCAGGCCCTGCGGAAAGATGACAAATCCCGCAGGGCCCTGGTCTCCTGGGAAAGAGCGTTCCACCAAGTTGGGGCCAATACTGAAAAGGCCCTGGCCCTAGTTGAGGCCAATCTAGCCACCTTATGGCTCGGGATCTCCAGAATGTTGTTTGTGGACCTTAAGGTCCTCCGCGGGGCATACCAGGAGAAGCGGTCCCGTAGGTACAAGGGTCCCAAGCTGCATAGGGCTTTAAAGGTCAAAACCAGCACCTTAAACCTGATCCTGTACTCCACCGGGAGCCAGTGCAGCTGGTAAAGCACTGGATGAATGTGATCCCGCGGCCAGGACCCCGTAAGGAGCCTCGCCGCGGCATTCTGCACCCGCTGGAGTTTCTGGGTCAGCTTCAAGGGCAGCCCCGTGTAGAGCGAGTTACAATAATCAAGCCTAGAGGTGACCGTTGCATGGATCACTGTGGCCAGATCAGGGCGAGAGAGGTAAGAGACCAACTGCTTGATACGGCGGAGATGGAAAAAATGCCACCTTAGCTGTGGCTGCAACCTGAGCCTCCATGGAAAGGGAGGCGTCGAAGGTTACACCCAAACTCTTGACAGAAGGCGCTGGCACTAATTGAGCCCCTGCAAGAGATGGGAGTTGGCCCCCCAACCCCATGTCGTCCCGACCCAGCCAGAGGACCTCTGTCTTCAAAGGATTTAGCTTCAACTGGCTCCCACGTAGCCATCCATCCACAGCTCTTGTGGGTCTTTTTTTGTTTTTGTGACTGTGTGGAACCTAGTTCAGCTACTGATTGATTGATTGATTGTGTGACTGCAGTACATTGTTTATTGCTTTCATTTTATGGATCAATGGTCTTGTTAGATAGTAAACTCCATGTTAAATTGCTGTTTTAGGGGGGGTTGCATTACTTTCTATGGGAAACTGCGCCTTGGTTTTGGAACGCTTTGGTTTTGGAACGGACTTCCGGAACAGATTAAGTTTAAGAACCAAGGTACCACTGTATAAATATTCATTTGAGACAATAGACAAACAAAGCCAAACTCAGCAGCAGCATCTTTTTCTGCAGCACAAAGCCAGCAGTGCATTCTACCTACCAGAAGTCAAACCAGGTGTTGCCCCTGGGATGCTGGAGTTGTGGATAAATTCGAATTGAGCCAAGAGCAGCTCCTCAGTTGGCAGAACTGGCCCAGTCATCTTTGATGCTATTTCCGAGATGGTATCAGGAAACTTTAAGGAGAGGGAGGGATAAACTAAAGATGGTCATTATTATCATGCAAGGTGCACTGGCTGAAACGACATATTCTGCCAACTATGAAAGGTGAAGGAGCCCTGTCTTCTTTTGCATTAGGCCACCCTAGATAGCAATACGCTGCAACATTTTGTTGCAGGTCCAGCTTGTCACGATTAATAGCCATGAGTTTGTTTGACCTCCTTTTAAAACCATCTAAGTCAGCCGCCACCACTACATCCAAATCCAGTGAATTCCACAAATAAATGGTGTGCTATGGGAAACAGCAACTCCTTACTGTCAATCTCAAATCTATTGGCCACTAATTTTGTTGGGTGATCCCCCACAAGTTCTAATGCAGTTCGAGGGAGAGAATGAGAGAGAGAGAGCGCTACCTCTATCCGCTCTCTTTGCACTATGCATCATTTTATTACAATAAAAAGGCAAGTGTTTTTTTTATTTTCAAGGCAAATGTTGCATCTTGCAAGGACTCTATATATACTACTAAGTGAACTCATCTGAGTGTGGGTCCTTCGGAAGCCAAAATGGCACAACCGAAACACAAGTGTGTGGCAAAGGGTTGTCAAAGGTAGTATCAGTAGCCTTGGGGGAAACCCCAAGGTTTTCAGAAGTACAGGGGTGGGTGGGACTCAAACAATGAAGACAGAACTTGCTCAGTGGCTACAGAACACTGCCTGTTGGGGAAGAGGACAAAAAGTAGAGGGGAGGGGGAATGGAATGGCAGATCCTGGAAAAGGTCGTCACTGGCTAGCTGGAATTGAGAACAGAAGCAAAGCAGAATTGCACATACTTCAGCAAGAATTCTGACAGTACCTTTTCCACAAGGATGTTTAATTCAGCTTTTGGCAGAAGGGCTACGAACGATCCAACGTCCTGCGTGGTTTCAGCCGTCCAGTTTCTTGGGGAACTTGGAAATACATTTTGGAATATGGTGTGAACAAAGAAATATCAGAGCATGCCACAATGCATAAATAAATGATGTAGCAAATGTACCAGTAAAATCCATATGCTGGAACACAGGCAATAGCTATGCAAAAATGCCCTTTTGTCGCTTTCTTTACATACGATCTTTAAAAATTATTACTTAGACCTGTGTTCAATGGACATCACTTCCCCACATGCCTCTACTGTAAATTGTGCGATTCTCCTATGTTCTGATTGATTGAAGAAAGTGATCAACTTTAAGGTGAAAGCCCTTTCCCATTAATGGTTATATACCGTGTGTTAAATGAATACAACATAATTAATTTTTTTAAAGTGTCACGCTGCTGCACCAAGATTATTATTCTCTTACCCGTGCAATTCGATAAGTCTGTGCTTGATTTCCGTCTTCTGATCATCGCTGAGATGATGGCATAGTCCGAACTGGTGAAGGGCTGTTGCCATCGCTTCCCGCGAGATTCCCTCACAAATAAACGCTGGGGGTAGATGGCAAACGAGATTTCCAAGCAAGTCAATGTCATATTCATCGATGGCCGAGCCGTTCTGAAATAAAAAAGCCAGTGCGTGAGCGATTCTGATCAAGCTACGAGATGGAATGAGTTCTGCAGAACCGCTAAAAACATAGAGAAAACAACCATTAAAAACAGTTAAGAAAACCTAAGGGTTTCTTTCCTCTGGGTATTATGTTGAGTTCCTTTTCCCCAGCTTCATTCCTGGTTTTCTTTGTTGTTTGGCTTGCTGCTGCTTTAATGAGCTAGTTTGGGTTGTTTTGTATATTATGTTTTTAAAATTGTTGTTTTGTATGGTGTTGCCCGGGAAAGACTTGGGGAGCCTGTGCGGACCCCGAAGTGGGACATACACCTTTTAACGAAACAAAATAGTGTCATATTCTTACCAGGCAGTCTTGCACTTTTTGCAGAATTGCTTGTTTCTTCTGCCTATTTGAAACAAGACGGTCAAGTTCAAGCTTCCCCAGGCTGGTCACAAAAGGGGCACAGAGAGGTCCTGAAATGGATTCCAGATACTCAGCGCTAAAGGAAAGATTTAAAATGTCGGCTTTAGGGAAGAAGAAACTAGGATCTTTAGAGCACTGCATACTAAAATTCATTTATCCGTGTATCCCACCTTTCCTCTGAAGGGCACTGTATGATATACATTGGGTTCCTATAGCCCAGGGATGAAGAATGTCTGGTTCCGCCAGATGTTGTTGGACTGTATCTCCCATCGATCCTAGCCATTGGTGATGCTGACTAGGCATGATGGGAGATGGAGTCCAGCAACACATGGAGGGCAACAGGTTCCCTCTACCCTGGTGTGTACGTAGATATATAGGATTGTGGCTTCACAGCAGAGAGCAGAAACCTTTACTTCTGTTCTCTGCTTATCCAAGAACCCTTGTGTTTCTTTAGTGTGTGGGAAAGATCTGAGTGACAAGCAAAGCTTACACTCTCTTATAGATGTGGAGCAGCCATTGCTTCATCCCAGAATCCTATGAGTGTAACCTGAAATCTAGCATCTGAGAGGGATTTGTTCAGTCTGCCATTGCCATCTTGGAACTATTTATAATTCATTTATTTATTGCATTTCATAGAATCATAGAAGGTACCCAAGGGTCATCTAGTCCAACCCCCTGCAATGCAGGAATCTCAGCTAAAGCATCCATGGCAGATGGCCATCCACCTCTTCCTAAAAACCTCCAGGAAAGGAGAGACCACCTTCTGGGGAAGTCCGTTTCAATGCCAAAGAGCTCTTACTGTCAGAAAGTTTTTTCGAATGTTTAGTCGGAATCTCCTTTCTTGTAACTTGAAGCAGTTGCCTTGAGTACTATCCTCAGGAGAAAACAAGCATGCTCCCTCTTCCATATGACAGCCCTTAAGATATCTGAAGATGGCTGTTGTATGTCCTCTCAGTCTCCTCTTTCCCAGGCTAAACATACCCAGCTCCTTCAAGTGTTCCTCGTAAGGCTTAGTTTCCAGACCCCTGGCCATCTTGCTTGCCCTCCTCTGCACACCTTCCAGCTTGTCAACATCCTTTTTAAATTGTGGCAGCCAGAACTGGACACTGGACTCCAGGTGTGGTCTGGCCAAGGCAGAATAGAGTGGTACTATTACCTTGATCTGGACACTATACTTCTGTAGATGCAGCCTAGAATAGTTTAGCTTTTTTTGCTGCTGCATCACACTATTGACTCATGTTAAGCTTGTGGTCCATTTATACCCCAACTTTCCCCCCTAGAATCTCAAGGTGGCATACTGTACATGGCTCTCCCGCACCTCATTTAATCCCCCACAACAACCCTGTGTTTTTGCTTTTCAATGGACCAACAAGGGTACCTTTGCTTTTTATTAAAATAGGTGTGTGAGAGAGAGAACTTACGGAAGCACTGATAAGAGAAAGGGTGGCACAGATGCATTGGAGAGTATCCAAAATTTCCAAGCCAGACAATTGATCTGCAAAGAGGACATCCTTAAATCATTTTTAGATATATGTGATTGTCAATGAGCAATGGAAAAAGCAGCAGCAGCAGCAGGAGCAGCAGCTATAATCCTCAATAGGTTAGTTCAGGCATCCCCAAACTTCGGCCCTCCAGAAGTTTTGAGACTACAATTCCCATCTTCCCCGACCACTGGTCCTGTTAGCTGGGGATCATGGGAGTTGTAGGCCAAAACATCTGGAGGTTAGTTGCTCATAACTTCCAGGCAATATCCAGACGTATCTATCCATACCACACCTTCATGCAATGTAACATAACAGCACTTATGACATCCACATAACATAGCAGCACATAACACAACATCCACAAATGTGTAGATGTGCTGCTGTGAAGATGTGGGTCGTAACACCAGACCCCCAGACCCCCATAATATAACATGACACCACATCTCCATAACATACCAGCCAAAGTCACACATCCATATGCAAACTGTGGCCAATCACCGGTTTGCAATTTCTCTTTTTTTTTTTTATTATTTTTTTATGTTTAATCTTTATTAAGTTTAAAATCAATATAAAACAAAACAATTCTCTAAAATAAAAGCAAAATCAATACATACATATATAATCATACAAATTCAAACGAAGCTTATTCCATCTTCTCAAATATATCGTCAACTTGTCTTATATATCTTCCATTCTGTCTTCACATCTTCTTTTGTAATTCGACTTCCCCTTCTCTTCTATCCTGACTATGACATTGTTTATCCTCCTACTGCTTACATTAACTTTCCTCCTTGGAATACTACAAAATATTGGTTTCTAACCCAAGTTCTTTTAAGTATACTCCAAATTTTCCCCAATTGTCAATAAATTTTTTATTGGAACCGCCCCTAATTGAATTCGTCAATCTCGCTAAATCAATATAACCGATTAATTTCTCTTGCCAATCTCTAATAGTGGGTACTTCCTTACTTTTCCATAATTTTGCAATTAAAATTCTCGCCGCCGCTACCGAGTATAAAAATATCTTTTCATCTTTTTTTTCCACTTCCTCTTCAACCATTCCTAATAGGAAAGATTCTGGAGTCTTCTTTATGTTGTATTTGAATATTTTCTTTAACTCTTCTAACACTCCATTCCAGAAAGGTTTAATTTTTGGGCACTGCCACCAGATATGTAGGAACGTACCTACTTCTCTTTCACACCTCCAGCAATGATTATCTTTAACTTTATACATTTTATGGATTTTGACCGGCGTCAGATACCACTTATAGAACATTTTTATTAAATTTTCTCTAATTGTTTCTGACGCCGTGAATTTCCATGTTACACTCCAGAGTTTTTCCCACTTATCCATTTCTATTGCTTTCCCTAGATCCATTGCCCACTTCGTCATTGTCTCCTTCACGACTTCATCCTTCACTTCCCATTCTAGAATGGTGTTATATACTTTGGATATAATTTTCCGTTCACTATGTAGTAGACTTTTTTCAAGTAGGGATGGTTCGGACATAAACCCTCCTTTTTTCATATCCTCTTGAAACCTACTATTTAATTGATAATATTGGAGCCACCCTGCCAATTGCTGCTTAACATCTTCATATTTTTTAATTTTAAATACCCCTTCTTTTTCCTCTATTAAGTCCTTATACTTTATCCATTTTCCATCATTATTTACTTTTTTCACTGTTATTATTTCGATAGGTGACAACCATTTTGGTGTCTTCGGTTCCATCAGAGGTTTATGTCTTTCCCATACCTTCAATAGAGATTTTTTAATAACATGCGTGTTAAACCCTTTATGTATTTTTACCTTTCCATCCTGCAAGTAGGCATGCCAACCCCATCTATTTTGAAATCCCTCTAGATCTAGTAGCTCGTGATTTTCCAAGGTAATCCATTCCTTTATCCAAAGAAGGCTTGCGGCATCATGATAGATTTTTAGGTTAGGAAGCCCCAGTCCTCCTCTCTCTTTTATGTCGGTTAATAATTTAAATTTTACTCTGGCTGGTTTATTGTTCCATATAAATTTGGATAGATCTTTATTCCATTGTTTAAACATTCCACTTCCTGTTCCTAGGATTGGGAGCATTTGAAATATGAACAGCATTCTCGGTAGAACATTCATTTTAATGGTCGCTATTTTGCCCAGAAGTGATAAATTTAGTCTTTCCCATATTTCTAAATCTTTTTTAACCCCATTCCAAATTTTGACGTAATTATCCTTTACCAGATTATTAGTATTATTAGAGACCCAAATTCCTAAATATTTAGCCTTTTTAACCACCTTCAATCCTACTCTCTCTTGTAACCTTTCAATCTCCTCTTTCCTTAAGTTTTTGACCAACATATTCGTTTTATCTTTATTTATGCTAAACCCCGCTAACTCCCCAAATTCTCTAATTTTCTCTAATGCTTGGGGTACACTTTCCTCTGGATCCTCCAATGTAAGAATAATATCATCAGCGAACGCTTTTAATTTATGGGTGTCTCTTCCCCTTGTTATTCCTTTAATCCTCTCATCCTCTCTTATGTTTTTTAGCAGAAATTCTAAGCACAGGATGAATAATAATGGGGAAAGAGGGCAGCCCTGCCTTGTTCCTCTTTGTATCTGGATTTCCTCTGCTAATTCTCCATTTATAATCAGTTTGGCTCTCTGTTTATTATAAATTGCTCCTATACCTTTTACAAATTTTCCTCCAAAACCCAATTTTTCTATTCCTTTTTTCATAAATATCCATAGGACTTTATCAAATGCTTTTTCTGCATCCAATAATAAAAGGGCCGCTTTCTTATTTATTTTCACACTTAGATACTCCAAAATATCTATAATATTCCTCATATTGTTATACATTGATCTCTTTGGTAGGAACCCCGTTTGGTCTTTGTTAATTAATTTTCCTAATATAATTTTCATCCTATTTGCCAATATGTCTGTAAATAATTTGTAATCATTATTTAACAAGGATATAGGGCGGAAATTTTTAATCTGTGTTGTGTCCGAATTTGGTTTGGGAATTACCACAATATAAGCTTCTTCCCACGATTCTGGGATTGTCCCTTTTTCTAGGATGTTATTCATTAATTTCTTTAATGGATCTAATAATACCTTACCAAATTTTTTATAATATAGTGATGGTAACCCATCCATCCCTGGTGATTTTCCACTCTTAGCTCTCTTAATTGCCTCCTGGATTTCTATATTTGAAATACTTTTATTCATTAACTCCATCTCTCCTTCTTCAATTTTAGGTATATTAGTTTTTTCAATATACTCTTCCACTTTTTGGCAATCAATTTTCCCCTCTGTATATAATTTTGAGTAAAATTGTGCAAATGTTTTCGAAATTTCTTTGGGCTCCATTATCGTCCTTCCCCCTTCTACTAATTTCGTTACCAATCTTTCTTTCCTCTTTTCCTTTAATTGCCAGGCTAAATATTTTCCAATTTTATTAGAGTATTCAAAACTTCTTTGTTTCAAATATCTTATCTTATTTTCTATTTCTTTGTCAAGTATGTTCGATACTTGACTTTGCAACACTTTTATATTTCTTTTCAAATCTTCTTTATCCATTTTACTCACTTTCCCTATTTCCAATTCATTTTTCCTAATTTCTTTCAATAAATTGCTTAATTTCTGTTCCTTTTCCTTCTTTTTCCAGCTACTTTGACTTATGAAAAATCCCCTAATCACTGCCTTTCCGGCATCCCACACTGTGTTTATATTTGTTTCTTGATTTAAATTTATTTCCAAATACTCTTTTATTACATTCTCCGCCTTTTTAACCACATTTTCATCTTCCAGTAATAACTCATTCATTTTCCATCGTTTGATTGTCTTTTCTATTCCTGCTATTTCCATCAATACCGGGTTGTGGTCAGATACAGTTTTGGGTAAAATATCAATTTTTTTACATCTTAATAATATATCCTTGGTTGACCAAATCATGTCAATTCTGCTTTCCGAATTTTGTGGGTGGGAAAAGAAAGTGAATTGTTTTTGTGTTGGGTGTAAGCATCTCCATATATCTGTTAGGTCTAATTTATCTACTAATTGGAAGAAGGTTTTTGGGAGTTTCCCTTCTTTTTTCCTTTTTTCTTCATTTGATTTATCATAATCTGGAGTTACAATTCCATTTAAATCCCCCATTACAATATGTTTTTGATCACTATATTCCATTAGGATATTTTCTAATTTTTGATAAAAGACAGCTTTATTTTCATTTGGTGCATATATTCCTGTTATAAATATATTATCCAAATTTTTTTGTATTTTAACAATATTAATTCTGCCATCATTATCTTTATAAATTTGTACTGGGTTCAATTTGGGATTTATATACATTACCACTCCTTTCTTCTTTATTGTATCTGAGGAGATAAATTCCTCCCCTAATTTTTTATTAATCAATAATTTACGGTGCTTTTTGGCAATATGCGTTTCTTGCAGACATATAACATCTAATTTCCTTTTAGCCAATAAATGTTCTACCCTATTCCTTTTCACTTTGCTGTTTAGCCCATTCACGTTCCAAGTAATAATTTTTAGATCCATCCTTCACTCTTGATTTATTTAGTCAAATACCTTTATTTATTCCTATTTCTTGTTTTTTTTTTCTTAAGATAGATTTTGTTTCTTCCACAAGAGGGAGTTTCAATAAGGAAAGAGAAGGTAAAAATAGAGATAATAGAGAGGGAAATAAGAAGAGATAAAAGAAAGAGGAATAGAAGAGCAAATAGGAGTAGAAAAAGAAAAAAAAAGAAATAATAATAATAATAATTGAATTAAAGAAATAAAGAAATGTATTCTACATTTTATCTCTGAAAGGCACTTTCTCAACGACCCACTTGCAAATTAAGTCCCACCTGGAAGCACAATTAGACTAGTGTGCAAAACCCAAAATTGGCTATCCACCAGATTTTTGCATTCCTTCTATTGTTGCAACACGATTCTTGTCCGTTTAAGCACACCAAATTGCGCACTTCTTTCAAAATCTATTTGAATCGCATATTCAAATAGTTTTTGAAAGAAGGCAAACAAATAAACGCTATTTTGAGGACATTAAAAAAAAATGAAAATCTCAGAGTAATGCAGAAATGTAACAGAATTATGGTAAAAGCTTTAGAAGGTGGTGTTGGCCTCAAATGGACCCACCTACGCTGGCGCTAGCTTCTGTTGAACACAGAATAATCATTACGGTGCTTTCAAGTTTTACCTGATATGGCGACAGCAGGTGAAGATTCTTTTCAAAAACTTTGAATGTGTTTAAAAAAGAGACTGTGCTCATACTCTCAAGCTGACTGCACGTTACTCCTTTCACCAATTGGCTGATGCTGATTTGAAGAAAGCATAGATAGTTAAGTGGTTATATGACCCAACATGACTTGGCACCTTTTACAGTGCAATTCTACGTATGTCTACTCATATGTAAGTCCCATAATGTTCAGGAAGTGTGCTGAGAACTGCATCCAGACCATCTCTATTTTGCAGGTGGGACTGAGGTGCATGGTGTAAATTTAGGTTGGGTAATTAGAATTAGTGCTTTTTATCTCTAAATAAATGTTTAGGGGTGCTCTCATTTTCCTATTCATGTTGAAATACTGCCCCTCAATGAGGCCAAACTTAGATTCACAAAATGTTTAGGGGTATGCGGCCCCCCGCGGCCCCCCCAGAAAAATAGCACTGATTAAAATACAGTGGTGCCTCGCTTAACGAATGCCCTGCTTAACGAAAGGTTTTTTCTAGCGGAGGTTGCCTCTCTAGACGAATGCGTTTTACAAAAAATTCGTCTAGCGAATCACGGTTTCCCATAGGAATGCATTGAAATTCAATTAATGCGTTCCTATGGGCAAAAAAAAAATCAATGCATTCCTATGGGATTCGCTAGATGAATTTTTCGTTATAAGAAAAGATCTGTGGAACGAATTAAATTCGTCTAGCGAGGCACCACTGTACATTAAAGTGCTTGGTTGCCCCCAGCTCAACAACTCCACTTTTTAAAAATTGGACATTTTTGTGGTTTGGAAATTAACAGTTAAATGCACTTGAATGGTGTGGGACGAACAAAGGGGAAATTGCTTCCTGCGTGCTGTTACGTCCATGGTGTTGCTCTGCCTTATAGAAATTTCAGGCATCTGAACCTCAAAAGAGCAAGAAAACAAAACTTGCAGTTGTGGCACCATAAGGATGGAAAAGTAAGGGTCAGTGTGAAATTTGCACTCATACCTTAAGAGGTCGGGAGGTGGGGTTTTCTTTGACAACAATTCATACAGAAACAAGGCCTGAAATTAAATTATAAATCGAAATGAAAGTACTGAAATCAAATTAGCTGCGCACACACACATGGGATCTGCAACAAATTGGTGCACAGCCTCCCCAGTTCCTAAAAGGAATGCTACTTTTCATCACTTCAGTCTCCTCTCCCAACTTCAGTTTCCTTCCCTTGCTATACTTAGCTGACATCATGACATTCAGTACCTCCCAGTACCTGGTCTGCATTTAGGAATACCCAGTGCCGGATTTACGTATAAGCTAAACAAGCTATAGCTTAGGGCCCAAAAAAAATTAAAGGAAAAAACCCTGGATGTACATTTCCAAAAAATAAGATAAAAAACAAATACAATAAAACCTACATACAGCAACAGTGTTTTGTGTTGTCTGGGCTCCTATGATGTAAGTAATGGGCCCCGCATGCTAGCCTGCTACCTGAAATATCACTGGTTTTCTCATTTCTGTATATAGGGTACCTACATTCTACATAGACTGGTTGCATGCCAACATGTGCAAATGGCTTTAGATACCTATTAGGTCCATAAATTACCAAATAGCAGACATAGGCTCACTCCAGCCCTCCAGATGTTTGGGACTACAATTCCCGTCATCCCTAGCTAATAGGACCAGCATCTGGAGGGCCAGAGTTTGCCTGTGCCTGCCATATAGCATATATTCAACACAAAAACAGCGACAATTTGTTGTTGACAAAGGACAGCTGGACATATAAAGGGCTATTTTCAGTAGCTTAGGGCCTCATCAAACCTAAATCTGGCCCTGGGAATACCGGAGAGCTATTTGTGTTGTTAGTTACCTGACTTGGCCTTAATTCTTTGTCTTTCACCAGTGAAGAGTTCAGACCTTCCTCCATCCACAAAGTAACAAGTGACACCTCTTTAAAAAAGGCCCCTTGCATATCGGCAATCACTGATATCAGCTCCGTGGATTCGATCATCTACAGAAGAAGCACAAGAAGCAATGCTAAGAAGAGTTCTGCGATGAATAGTAAGAATAATAAAAATAATTTATTATTTATACCCCGCCCATCTGGCTGGGCTTCCCCTGCCACTCTGGGCGGCTTCCAACAAACATTAAAATACATCAAATATCACAGATTAAAAACTTCCCTAAACAGGGCTGCCTTTAGGTATTTTCTAAATGTCAGGTAGTTGTTTATCTCTCTGACCTCTAATGGGAGGGCGTGCCACTACCAAGAAGGTTCCCTGTAGCTTTGCTTCTCGCAGCGAGGGGACCGCCAGAAGGCCCTCGGCGCTGGACCTCAGTGTCCAGGCAGAATCAGGCCAATGGCTGTTCCAGTCCAGCATCCTGTTCTCACAATGGCCAATCAGATGCCTGTGGGAAGCCCGAAAGCACACCAGTGCTCTGCCTACCAACAACTGGTGTTCAGAAGCGTTACAACCTCCAAAAGTGGCGGTAGAACATAGCCATCGTGGCTAGTTGCCTTTGATAGCTTTATGAATCCTCAAAACTTCTTTGAAAGCCATCCAAGATGGTGGCCATCTTCTTGCAGTGGCGAATTCTCCATAGTGTCTTACCCAGGCATCTCCAAACTGCGGCCCTCCAGATGTTTTGGCCTACAACTCCCATGATCCCTAGCTAACAGGACTAATGGTTGGGGAAGATGGGAATTGTAGTCCAAAACATCTGGAGGGCCGAAGTTTGGGGATGCCTGGTCTTACCCCAGTTTACATCACTTGCTTTAACTGAACATTTGCAGCTCCCTCAGGGTTTGACCCAAACCCAAAGGCAACAGTACTAGGTATAGCTTATTTGGAAGTTCTTCTGACTGAACTCAGTGGGACCGAAGCCCCATCTGCAATTAGACAATTACAGCAATATCATACCATTTTAAACATTTGTACTTTCCACCAAAGAATCCTGGGAATAGTAGTTTGTTAAGGGTGCTGGGAGTTGTTAGGGGTATATGTAATCGAATGATCAAAAGACAGAAAAATCAACACATTTACTTTAAAAAATGTACATATTAAAATGCCATGTCTAGGTAGACTTGACTGAACAAAAATGGTGCTTGCTGAGCCTTCAGTACAATTGGACCAGTCCTGTGGAATACACGGGCAACAGAGATTCAGCCAGCATCTTCTCTGCCAACTTTTAAGAGCCTGCTTAAAACTTTTCTATTCCACCATGCCTACAGTTATGTGGGCAGTCGAGTCCATCCCCCCACAAAGGTCTATTGCTGTTTCCTTTTAATTTCTTCTTATGTTTAAGTTGTTTTTAACTTTTTCTCTCTCTTATTGTCCTTATATGTTTATGTTTTTATATTGCTGTAGACTGCTTTGATATATTTTTGTCAGACAGTGGTACATAAATATAATAATAATAATAATAATAATAATAATAATAATAATAGGCAGGGAGTTCCAGAGACTCAACACTACCACACTTAAGGGTTGGCATTGTCAGTGTCTTGATAGTGTTATCAAACAGTTCAAGCACTAGGTCACAGTAGGCTTGGATATATCTGGGTGGAAAGATTCAGAAGTTTCCTAACAATTCTTGTCTAGGTTCCTGACTGCAGTGTCCTCTTCCTGCCTGACACCAACATTAGGAAGAACTTCCTGACAGTAAGAGCTGTTTGGCAGTGGAATTTGCTACCAAGGAGTGTGGTGGAGTCTCCTTCTTTGGAGGTCTTTAAGCAGAGGCTTGACCGGCATATGTCAAGAATGTTTTGATGGTGTTTCCTGCTTGGCAGGGGGTTGGACTGGATGGCCCTCGTGGTCTCTTCCAACTCTATGATTACTTGCACAGCAAACCTGCACAGCTTTCTTAATCCAAAAGCTTGTCCTGAATGGTAGGAAATGTTTGCTTTCTTTCACCTGGCCACAACCTGTAGCCCATGCTTTGTGCTAAGAGTGAGGAACCTCAAGATGTTCAGGACTACAACTGACATCATCCTTGACCATTAGTCATGCTGCCTGTAAGTTGGAATTCAACAACATCTGGAGGGCTATAGGATTCTCACCGCTAAGCTTCTCGCTGATAAAGTCTTGAGAACTTTAATTGAAACTGTTTTTGGAATGTTTTATCTGTTTTAGATCTTTTTATTAAAATAATAATAATATGGGTATGTTTGCTCCCTCAGGAGGTAGGACAGGATATAAATTCAACAACAACAAAAACAACAATAATTTTATTCCCTATTGGGGGGGTTAGAGAACTGCATCACAAAATTCAGACAGAAAGGATAGCCATGTTTCTGTCTGTGTATGGTTTTGGAAAGTGCGAACCCACGTGTGAAATGTCAAGTGAAGATCTGCAAATACCTTCCGGAGGATCCCTTGGTGCTGTGCTGGTGACAAATCTGATGCACGTTGTGCCAGTGCACCTCTGACAACCTGAGAGAGCTCTTTGGGACTCATGTTGTGGAATGCCTGGGTGCTGATCCCAGTCACCAAAGCACCCATTTGACTTACATTATGAAACGACAAAGCCTGCATGAACAGCAAAAGAAATGCACAGCAGCCGATTAACAGAGTATAACACAACATTGGGACAGTATGCATAGGTTACAGTGGTACCTCTACTTACGAATAACTCTACTTACGAATGTTTCTACTTACGAACGGAGCTCCGTCCGCCATCTTGGATGCGGTTTAGATAGGATTTTTTCTACTTACAAATTTTTAGATAGGGTTGCTTCGACTTACGATTTTTTTCTCACAATGCATTCCTATGGGATTCGACTTACAATTTTTTTCGACTTACGAATGTGCATTCGGAACGCATTAAATTCGTAAGTAGAGGTACCACTGTATATGTAAAATCTCCAAGGTTGTTTTTGCACATCATGGGCAGAAGGCTTTTGAGCCACTTGCACTTTATATTGTAAAAAGGTAAAGGGGCCCCTGACCATCAGGTCCAGTTGTGTCCAACTCTGCGGTTGCGGCGCTCATCTCGCTCTATAGGCCGAGGGAGCCGGCATTTGTCCACAGACCGCTTCCGGGTCATGTGGCCAGCATGACAAAGCTGCTTCTGGCGAACCAGAGCAGCACACGGAAACGCCATTTACCTTCCCACCGGAGTGGTCCCTATTTATCTACTTGCACTTTGACATGCTTTCGAACTGCTAGGTGGGCAGGAGCTGGGACCGAGCAACGGGAGCTCACCCCGTTGCAGGGATTCGAACAGCCGACCTTCTCATCAGCAAGCCCTAGACTCTGTGGTTTAACCCACGGCGCCACCTGGGTCCCTTGCACTTTATATTGTACTACCAGTCTTTTACCTGGCATTGCTTGGGTACAATGCAGAGCAGTTCTGAAAAGTTCGTTTTATATTCATTTTACAACAACACCCCCCAAAGTACCTTTTCATACATCAGGTATTTGCTGGATAAAATCATGATCTGGCTCTTGGCCCATCCAGAGACTTGGTTTAAGGTTGGAATAGCACTGTGCACAGCCTCAGGTGAGAGAGACTCCAACTGGCTGATAGTTAGTCCCACGACTGCGTCCGAGAGTGACCCAAGAGTGTCATTCAATGTCTGGTTTTGCATGGCAATGTCAAGAAGTTGGGATTTGAGCTGAAACAGTTTTTTAAAAGTGTGTTAAAGAACTGATCAGAAGCTGATCAGAAGCTAAAACATGTATGCTTTCTGAGGCTAACTTTCCTTTGTTTGTCTGATCAATAGCAACATTTTCTAAACAGACATTCTCAACAGGTGTAAACACATAAAGGCCTGGGTTGCACACCACATTGAACCACAGCAGCTGTAGTTAGCAAAAAGGAATGTTTGCTGTGTGGAAGAGTGCTGGGCGTTCTTGTAGGCAAACTACAAAGTGAAAATAGATATACCCAGTTGTCTTGATAGTAATTAATGGAGCAGCAGAGATATTGCTCCAGAGTAGTGTTGGTGCATTTGGTCTGGCCATTGGTCTATTGGTGATATGCTGTGGAGAGCAGAAGATCAACATCCAGTAGATGGAAGCAGCTGTGCCAGAACCATGGAGTAAACTGGCAACCTCAATCAGATACAATGCTTTCTGACAGCCCATGTAGGTGGAATACATGCTTGATAAACAAGTGAGCTATTTACTTGTCGGACAGGATGCAAGATATGAAATGGGCCATTTCTGCAAACATGTTCACTGCTACCAGGAATGTACTGTGCCCACCTGGTAGGGAAAAATCTGTGACAATATCCAATGACATACTTTTCTAAGTCCCAGAGGGAGTTGGAAAGAGATGTAACAACCTAGGCCAGGCTTCCTCAAACTTGGCCCTCCAGATGTTTTGAGACTACAATCCCCATCATCCCTGGCCACTGGTCCTGCTAGCTAGGGATCATGGGAGTTGTAGCCCGAAAACATCTGGAGGGTTGAGTTTGAGGAAGCCTGACCTAGGCAGTTTGTTGGGTGGATTCTTGGCTTGCCATCAACTATCACATCTGGGCATAGTGCTCCATGTTCTTCGGAACCCACTGCCACCAAAATTCTCAGGTGCCCAAATGGACAGTCTTTTACAGAACCAAGTAACCAGCAGGCTGGCTAGCATGACATGACACTAAGCTCAAATTTCTGTCCCTTCCAAAGTCCTTCCAAAGTGATGCAATCATTCTAGCAAGAATAAAGTCTATACCCACCTTCTGAACATCAGCCTGGAAACCCCTCAGCTGGTTACATTTAATCATTTGATGAAGCAGTACCCGGGCCACATTGGCATCCATCTGTTCCAAACCATTGTAAAAACAAACCAGCAAGCCTAACCTGCATGAAAGAATGTGGAAGTGAGTTGGCAGCCTTCCCCTACTGAATGCCCATCACTACTGTGCAGCTGGGTAGCGCAGTGTAGTGGTTAAGAGACTGAGTTATAAACCAGAAAGTCCCTGGTTTGACTTCTGTTCAAGGGGGTTAATAAGGCTGCCCTCTCTTTTAGAGTTGTTGTAAGGCTCATAAGATGGTAAAATACACACAACATGTCTTCCATACTCTAAGTGCACTGTATATAAGTGGAACTGTTATATCGGGCAACCAATCAAACCAAATTATTTTGAATCAAATTACATGTCCAGAAAAATCACGTGACACAGCCCTTCTGGGACTGTACCACCTCAGTACTGTTGCATTCCCCCCCTTGATTTTCTTGTTTTATCTTTTTGGAAAATACGTTGAGGTTGCTGCTGCTGCTGTTTACAGTCAAGCAGTGTATAGATTTTATGAAATGAAATAAAAATAAGAGGACCCACCATATAACACTGTGGGGTCCAGAAGGAAACAGTTTTCCCATGACTTGATAACAATCCTTGAAACACTTAGCCTCATCTCTCTGCTCCTCACCACCATGCTCAACTTGCAAAAAATACAACCTTGAGAAATATGACTTGCCTATAGAGAGTTGAGGTGTTTCTCATATCAAATCCTGATGCATTTATTCTGTCCAAGAAAGCCAGCGAAAGATCCGGTGTGATATCATACACGGTGTCAAGCTGCTTTGTTGCATTGTCATAACTGATGAACAATCTCATCTAATTAGCAGAGAGATTAAAGGTGTGTTATCAGGACTGAACTCAGCAGTATACACTAAATTCATATTTCATATACCTACCTACATCCCCTCCACTGCCCCCACTTCCCTCAATCTCTGCCCAGCAAAGAAGAGCCTTGCATTTTAGAATGCTCTTGATAAGACCTGTTGCCTTGGCTAATTGGATTTAACAAGTTCTGTGTTCTAAACAGAACACTGTTAATAATAATAATAATAATAATAATAATAATAATAATAATAATAATAACAACAACAATAATAATAACCTAGATTCATATTTTGTTTTCTTAAGGAGATCTTACTTTTGTTCAATACAGTAATGCTTGTTTTATTAAACAATAAAAGTGTGTGAGAGCCAGTTTTGACCTCTTATAACTTCAGGAGCTGTTTTTTAAAAAGTAGAGATCATTGCTGTGGATTTGATTACTGCTAGAATCTTGCTCTCTTTCATGAGAAATCTCTCTCTCTCTCTCTCTCTCTCTCTGTATGTGTTTACTCAGAACTCAAACTGGTACTGTGATTGAAATCCAGAGCAGTATTTGGAGCCATAAGAATGACACCAACTGTGCCTTATATATTCCAAAAACCAATATTCAGGTGAGTACATCATCCTTACTTACCTCATTAGGGTTAATTTTTGTGATTTCTTCCAGTGGGAGGTGAACCATATATCTTCCTAGGATCCACAGGTTGTCTGCACTGACCCACGAAGTAGAATTCTCTGGTTCTGGGACGCCACAAAAGAAAAATGCTCATAGCCAAGTGAGCATCATTACTATTATAAACGAACCGAACAAGTTGGGCTTGCAACAAAATGTTACAGCGAGAAGTGCTTCTGTTCAGGGCTCTAGCCAGCCAGCCATGGCATTTTCAGTGTCCGCTCCTCCCAGTTTTCTGGCCAGCTGTCAGTAAACATTCTGCAACTGCTGTGCATGACCAGCAGTTTCCCTCGGATATTTTTTTTTTGGGGGGGGGAGAGAAAATTTCTTGTACTTTTGCAAACCTTGGGGTCCCCACCAACACAACAAGCCTGCTGATACCCCCCAGACACTCTTGTGCATGGGGATCAGGGCTGGGTTTAGGTCTGATGAGACCCTAAGCTACTGAAGGTAATGGGGCCCTTTATACCGTGTTTCTCCTAAAATAAGACGTGCCTCTAAAATAAGCCATGGCACGATCTTTTAAAGGCAAAAATATATAAGACATCCCCCAAAAATAAGACATGTTGGGGGGTACCGGTACCTACCCGACCCAGCGGGAGCCGGCAAACGCAGCAGCGCGCGCCAAGCCCCAGCCCAGCGGGAGCCCCAGCACAGAGACGCGCCGAGCTCCGACTGAACGGGCCCCAGGACCCGGCAGCGGGCGGCGCACGAAGCCGCAGGAGCCGGCAGGAGCCGGCAGCAGCCCCAGCCGCGCCGCGCCGCACCGCCCGAAGCCCAGGGACCCGGCAGCGGGCTCAGCGGGCGGCGCGTGAAGTCGCAGTAGCTGGCAGGAGCCAGCAGCAGCCCCAGCCACGCCGCGCCGCCCAAAGCCCAGGGACCCGGCAGCGGGCGGCGCGTGAAGTCGCAGGAGCCGGCAGGAGCCGGCAGCAGCCCCAGCCGCGACGCGCCGCACCGCACGAAGCCCAGGGACCCGGCAGCGGGCTCAGCGGGCGGCGCGCGAAGTGGCAGGAGCCGGCAGGAGCCGGCAGCAGCCCCAGCCACGACGCGCCGCACCGCACAAAGCCCAGGGACCCGGCAGCGGGCTCAGCGGGCGGCGCAAGAAAGCCCCGTACCATGCTCAATAAAAAAATAAGACATCCCCCGAAAATAAGCCGCAATGTGTTTTTTTTAGAGAAAAAATAAATATAAGACGTGTCTTATTTTGGGAGAAACACGGTATGTCCAGCTGCCCTTTGTCAACAACAAATTGCAGCTGTTTTTTGTGTTGAATATATGCTATATGGCAATTTATGGACCTAATAGGTATCTAAAGCCATTTGCACATAACAAAAAATATGCATTTTAACAAAGTAATTGTTGAACTGAAATACAATTAAGAAGAAGTGTATTAATGTTGTTGTTTAGTCGTTTAGTCATGTCCGACTCTTCGTGACCCCATGGACCAGAGCACGCCAGGCACTCCTGTATATATTAATAGTGAAATACAATTAAGAGGAAGTATATTAATAGTGAAATAATTATTAAGCTCTAACTTAAAATGATTGGGGGCCCATTACTTACATCATAGGAGCCTACACAACACAAAACACTGTTGCTGTATGTAGGTTTTATTTTATTTGTTTTTTATCTTCTATTTTGTAAATTTAGATCCAGGGGTTTTTTCCTTTAAATTTTCTTGGGGCCCCTAAGAGAGTGGGGCCCTAAGATATAGCTTGTTTAGCTTATCCGTAAATCCGGCACTGATGGGGATGGTGTCATTTTGCCAACATAAGGAACAACCCTTAGATAATTAGTTCACTATTAGTATACAGAATACAAAACCTAAAGTCAAAACTCAAGCAGCTGCATTTTCAACTTCCTTCAAAGGCAGTCCCACAGGATTACAGTAATCCAACTGAGGAGATCTACTCATTTCTTTGGACACAAGGTGATTGATTCCAAGGGCAGATTTCAACCAGCAGTGATCTATAGCTTTTGCTCTGGAGCCCTCTGCTGGATTCAGGTGCAGTTCTTCCTGCAATAACTCCTATCATTGATCTAGATATGCTGTGTAGACAGCTGTATCGATCCTTCCCAGGAATCAGTGTCCAGGATCCATATGTGCATTGGGAAACGCATTTCCCAATAACAGATTATCTTCTACCTCATTGCTATCTTGTAATTCTTAGACAATTGCCTACAATAAAGCATGGCATGAAAGTCACTGTTATTCCCCCAGAAAGATGAACAAGAGGATTTGTCTCTGAGCAGCTGGAAGAGGAGAGGCATGCAGAGGTCAGAGTAAGGATTTTGAGTGGAGGGAGGTCCATTTGCCGTCATTTGGCCACACACACCAAAGGGAAACTCACTACCAGACCCTCCAAGTGCCCTTCTTTTCCAGGGACAGTCCCAGATATACAGAAGCCATCCTAGTTTCTGATTTGATCCCAGAATGTCCCGCTTTTCCTTAGGGCATCTCTACTTTCATCAGAGAAATGTTGAAGGGTATGGAGTTATGCGACCCTTGAGCCAAGGAGATAAGTAACTATACAACCTTTAGAAGACATCTGAAGGCAGCCCTGTATAGGGAAGGTTTTTTAAAAAATATTTAATGCTTGATAATGTTTTTATATATGTTGGAAGCTGCCCAGAGTGGCAGGGGCAACTCAAGTCAGATGGGTGGGGTATAAATCATAAAATTATAATTACCTGTATTATTTTTTTTAAGGAATAGGACGTCCTTATTTCCATCGGAGAAATGTTAGAGGGTGTAGCCTGATGTAGCCTGGAGCAGGGTGTGTGGAGTGTGATTGTTAGGGTTGCCAGGGCTGACCTGAATTCTCCAGGTTTGCCTGCTCCCCCCCCCACCTGCTTGATGGCAGAGGGAGGGGCTTGAATTGCCAAGTGGGCAAGAGTGCCTTTAAAAAGAACAATTAAGAAGGCTGTGCATGCAGCTTGCAAGGAGCTGGCTGAAAATTATTGCATATACCTAGGCTCCAGGGGCGTCTTAGCCATAGAGGCTATTGGCGCAAGGCGCCACGGCGCCAAGTTCTGGAGGCGCTTTGGAAGGCGCCTCTGCTATGCTGCGCTATGCCTGGAGACTCCTTCCTGCCGGAGGAGCAGCACTCAAGCCCCACCGGCAGCGCTGCCCTCGCCCACCTCTTCTTGGGCTGCAGGTGCCGTTGCAGGGAAGCCGGCTGCGAGCCTCCCGTTGGCGCTGTAGCCAGGGCTGCCTGGATGGCAGCGTCGCACAACCGCTTTGGCTGAGGAGGTGGAGGCAGAGGCGGATCACAGCTGGCGGCGTCCCCGCCCGTCAGGCTGCCCCCTCCGGTGGCTTGCCGTGCCTGGCCCTGCCCGATGGAGTGCGAGTCCGGCGTTGCCGTTGCTGGTCCTGCTCACGGCGGGCGAAAAGCAGAAGCCATGGCATGGCGGTGTTGGGGGGGAGTGGCGCCTCGGAGGTTTTCCGACTGGGAAAGGCAGAGGCCGGGCGCCGGAAGGAATCTCTGAACCACGGCGCTGGATAGGCTTAAGACGGCCCTGCTAGGGTCACTGACATGCTATCAGAAACTGTGGTTGATGCTTAGTGTGTCATGCTTAATGACATCGCCAGGAACTGCCTGCCCACCGTGACATCATTGGGGGCTATCCCCTGTGGCATCCCCAGAGGCTGCTCCTAGGTTTCAGGTTTGGGCTCTGAAATCTCAGGGTCTGGGGTGCTCTTGGCCCAGCAACCCTATTGATGGCTGAATGAGAGACAGCTAAACCCTAGAGAGTGAGAGGCTAGGGTGAAGTCTTCAGGTTCAGGGGACAAAATGGCTGCTGTATCTAAAAGAGCAGAGAGAGAGACAAAATGCCCTCTAGTCTAGTCAATCCCCATTGATGGGTAAAAGGCACCTACATCAGTTCCAATATATTCACTTATGGCGAGAAACTTTTTCCATCCCTCCTTTGCTCAGAGAGAGTAAGTGGGAGGGTGGCCAAACTTGGCATCCAATTAAATTTGAGCATGTTCAAGCAGGGTAGGGGGTGTCAAAGCAGAAGAGGCAGGGCCAGTGGAATCAGAAACTCAGGAGCATTATAAATTTTTGAAGGGGTATTTCCTGAGATTTTTGTAAGCACCATATGGGGAACATATGGGGCATATGGGCGACACTCTGGTAAGCCCTTAAAGCAGTAGTTCCCAATTAGTTAAGTACTGTGGACCCCCTGTTTCTCAAGAGTCAAGCCATGGACCCCCTACTTTTGAAAATGTTGATATCTCTCTGGTAGTTTTTGTTATGGGAGGGGTGCCACGGACTGCCTGGGTGGGTTACACAAAACCCCTGGGGTCTGGCAACCACCAGTTGGGAACCACGGCCTTAAGAGATGTATATGGCACCTGTTGGTTGCTGATATTCAACCTACCACTGGTATTGTAGGATTTTTGAAGGATCTGTGTCATCCAGTTGTATAGAGCCTTTTGTGCATTTGCTCCTGTTCTGTCATACAGGTCTCTGAACACGGTTGATCTGAAAGAGAAAACCAGCACATGATGGATGGATTTGATTGACTTTTCTTTCATTAGCCTGTCAGCCAAAATTCTCCCTCCCTCCCCACCCTGCTCTCACCCTTAGTCAAAAGATTCTAAATTTGTGAATTAAATCACCCAGCATATTTTTATAGGAGTGAGGGTTTGCTTTGGTTCATTTGCTATTCATATACAGTGGTACCTCGCAAGACGAATGCCCTGCAAGACGAATTTTTCGCAAAACGAATGCATCTTGCGATCTGTTGGTGACTCGCAAGGCGAATTCGTTTTGTGAAAAATTCGTCTTGCAAATCGCAGTTTCCCATAGGAATGCATTGAAATTTAATTAATGCGTTCCTATGGGCAAAAAAAGAAATTGCAATGCATTCCTATGGGAAACTGCAATTCGCAAGATGAATTTTTCACAAGATGAATTTTTCACAAAATGAATTGACTCGTGGAACGAATTAAATTCGTCTTGCGAGGTACCACTGTAGGTTATTTCTATACTGATGTTGGGTGGAAATGTAGCTTGGATTTGATTCTGTGTTTGGAAGATGAATGCTTTCATGTCCTTATTCACCCGCCTCTGTTATTTCTCTATAAGGAAAGCTTTTGTCCTGTTCGGGACAGACCTTATTCATGGGAAGAGGTAGTGTCATATGATGAAGGGTTTGTTTGGACGATGTCTGTGGGTCCCCCTCCATACCTGTCGTTTTTATATCTGTAAGATGGGTGTTTGTATTAGAAGGGGCTGCTGAACTGGTCAAACCAGTCTCTTAACGGGCCTGGCCAAGTCTGTTAAGCCCTCCATTTACATGTCAAAAGTGTTGCTCAAGTACAGATGTGTTGCCATAGCAATTACTGGCTAGAGTTGCTCCCCTTTCACCTGGCTTGATGCCATGTCATCCAGGAGAACAATACTGTATATCAAGACCTGGTCTTCATTTAGACCTGGTCTGGAAAGCTGGAAGCTGGAAAGAGGCACAGAAGCTTGACTTGCTCACTGTGCTGAAACCAAAACTATGGCTTTGGGGGCCCACCCTGAAAGCCTAATGGGGAGGCAAGATATGTTGGGTTGTTAATGCTGTGAGTCCTACCAGCTTATGCTCAGGTTGTATATATGTGTAAATAAAACTAAATATATTAAAGACTCCAGTTTCCCAAAAAATATAAAAACACACGGAGACATCAGTGAGGCTTATAATGCTGATGCCAGGCAAGCGTCCTTGGTGAGGGTATTCTAGGACCTTCCAAAACAACAGCAAAATAAACAGATATGATAGGTAAAGGTAAAGGGACCCCTGACCATTAGGTCCAGTCATGACCGACTCTGGGGTTGCGCGCTCATCTCGCATTATTGGCCGAGGGAGCCAGCGTATAGCTTCCAGGTCATGTGGCCAGCATGACAAAGCCGCTTCTGGCAAACCAGAGCAGCACATGGAAACGCCGTTTACCTTCCCGCTGTAGCGGTTCCTATTTATCTACTTGCATTTTGACGTGCTTTTGAACTGCTAGGTTGGCAGGAGCTGGGACCAAGCAACGGGAGCTCACCCCGTCACAGGGATTCGAACCGCCGACCTTCTGATCAGCAAGCCCTAGGCTCAGTGGTTTAACCATAGCGCCACCTGGGTCCCTAAACAGATATGATATATCAGTCCAATTTTATAAAATAAAACCACTGGTTGCCTTGAATTATATACAGCCTGAAAAGTAACTTACAGGTTTCGAAAAGCATCTTCTTGCAGATCGTTTGGGAGCCTTGCTATGGTGTGGAGTTGCAGGTAGGTCATTGATGATGCCTGAAGGACCTGGCTTAATATGTCCACACATTCCACAGCGTTCAGCATCAGGAAGCACCTTTCCAGAGTAATAAGGAACAACGTCCTGTTTCCTCCTGGACTTTGGAAAATTCTCTCTCTTATGCCAGCCAGATCGATAACAATATTTCCCAACTCCTGAAATGAAAGAGTGCAGCTGTATCAATGACTAAATAAAAAAATTCCTTCAGTAGCATATTAAAGACCAACTTTATTTTGGTATGAGCTTTCATGTGCATGCACACTTCTTCAGATACACTTGAAACACTTCAAACACTTCTTCAGATACACTTGAAACCTGTAACAGTATCAATGGCTGTTAGTCATAGGACGTGGCCATGCAACAAGCCATTGCAGGTGCTCCAGCTAGTCAAGATCTTATGCCACACACACCTCTTTAGATGGGTAAAAAGGTAAAGGTAAAGGACCTCTGGGCGGTTAAGCCCAGTCAAAGGTGACTCTGGGGTTGCGGCGCTCATCTCGCTTTCAGGCCGAGGGAGCCAGCATTTGTCCACAGACAGCTTCCCGGGTCATGTGGCCAGCATGACTAAATCACTTCTGGTGCAACAGAACACTGTGACGGAAACCAGAGTGCATGGAAACGCCGTTTACCTTCCTTCCACAGTGCTACCTATTTATCTACTTGCACTGGCGTACTGGTAATGATGAGGCTGCCACCAAAAAAAACACAATGACATCAACACTGACTTGCAAGTAAGGAAGAGATCGGGCTAATAATGGCACAGGTTCAGCAGCAAGCACAAGGTCCAGAAGTCAAGGTTCTGAGGTATATGAGCAAGCCAGGAGGTTCATAACTGAATGGAAGCTACAAAGATGTCCCAACAGTTGACATGCCCCCTCCAGCCAAGCTTTTAACGGCCTGTAGACTGAGTGAGCTCAGTCATGGGGCTCTCTCACCTTACGGGTCTACTCCAGGTGGCCACCTGCACTCCCTCTAGGCAGATGCACCTGATCCCACATCCAAAGGCTGTGCCTGCAACTCAGTCACAAGACTGCTCTGCCTCCCTGCCTTCAGCTCTGCTGCCACCTACTGCTGTTCAGACCTCCCTCTGGCTGGTCAAAGCTCTCCTCCTTCCATGCTGAGGCTCCATCTCTGACATGTAGAGGGGAGCACCTCTCTCCTACACCCAGTGATGGCACCACTGTGTGTAAAAGAGAATCTAGGCCAATACTGCTCCAGTGTGCAGCATGCTTTAACCAAAACTGATTTACCAAATGCTCCTGCTTGCTGCTGAAGAGATATTTCATTGCTGTTTGAAAATGTGGATGATTCATCTGTCGAAACTCTGACAGCAGCACTTTGGGGTGGTATAAGAGGTTGCCCAGGTAATTTTTTATAGACACCTGAAAAACAGGGGAGAGGGGTGGGAGAGGTTGGATAAAGCTAATTAAAATACAATTCATCTTGGTTTTTTCATGCACACTTTGCACACTGAAGAGAGACACGGCCATAGATCGGGGTGAGGATCAATTTTTTTCTGCCAAGGCCCAGGTTCACATCTGTCAAGGGCTATATCAGGCATCTCCAAACTGCGGCCCTCCAGATGTTTTGGCCTACAACTCCCATGATCCCTAGCTAACAGGACCAGTGGTCAGGGATGATGGGAATTGTATTCCAAAACATATGGAGGGCCAAAGTTTGGGGGTGCCTGGGCTACATACTAGAGCTAAAAGTGAGGAGGGCACTCCTTCATATATATTTTTCTGCAGTCCTCTCTCTCTCTCTCTCTCTCTCTCTCTCTCTCTCTCTCTCTCTCTCTCTCTCTCTCGGTCAATGGTCTGTCTCAGTATAAAGTAGCTGGCTACCCTCCTTGCTATGCTATGAATTCTCCCAGTGAAGAGTTCTGGAGAACTCAAATGCTTCCTGGAAATTTGGGACATTGCCGTCCGTCATCATATAGGTATTTGCCCAACTTTGAGGTCTGGAGTTTAGGAATGTTTATTTTTTAAAATTTATTCCGCCGCTCACCACCACCACCAGCCCCCCCCCACTGTACTGAAATATTTAGTAGCAGCGATATTAGAGTGATGCAAACCTGTAGGCTGCTAGCAGTAATTTCAATATCCTGAGCATGAAGGCTTGCCATGATTTGGTTAAGCAAGTCAGTTGTCCACATGTTAGTGCTATAGAAGAAAACGGGGGCAAAAAGAAAGTATATTCATTAATTTGTTCTGAAATGATACTGTTTCTTTAACTAGTACATCCTCATACTAACATAGTTATATAGTTTGCATAACTAGGTACTTTTTACCCTTTACAGCAGGCATGCCCAACCTGCGGCCCTCCAGATGTTTTGGCCTACAACTCCCATGATCCCTAGCTAACAGGACCAGTGGTAAGGGATGATGGGAATTGTAGTCCAAAACATCTGGAGGGCCGAAGTTTGGGCATGCCTGCTTTACATCATTGATGTTTGGATGTCAAGTGCCATTTTGAATCCAGGTGGTGGGCCAAAACGTGTCTTTGGTGTGACTTTGCCCCATTTTAACCCAAACTGGGCCAAAGTCACAAACCTCACTATCCATTTAAAATACCACTTTTTTTGTTTGTTTGTTTCTACAAATTCCCAGGTAGCCCAAGACAGTCTCCAATATTCTACTATACAGTAAAGAACACTAATCAGATGTTACCTTTGAAAGTGAAGTATATCAAGGAGAGCTAAAAAAGAAGAGGGGGGGGGGGATAATCCAAAAGGTTAATACTCTCTTTCATATTACTGTATAACGTGGATTTTTAAAATAAATGCAAATATAGTCCGCAATTACCATTTAGATACTTTCCAGCTATGACGTCTTCCTTTAAAAAAAAGAGACAGAAGAGGACACGATGTATGCAATAACAGGGATTATGGAATGTAGCTAAAAATATCAAGTACCATAAAAATACTGACCACGGTTCTTTGCAGCTGTGGAGGCAGCTCTGAAAGAGGAAAACAGTACAAAAAATGTTAATAGAAACTGCTTTGACTGCAGTGCTGTACGCGTACTGACCTGGGAGCAAGTCCCATGAAACTCAATGGAGCTTACTTCTGAGTAGACAGGTATAGAACTGCGCTGCCAGAAACACAGAAACTAATGCTTCATGAACATTGTACATATTAGTGATATCTGCTAATACTGTATTGGCCCAAATATAAGCTGCACTTTTTTTCCAAATTCCCCCCAAGTCGCTGAATTTTAAAGGTGAGGCTTATTTGCGGGTGCGGCTTCTATTCGGGCCAATACGGTATAATGCAATTCAAGTAAAGTTTTGGGAAGGAGTCTAAGGTGGGCCAGAGAAATTAGATCATATCGCAAAAGATTCTGCAAATTTTTTTAATGATAGAAAAAGAACACCCAATCTACTACAGTGGTACCTCAGTTTATGAACACAATTGGTTCTGGAAGTCTGTTCATAAACTGAAGCGTTCATAAACTGAAGCGAACTTTCCCATTAAAAGTAATGGAAAGTGAATTAATCCATTCCAGATGGGTCAACGGCGTTCGTAAACCGAAAATTCATAAACCGAGGTGTTAATAAATTGAGGTTCCACTGTATATATATTTTTGGAAACTAGTTTGTCTGTCTGTCTTCCTGTCCTCTATAAGTTTGTCTGCCTCTCAATATATAATCACCAAACTTGCCACAATGACTCCTGATATGGGGAAGGTGGACTGTTACCATTTGGACACTCGGTGCTATTTTGAAATGTGAATTTGGTATGGTTTCTCCCATTGGCTGGGTCTCTGGACATCGTTGCCAAACTCAGCATGAGGATTCACAAGTTAGGGGTGGCAGCCTTCAGGGTTGCTTGCATGCCGGGCGCCATTTTAAATCAAGATGGCAGACCAAAATGTGACTTTGGTGTGACTTTTGCCTGATTTTTGGCGTGATGGGTCCAAACTCACAAATTATACTGTTAAAAAAAACCACAGTATTTTGGGGGTTTCTACAAATTACTGTGCAGTGCCAGTAATTGCAACTAGCAGGAAATAATTCTTTTGAAAATTAGCTCTGTGAAAAAGACATATAATTTACACATGTAAATATATAATTTACACATGTAAATGTTCCTGCTCAAAAGAACATCTCATCTCTTAAACACTATTCAGCCTTTTAAATGAGGGCAGTTAAACCCTCGGTCTGTTCAGTGGAATTGCCACCATTTATTTATTTGTTTGTTTGTTTCCTAATTCCTGAATAGGATTGCACTGCCCTTATTTTAGTAGGAAACTTGCTTTATTTTCCTCAGTATTACAGGATTCCACTTTAATAGGCCGTAAATTTCTTCATAGACAGAATATCTCTGTGACATGCAAAAGCATTTCATCTTACCTTGACTGATGTTCTGATGACTTGAAGCCTCTATAGGATTTGTTAACATCAAGAAGAAAAATATCCTCAGGGTTGGGGTCATTTTCCCTGTTGCTTTATGGTGTTGAGATAGCCAGAATACAAAAAGAAAGAGGAAGAAAGAGGTTTCGACCAGCTTTGTGATTTGAACAAAATAATATCTGCATTGCTTGTTGCCATTGTAGTGTTGCCTGATTGTAAAATTTTGGTAGTTTTTTAAAATTATTGTAGCAAATTTAAGAGCTTGGACACACACACAGTTTTTTCTTTCGATGCTTGATGTTAATATATGTTACTCAGGCTCCATCTGCACAATACATTTAAAGCGGTATCATACCACTTTCAATAGTCATGGCTTCCCCATGGAATCCTGGGAACTGTAGTTTGTTAAAGGTGCTGGCCATTGTCTGGAGACCCCCTTTCCCCCCACAGAGCTCTAATTCCCAGAGCCGTTTAACAAACCAGTCCCTTTTCTCGTCCTACTAATCCAAGTGGGCACCAGCCACCACAATCCCTTTCTCTCTCAAACTGGAGGGAATATCTATCCTAAAATGGTACTGGCCATCTGCAGCAAGAACTTGTATTACTGCGACCAGGGCCAGCCCAAAACATTTTGGCACCTGAGGTGAACCACAAAATGGCACCTCCCTCCCTGCCAGGGAAGGAAGAGTGAGTGAAAAAATATGTCTGGAACAATTGGCAAATGATGATCTACATCAGGATCTGCTGCCCCTGTGTATCCTGCTGCCTGAGGCGGTTGCCTTACTTTGCCTCATGTGTGGGCTGGCCCAGTCTACAACTAAAAGAATAAAAAAGATATGAAGATCAATTTCCAGCCCAGTTTTCTTTGTGAGTTAATTGTGTTTCAAGGACCTGCCCCTGGCTTTGTATGTGTAGGATCTCAGCCTAAACCAAATTCACCTGGCTTGATCATTTTCCCCAAATGTGGGCTGACCCTATTATTTGTTTATTACATAAATTGCTGCCACAACTCTTCAAACAAATTGCCCAGGGAAGTTTATCTATCTATATCTATCTATCTATCATCTATCTATCTATCATCTATCTATCATCTATCTATCATCTATCTATCTATCTATCTATCTATCTATCTATCTATCTATCTATCTATCTATCTATCTATCATAAAAAAATAAACGGCTGAATAAGACAGTTTTACCATTTCCTGCAAGCCAACCTGAACAGGATCAAAAACATCATGGAGCATAAAGGTAAAGGTAAAGGACCCTTGGATGGTTAAGTCCTGCCAAAGGTGACTATGGGGTTGTGGCGCTCATCTCGCTTTCAGGCCGAGGGAGCCTTTCCGGGTGTCATGTGGCCAGCATGACTAAACTGCTTCTGACGTAATGGGACACCGTGACAGAAGCCAGAGCGCATGGAAACGCCGTTTACCTTCCTGCCACAGCCGTACCTATTTATCTACTTGCACTGGCGTGCTTTGGAGCTGCTAGGTTGGCAGGAGCTGGGACAGAGCAATGGGAGCTCACCTTGTGACAGGGATTCAAACTGCCGACCTTTTGATTGGCAAGCCCAAGAGGCTCAGTGATTTAGACCACAGCTCCCATGCATCATGGAACATAAAATAACATCAACAATACTGTGATTGAAGATTATGAGCATCTGATCTTGGGAACCAGCTTGATTTATTAGACCCATCCATCTTCGCTGTGTGGAAAAACTACCTGCACTACCCTTTCCGCTAGTCCATGGGGAGTTCTCCAGTACATCTGTGTCATTCATAGGTATCCAATTTCCCTTACAAAGAACTCAGTTGTACTTGTTTCTGCTTTTGCCCTATTAATTTGCACGGCATGCCTTACAAATCCAGCTCTCCACTGACAGATTCAGTCCTCTGC
This sequence comes from Zootoca vivipara, assembly GCF_965207765.1. Taxonomy (NCBI): domain Eukaryota; kingdom Metazoa; phylum Chordata; class Lepidosauria; order Squamata; family Lacertidae; genus Zootoca; species Zootoca vivipara. Next base: position 43,831,511 of record NC_142596.1, read on the forward strand.
CTTTCCTGCTTTTATGCATTTTAAATTTTTATTTAACCAGATTTATATACCACTTAATAAAACAACAATAGCCCTCTAAGTGGTTTACATGAAATCATATAAAATATTCAGAAGGAAGTACCAATAGCATCACCTGACTTGCTTTTAGAAGTCTATTTAGACATTATCGAAATATGGATAAAATCAACAGTTTTGGAAGCAAACGTGGTGTGCTTGCCTAAACCCAAAAGTTTTGAACAGGTATCAAAAATGGTGCAACGAAGGCTAATATCAATAGACTGGGAGTTCCAGAGAATAAGTACTGCCACATTAAATGACCGATTCCTCGCAAGGGCAGCACAAATGTACATGGTGCTCGTGAAAGTTCCAGTTCTGCAGATCAAAGTGGTCAGAGTGGACCTAACTTTCAAAGCAATCCTGCAATCCTATGCATGCTTACTTATAAGATCTCCTGAGTCTAATAAGACTTACTTCCAAGTAGACAAGCCTGGGATTGTAGCCTCCCTTGTTCACTCCTGTATCTACTGTTTTCCTTTATATTTCATTGTATAAAATTTCCAGCGACAATAAATAAATAATGGGCTTGAAATATAATTTTTAGGATTGTAGATGTGACACAATTCCTACAATTAGCATTTAAAAATTTTTATTATAGTAAATAGTCCCTGAACTGGGTAAGGGAGCTTTAACCCTTTGCCTCTTGATGGGGTTTCAAACCCACTTTGACTCCTCTCCAAGCCTGCTGTTTGCATTAGAATGAAAGCTTCTATTGGCACAACAGTGGGAGACAAATACGGTAGTTGTAAGCCATCCAGAAAACTTTATGTTATGGGGGTGGCATTGAATGTCACAAACAAACAAACGATTGACACCTCTAAGATTTCAGCATGCATTGCTCCCCATTCACACACTTGTTTCTTTTACAATGAGGACTAGAATCTTGTTCAAAATAAAAAAAGGAATCCCAAGGCTGTTCCAAATCACAGAATACACAGGGGAAATTCTTGTTTAAAAAAGAAAAGGAAGAAGAAGTAAAAGTACCACACACAATCCAACTTGTATTCAGAAGACCTATCAAGTTTCTTCTCGGTGATTATTTTGATAGCAGATCCTGAAACAAAGAAGGTAAAACTACTGCAAGCTTTTATTTGCCTTTTGAGTTCAAAGCAGCAGCGGGAATGAATTCCTAGCCTTATCACTGGATTGTTTGAGTGAAACAGTGCCCCGGTGGAAGCCTTTGCACTGATCTCCTGTTGGCATTACAACCCAGAAGCAACGATAAAGGTGCACACAGAGAGATACCTGTCCTCAGCATCTCCCAGATGTGATTGCCGGGCACTTTTAAGTTGGAAGGATCTCTCAAAATTCTGCAGGGCTGGGGTGGTGGAGGGTGGGGGGAGAGATAAGATGAGAGGGCTCTTGCTGTGCTTAATAGTAGCAGTTCTGCTTTGCAGCCATGATTTCTGTATCTGTGCCAGGGCAATGTTTCCCAAAATTCCCCATCCACCACGGACCACCTGCAAATTGCTGCAGGTCTTGCCCTAGCACACAGAACGATTTTCCTGCTTCTTGTAGCAATTGCGATGAACTGCGCTACTTTGATTTCTTACACATCGTGTATTGTTGTATTAGAATTCAAACTGCAATGCAATTAAACGCAACCTGGAAGAACCGAAAGGAGCAATAAAAAATATAATGAAAAATATAAATATGAATATTTAATGCGACTGACGTGCCGTCCAGCCTGTCGCCAGCAACGAAACCACAGACACGCCATGGGCCATCTGAATGATGCTTGCAGACCACCCATGGGCCACCGTTCGGGAACTGCTGTGCTAGGGAATTCAAGAGAGCGAGCTGGGAAGGGAGCCCGTGCCATCGCTGTCCTACGTATGTGGTGATGATAAGGTGGCTTGATATCCAGGCACGAAAAAGAGGATTTCTTTCACCCCAAAAATAGGGCATCAATTTGCATGAAATTTGTATATGCATATTGCAAACTGATAATTTCTATAATTTAAGTAGAAATACAGTGCATCTCATCTGAGTGGAAAAGGCACCAGGCGGATTGCATACTCAGTCTGCTGGCTGTAGACAGCCAATTCCGAGGGTTCCTTCTCCTCCTTTTTATGGTCCCTTAGTTTCAAGCGAGGCTTGGACTGGACAACCCTCAGAGGCAGTGTGGTGTAGTGGTTAGAGTGTTCAACCAGGATCCAGGCAACCAGGATTCAAATCCCCACTCAGCCATGAAGCTCACTAGGTAGGTGACCCATAGCTGCCAAGTTTTCCCTTTTCTCACGAGGAAGCCTATTCAGCATAAGGGAATTTCCCTTTAAAAAAGGGATAACTTGGCAGCTATGGGTAGGTGGCCTTAGGCCAGTCACTGCCTCTAGGCCAGGGGTCAGCAAACTTTTTCAGCCGTGGGCCAGTCCACTGTCCCTCAGACCTTGTGGGGTGCCGGACTATATTTTGGGGGGGGGGAGGGGAATATGAACGAATTCCTATGCCCCACAAATAACCCAGAGATGGATTTTAAATAAAAGGACACATTCTGCTCATGTAAAAAAACCGCTGATTCCCTAACCATCCGCGGGCTGGATTTAGAAGGCGATTGGGCCGCTTCCGGCCCCCGGGCCTTAGTTTGAGGACCCCTGCTCTAGGCCTACCCTACCTCACAGGGGTGTTGTGAGGATTAAATGAGGAGAGGGGAGTACTATGTGCATCACCTTGAACTCATTGGAGAAAAAGGTGCGCTAAAAATGCTACAAATAAATAATAAACAAACCAATAAATAAATGATTGTTAGCTGAATTTATGGCATTTTCATGGATTATAAGCATTCCCAGGAAATTTATCGTATGTTCCCAATTTCTCTCCCCAACCACAGGTTTTGTTTCCATCATCTCTGACAAATGAATACCGTTTGGAATTATATTCATTTATGTCACACAGCTTATGTCCTTGTATGTTAGAAAGCCCCTTAATTATTGGATGCCAAATGTCAAAATAAAAATTAAAATAATGGGAAACGGAAGGATTTGATTCTGTTCCTTTTGAGCGGCTCAGCATCAGAGGGGGGAAAGCAACACCTTGTTTTACTTCAGAAACTGACTGAAAGAAACCAAAGCAATAAAGAAGACCATACACAGCAAACCAAATATTATTTGCAAGCATTTAAAAAAGAAGTATTACTCTATTTGCAAGCATTTTTTAAAAGGTAGTGGAATGAAAAGGCAAACTTCACGTTCTGACTTACCTTCTGCAAAATCTGTGAAGGTCAACTTCTGAGAATTGCAAATAGGTAATTTTCTCAGCTCCACCACTAATTCTAAGAGGTTTACTTTTTGGGGAAAAAAGAGATTGCTACGAAACGCCAGTTCTGCGCCTTGGAAGGTGAAGACAGACAAGGAGACTGGGAAAGAGGCTCAGGTATACAGAAGAACAGAAGAGAAAGTCAAAAGGCAGCCGAGAGGCTATAAAAAGAGAGAAAAAGGGAAAGAACATGAGAGGGGTTGGATGTCAAAGAAAAAGTGACTTGAAACAGGAAAACTGACCTGACTCTGTTTGTCTACTGTTCCTTTGGGGTTTGCAGCTCAGTGTCTTGGTAGCTTCCAAGCAAGGCAGTCGGTCACCTGAGAGATGGAAAAGGACTGCAAACAGGAACAAAATATTCTCAAGTACTACTCTCTGCATTTAAGGTTCGAGAGATTTGGGGGCAATGCTAACCCAGAAAGCCCGCTCACAATATCAAATTGCCAGGAAGTGCCCTAACAGTTTCCATCAACAACATATACTTTTATAAACTTATTCTGAAAGGGCACATTAAAAAGAGTTGATTGGTATTCTGTATTTACAAAGCTGTAGTATCTAAGTTGGTTATGGTGTTTGGTTTTCAACAGCAAAGGGCAACATTTGGCACAAATGAGAGCAGAAATAGATTTAGCAGGCAAGCCGCCTTATCGCACAGGTGCAACAACAACAACAACAACAACAACAACAACAACAACAACAACAACACACACACACACACACACACACACCTTTTTGAAATATGGCAACCCTAGTGTAAAGTTGAGAGTTAGGCATTATAATTCCATTTTACTACTTCTAAATGAAGTTTAGAAAAAGTTTAACACCCTTAATGGTTTTTAACTGAGAATCTTAGGATGCAATTCTATACAATACTCATTTGCCTGGAACTATGCTCCATTGAACTCAATGAGCCTTACATCTGACACATATGCCTATTTATTTGGGTGTTAGATCCATTCAGCTGAGCAATTCACACAAATATAATCTCACATGGAGCTGTCCTGTATAAATGAATTTTTTCCTCTCCTTTTTCTTTCTGGTAGCATTTCCAAAATTTGGGGAATTGCCGATGTGCCTTTCCTCTCTCCACTCACAACTCTCATCTGTTTATTTCTTATGAGGTAAATATGCTGAATTCCATCAGTCTTTCTCTTCAAAATCTTGTCATTTTTGTAAGTTTTCTTTTCTCTTAACCCTTTCAAAGTTCAAATGGGAGGCCCAGGCCTGAACAAAGTATCCAGATGAGGACTTGCAATTGCTGAGCATGAGTAATGAAATCAGTAGGACTAGTAGGGAATGCTCCTCTGTAATGTATTTGTATGGACATATTATTATTATTTTGATGATTTTTGTTTTTCCGAGAATTTGTTGGCTTGTCTGCGTGTGGGGATGTTGCAGACTTCAGGTGATCGCTTCCAATCTATTAACAATTATGTGAGGGGAACATAGGAAACGTAAGATGAACTTGATGGATCAGGCCAGAGGCCCATATAGCTCAGCATCCTGTTCTTGCTGTGGTGAACTAGATGCGCATGAGAACCCTTATACTACTTTTACAGACTTTTTCCTCATATGTTTAATAATAATAATAATAATAATAATAATAATAATAATAATAATAATAATTTATTTATACTCCGCCCATCTGGCTAGGTTTCCCCAGCCACTCTGGGCGGCTCCCAACCGAATATTAAAAAACACAATACAGCGTTAAACATTAAAAACTTCCCTAAACAGGGCTGCCTTCAGATGTCTTCTAAAAGTCAGATCGTTATTTATTTCCTTGACATTTGATGGGAGGGCGCCACTACCGAGAAGGCCCTCTGCCTGGTTCCCTGTAACCTCACTTCTCGCAGGGAGGGAACCGCCAGAAGGCCCTCGGAGCTGGACACTGAGTGTCCAGGCTGAACAATGGGGGTGGAGACGCTCCTTCAAGTATAATGGGGCGGGCTGTTTAGGGCTTTAAAGGTCAGCACCAGCACTTTAAATTGTGCTTGGAAACATACTGGGAGCCAATGCAGATCTCTCAGGACCGGTGTTGGATGACAATTGAAAATATAATGGGGAGGCCAATATTGTGTCTGAGGATTCCTGGCTAGGGATGAATGAAAACCAATTTCTCTTCGATGTCAGCAATGCAGACCCTCCAAGTGTCCCTATTTTCTAGGGACGTCCCTAATTTAGAAAAGTCGTCCCAGTTTCTGATTTGATCCTGGAATGTCCCACTTTTCCTTTGGATGTCCCTATTTTCATTGAAGAAATGTTGGAGTGTACAGAGCTATCCAACCCCCTGAGCCGTTTGAAGTGAATCCTGTATAGGGAAGCTTTTTTTAAAAAAATGTTTAATGTTTTATTATGTTTTTAATAAGAAAATTCCTTCCAGCAGCACCTTAGAGACCAACTAAGTTTGTCATAGGTATGAGCTTTCGCGTGCATGCAAACTTAGCTGGTCTCTAAGGTGCTACTGGAAGGAATTTTTTTA